>NC_081184.1:172513994-172868731 GCF_029867415.1 Vicia villosa
TAATTAATAATTAAATATACAATATTTTTATTAAATATTTTAATTCCATTTACTCATTTTGCTTTAATGTTACCGGTTGTTTCCTTGAGTAACCTCGCAACAGATTTTTAAAACAACACTCACTCGAGCCTTCTTTTCTCAATTTAACAAGTTTGTTCAAACCCATCAAGTTTCTCCAGTTTGTTCTTTTCTCATTCACTTCGTGTCTATTCGTTACTCAAGTTTGTTCAAACTAGGGGTGACAATTGGATCCATTAAGCTAAAATCCATCTACTAAAAAATCCAACCAATCCATCCACCAAATAAAAAATAAGTTAATGGATGGATTAAATCCCTCCATTTATATACATGGATAAATCCAATCCATCCAACACATTTTGATAATCCAATGGATTGTTTCTATTTTATGCGTTAAATGGTTTAAATTATTTTTTAAAAAAAATAAAATTTAAAAATACGAAAAATCGAGTTTCTTCATAAAATTGAAATATCGAGTTATTTCGGTAAACGAAAAAAATAGAGTTTTTTCGAAAAATGAAAAACTCGAGTTTTTTCTAATGAACGAAAAAGTAAACTTATTTTTTTGAAAAACGATAAAATCAAGTTTTTTCGAAAAACGGAAAAATTGAGTTTTTCCGAAAAAACGAAAAAATCGTATTTTTTCGAAAAACAAAAAAAAAATCAAGCTTTTTGGGAAAACGAAAAAATCGCGTTTTTTTTTTAAGAAATACGAAAAAATCGAGTTTTCCGAAAAAACAAAAAATCGAGTTTTTTCGAAAAACGAAAAGTCGAGTTTTTTCGGGGAAAAACAAAAAAAACGAGTTTTTTCCGCAAAAAATCTAGTTTTTTCGGGAAAAACGAAAAAATTTGAGTTTTTCCAGAAAAACGAAAAAAATTCGAGTTTTTTCGGAAAAATGAAATAGTCGAGTTTTTTCTGAAAAACGAAAAAATCGAAGTTTTCGGGAAAAACGAAAAAATTAGCATCAAGAACGTCCAAAAACCTAACTTGTAGTCTACTTTAATGCAGCGGATTATGAATGAAGGTTGGTTTTCTTAGCATAATGCATATAATAAACTAGTATTGATCTTATTTTGATTGTTGACCTCTCATTTTGATATGCAGTAACCATGTCAGAACAAGATTTGTTGCCGCAGCAGACTAAAGCATTATATCTACTCCAAAATCGGGAAGTCGTTGGAGTACCTGAGGGAGGGAGAAAGAAAACAAAAGGGGGCATTTTTAACCCCTTTACAATGGGAGGAATAGCAAGTTTAGTTGCATTAATGATGAGATAAGGAATCTCTGAGACAGAAGAAGATCAATACGCCTAAAAAAAGAAGAGGGACGCAATCGAAAAATACTTTGATCTTGACCTCAAATCTTAATCCCTGGAGACAAGAATTTGACAAAACTGGATTACCGAATTTTAACGTACTGTACCGTGAAGAAGGTAAATCTGGTGCTTATATAAACTTTCGTTCGTGTGACATTGTCTTCTCAAATTATGATGACATAGAACTTTCTCCTAATAAACACGACAGAGTATTATGGCATAATTGGGAAAGGTAGGTCGTTGAGAACGCGGTCTCTCAACATTACGACATGAGGCAGTATATTATGAGACTGAATGCCAAGAAGAAATGGGTATTGGAGGGTATCCCACCCCAAGAAATGTCCCCAGTTTAGGTTTCTGTACTCACTGTTGTTTGAAAATGGTAGACCCAAGAACCAGCCATTAGAAAATAGAGAAGTAAGTAAATTGTTGAGGAATTTTAATATGTCGTGCCAGTTTAGTTTTCTGTACTCACAGTTAATTTTTAATTGTTTTTGTTTTTTTTTTTGCAGGAACTATTGAGGAATGGTACATTAAAGCAAGTTGATTTATATCAGTTCGGTTCTAAAGTGATTCAAACAGTTCCGATTACATTTACACCTCAAGAGGAGTTCTACCTAGACGCATGTCATTACGTGGAACAAAAACTGTCCAGCATCAATCGTGCCGATATAGGATTCTATAGAAATCTCGAAATGTGGATTATAAGGCTGAGAGACATGGCATCCAATGTGTCCCTCTGTGTCAAAATCGGCGATATACAAGGTACTTGTGGTATTACAGGTTTCATTTTATATTGTAGTTGTTGTTTAATCATGAGACTTTTATATTAGTAGTTGGTTTTTATATTGTGCCTTTTATACTCTTAGGGAATCCTGGTGCTTGAGCCGTGTAAAGATACTGAATACACATCAATGGGGTGAAAAAAATAAATTTTAACATATAATATAATTAATAATTAAATATACAATATTTTTATTAAATATTTTAATTCCATTTACTCATTTTGCTTTAATGTTACCGGTTGTTTCCTTGAGTAACCTCGCAACAGATTTTTAAAACAACACTCACTCGAGCCTTCTTTTCTCAATTTAACAAGTTTGTTCAAACCCATCAAGTTTCTCCAGTTTGTTCTTTTCTCATTCACTTCGTGTCTATTCGTTACTCAAGTTTGTTCAAACTAGGGTGACAATTGGATCCATTAAGCTAAAATCCATCCACTAAAAAATCCAACCAATCCATCCACCAAATAAAAAATAAGTTAATGGATGGATTAAATCCCTCCATTTATATACATGGATAAATCCAATTCATCCAACACATTTTGATAATCCAATGGATTGTTTTTATTTTATGCGTTAAATGGTTTAAATTATTTTTTAAAAAATATTAAAATTTAAAAATACGAAAAATCGAGTTTCTTCATAAAATTGAAATATCGAGTTATTTCGGTAAACGAAAAAAATAGAGTTTCTTCGAAAAATGAAAAACTCGAGTTTTTTCTGATGAACGAAAAAGTAAAGTTATTTTTTTAAAAACGATAAAATCAAGTTTTTTCGAAAAACGGAAAAATTGAATTTTTCCGAAAAACGAAAAAATCGTATCTTTTCGAAAAACAAAAAAAAAAATCAAGCTTTTTGGGAAAACAAAAAAATCGCGTTTTTTTTAAGAAATACGAAAAAATCGAGTTTTCCTAAAAAACAAAAAATCGAGTTTTTTTCGAAAAACGAAAAGTCGAGTTTTTTCCCGCAAAAAATCGAGTTTTTTCGGGAAAAACGAAAAAATTGAGTTTTTCCGGAAAAATGAAAAAAATCGAGGTTTTTCGGAAAAATGAAATAGTCGAGTTTTTCTGAAAAACGAAAAAATTAGCATCAAGAACTTCAAACCCATCAAGAACGTCCAAAAACCTAACTTGTAGTCTACTTTAATGCAGCGGATTATGAATGAAGGTTGGTTTTCTTAGCATAATGCATATAATAAACTAGTATTGATCTTATTTTGATTGTTGACCTCTCATTTTGATATGCAGTAACCATGTCAGAACAAGATTTGTTGCCGCAGCAGACTAAAGCATTATATCTACTCCAAAATCGGGAAGTCGTTGGAGTACCTGAGGGAGGGAGAAAGAAAACAAAAGGGGGCATTTTTAACCCCTTTACAATGGGAGGAATAGCAAGTTTAGTTGCATTAATGATGAGATAAGGAATCTCTGAGACAGAAGAAGATCAATACGCCTAAAAAAAGAAGAGGGACGCAATCGAAAAATACTTTGATCTTGACCTCAAATCTTAATCCCTGGAGACAAGAATTTGACAAAACTGGATTACCGAATTTTAACGTACTGTACCGTGAAGAAGGTAAATCTGGTGCTTATATAAACTTTCGTTCGTGTGACATTGTCTTCTCGAGTTATGATGACATAGAACTTTCTCCTAATAAACACGACAGAGTATTATGGCATAATTGGGAAAGGTAGGTCGTTGAGAACGCGGTCTCTCAACATTACGACATGAGGCAGTATATTATGAGACTGAATGCCAAGAAGAAATGGGTATTGGAGGGTATCCCACACCAAGAAATGTCCCCAATCCAGTTTAGGTTTCTGTACTCACTGTTGTTTGAAAATGGAAGACCCAAGAACCAGCCATTAGAAAATAGAGAAGTAACTAAATTGTTGAGGAATTGTAATATGTCGTGCCAGTTTAGTTTTCTGTACTCACAGTTAATTTTTAATTGTTTCTGTTTTTTTTGCAGGAACTGTTGAGG
The DNA here is from genome assembly GCF_029867415.1 of Vicia villosa. Taxonomy (NCBI): domain Eukaryota; kingdom Viridiplantae; phylum Streptophyta; class Magnoliopsida; order Fabales; family Fabaceae; genus Vicia; species Vicia villosa. Next base: position 172,518,095 of record NC_081184.1, read on the forward strand.
AATGGTACATTAAAGCAAGTTGATTTATATCAGTTCGGTTCTAAAGTGATTCAAACAGTTCCGATTACATTTACACCTCAAAAAGAGGAGGTCTACCTAGACGCAAGTCATTACGTGGAACAAAAACTGTTTAGCATCAATAGTGCCGATATAGGATTCTATAGAAATCTCGAAATGTGGATTATAAGGCTGAGAGACATGGCATCCAATGTGTCCATCTGTGTCAAAATCGGCGATATACAAGGTACTTGTGGTATTACAGGTTCCATTTTATATTGTAGTTGTTGTTTAATCATGAGACTTTTATATTAGTAGTTGGTTTTTATATTGTGCCTTTTATACTCTTAGGGAATCCTGGTGCTTGGGCCGTGTAAAGATACTGAATACACATCAATGGGGTGAAAAAAATAAATTGTAACATATAATATAATTAATAATTAAATATACAATATTTTTATTAAATATTTTAATTCCATTTACTCATTTTGCTTTAATGTTACCGGTTGTTTCCTTGAGTAACCTCGCAACAGATTTTTAAAACAACACTCACTCGAGCCTTCTTTTCTCAATTTAACAAGTTTGTTCAAACCCATCAAGTTTCTCCAGTTTGTTCTTTTCTCGTTCACTTCGTGTCTATTCGTTACTCAAGTTTGTTCAAACTAGGGGTGACAATTGGATCCATTAAGCTAAAATCCATCCACTAAAAAATCCAACCAATCCATCCACCAAATAAAAAATAAGTTAATGGATGGATTAAATCCCTCCATTTATATACATGGATAAATCCAATCCATCCAACACATTTTGATAATCCAATGGATTGTTTCTATTTTATGCGTTAAATGGTTTAAATTATTTTTAAAAAAAAATAAAATTTAAAAATACGAAAAATCGAGTTTCTTCATAAAATTGAAATATCGAGTTATTTCGGTAAACGAAAAAAATAGTGTTTTTTCGAAAAATGAAAAACTCGAGTTTTTTCTAATGAACGAAAAAGTAAACTTATTTTTTTGAAAAACGATAAAATCAAGTTTTTTCGAAAAACGGAAAAATTGAGTTTTTCCGAAAAACGAAAAAATCGTATTTTTTCGAAAAACAAAAAAAAATCAAGCTTTTTGGGAAAACGAAAAAATCGCGTTTTTTTTTAAGAAATACGAAAAAATCGAGTTTTCCGAAAAAACAAAAAAACGAGTTTTTTCGAAAAACGAAAAGTCGAGTTTTTTCGGGGAAAAACAAAAAAAACGAGTTTTTTCCGCAAAAAATCTAGTTTTTTCGGGAAAAACGAAAAAATTTGAGTTTTTCCAGAAAAACGAAAAAAATTCGAGTTTTTTCGGAAAAATGAAATAGTCGAGTTTTTTCTGAAAAACGAAAAAATCGAAGTTTTCGGGAAAAACGAAAAAATTAGCATCAAGAACGTCCAAAAACCTAACTTGTAGTCTACTTTAATGCAGCGGATTATGAATGAAGGTTGGTTTTCTTAGCATAATGCATATAATAAACTAGTATTGATCTTATTTTGATTGTTGACCTCTCATTTTGATATGCAGTAACCATGTCAGAACAAGATTTGTTGCCGCAGCAGACTAAAGCATTATATCTACTCCAAAATCGGGAAGTCGTTGGAGTACCTGAGGGAGGGAGAAAGAAAACAAAAGGGGGCATTTTTAACCCCTTTACAATGGGAGGAATAGCAAGTTTAGTTGCATTAATGATGAGATAAGGAATCTCTGAGACAGAAGAAGATCAATACGCCTAAAAAAAGAAGAGGGACGCAATCGAAAAATACTTTGATCTTGACCTCAAATCTTAATCCCTGGAGACAAGAATTTGACAAAACTGGATTACCAAATTTTAACGTACTGTACCGTGAAGAAGGTAAATCTGGTGCTTATATAAACTTTCGTTCGTGTGACATTGTCTTCTCGAGTTATGATGACATAGAACTTTCTCCTAATAAACACGACAGAGTATTATGGCATAATTGGGAAAGGTAGGTCGTTGAGAACGCGGTCTCTCAACATTACGACATGAGGCAGTATATTATGAGACTAAATGCCAAGAAGAAATGGGTATTGGAGGGTATCCCACCCCAAGAAATGTCCCCAGTTTAGGTTTCTGTACTCACTGTTGTTTGAAAATGGTAGACCCAAGAACCAGCCATTAGAAAATAGAGAAGTAAGTAAATTGTTGAGGAATTTTAATATGTCGTGCCAGTTTAGTTTTCTGTACTCACAGTTAATTTTTAATTGTTTCTGTTTTTTTTTTTGCAGGAACTATTGAGGAATGGTACATTAAAGCAAGTTGATTTATATCAGTTCGGTTCTAAAGTGATTCAAACAGTTCCGATTACATTTACACCTCAAGAGGAGTTCTACCTAGACGCATGTCATTACGTGGAACAAAAACTGTCCAGCATCAATCGTGCCGATATAGGATTCTATAGAAATCTCGAAATGTGGATTATAAGGCTGAGAGACATGGCATCCAATGTGTCCCTCTGTGTCAAAATCGGCGATATACAAGGTACTTGTGGTATTACAGGTTTCATTTTATATTGTAGTTGTTGTTTAATCATGAGACTTTTATATTAGTAGTTGGTTTTTATATTGTGCCTTTTATACTCTTAGGGAATCCTGGTGCTTGAGCCGTGTAAAGATACTGAATACACATCAATGGGGTGAAAAAAATAAATTTTAACATATAATATAATTAATAATTAAATATACAATATTTTTATTAAATATTTTAATTCCATTTACTCATTTTGCTTTAATGTTACCGGTTGTTTCCTTGAGTAACCTCGCAACAGATTTTTAAAACAACACTCACTCGAGCCTTCTTTTCTCAATTTAACAAGTTTGTTCAAACCCATCAAGTTTCTCCAGTTTGTTCTTTTCTCATTCACTTCGTGTCTATTCGTTACTCAAGTTTGTTCAAACTAGGGTGACAATTGGATCCATTAAGCTAAAATCCATCCACTAAAAAATCCAACCAATCCATCCACCAAATAAAAAATAAGTTAATGGATGGATTAAATCCCTCCATTTATATACATGGATAAATCCAATTCATCCAACACATCTTGATAATCCAATGGATTGTTTTTATTTTATGCGTTAAATGGTTTAAATTATTTTTTAAAAAAATATTAAAATTTAAAAATACGAAAAATCGAGTTTCTTCATAAAATTGAAATATCGAGTTATTTCGGTAAACGAAAAAAATAGAGTTTCTTCGAAAAATGAAAAACTCGAGTTTTTTCTGATGAACGAAAAAGTAAAGTTATTTTTTTAAAAACGATAAAATCAAGTTTTTTCGAAAAACGGAAAAATTGAATTTTTCCGAAAAACGAAAAAATCGTATCTTTTCGAAAAACAAAAAAAAAATCAAGCTTTTTGGGAAAACAAAAAAATCGCGTTTTTTTTAAGAAATACGAAAAAATCGAGTTTTCCTAAAAAAACAAAAAATCGAGTTTTTTTCGAAAAACGAAAAGTCGAGTTTTTTCCCGCAAAAAATCGAGTTTTTTCGGGAAAAACGAAAAAATTGAGTTTTTCCGGAAAAACCAAAAAAATCGAGGTTTTTCGGAAAAATGAAATAGTCGAGTTTTTCTGAAAAACGAAAAAATTAGCATCAAGAACTTCAAACCCATCAAGAACGTCCAAAAACCTAACTTGTAGTCTACTTTAATGCAGCGGATTATGAATGAAGGTTGGTTTTCTTAGCATAATGCATATAATAAACTAGTATTGATCTTATTTTGATTGTTGACCTCTCATTTTGATATGCAGTAACCATGTCAGAACAAGATTTGTTGCCGCAGCAGACTAAAGCATTATATCTACTCCAAAATCGGGAAGTCGTTGGAGTACCTGAGGGAGGGAGAAAGAAAACAAAAGGGGGCATTTTTAACCCCTTTACAATGGGAGGAATAGCAAGTTTAGTTGCATTAATGATGAGATAAGGAATCTCTGAGACAGAAGAAGATCAATACGCCTAAAAAAAGAAGAGGGACGCAATCGAAAAATACTTTGATCTTGACCTCAAATCTTAATCCCTGGAGACAAGAATTTGACAAAACTGGATTACCGAATTTTAACGTACTGTACCGTGAAGAAGGTAAATCTGGTGCTTATATAAACTTTCGTTCGTGTGACATTGTCTTCTCGAGTTATGATGACATAGAACTTTCTCCTAATAAACACGACAGAGTATTATGGCATAATTGGGAAAGGTAGGTCGTTGAGAACGCGGTCTCTCAACATTACGACATGAGGCAGTATATTATGAGACTGAATGCCAAGAAGAAATGGGTATTGGAGGGTATCCCACACCAAGAAATGTCCCCAATCCAGTTTAGGTTTCTGTACTCACTGTTGTTTGAAAATGGAAGACCCAAGAACCAGCCATTAGAAAATAGAGAAGTAACTAAATTGTTGAGGAATTGTAATATGTCGTGCCAGTTTAGTTTTCTGTACTCACAGTTAATTTTTAATTGTTTCTGTTTTTTTTTGCAGGAACTGTTGAGGAATGGTACATTAAAGCAAGTTGATTTATATCAGTTCGGTTCTAAAGTGATTCAAACAGTTCCGATTACATTTACACCTCAAGAAGAGGAGGTCTACCTAGACGCAAGTCATTACGTGGAACAAAAACTGTTTAGCATCAATAGTGCCGATATAGGATTCTATAGAAATCTCGAAATGTGGATTATAAGGCTGAGAGACATGGCATCCAATGTGTCCATCTGTGTCAAAATCGGCGATATACAAGGTACTTGTGGTATTACAGGTTCCATTTTATATTGTAGTTGTTGTTTAATCATGAGACTTTTATATTAGTAGTTGGTTTTTATATTGTGCCTTTTATACTCTTAGGGAATCCTGGTGCTTGGGCCGTGTAAAGATACTGAATACACATCAATGGGGTGAAAAAAATAAATTGTAACATATAATATAATTAATAATTAAATATACAATATTTTTATTAAATATTTTAATTCCATTTACTCATTTTGCTTTAATGTTACCGGTTGTTTCCTTGAGTAACCTCGCAACAGATTTTTAAAACAACACTCACTCGAGCCTTCTTTTCTCAATTTAACAAGTTTGTTCAAACCCATCAAGTTTCTCCAGTTTGTTCTTTTCTCATTCACTTCGTGTCTATTCGTTACTCAAGTTTGTTCAAACTAGGGGTGACAATTGGATCCATTAAGCTAAAATCCATCCACTAAAAAATCCAACCAATCCATCCACCAAATAAAAAATAAGTTAATGGATGGATTAAATCCCTCCATTTATATACATGGATAAATCCAATCCATCCAACACATTTTGATAATCCAATGGATTGTTTCTATTTTATGCGTTAAATGGTTTAAATTATTTTTAAAAAAAAATAAAATTTAAAAATACGAAAAATCGAGTTTCTTCATAAAATTGAAATATCGAGTTATTTCGGTAAACGAAAAAAATAGTTTTTTCGAAAAATGAAAAACTCGAGTTTTTTCTAATGAACGAAAAAGTAAACTTATTTTTTTGAAAAACGATAAAATCAAGTTTTTTCGAAAAACGGAAAAATTGAATTTTTCCGAAAAACGAAAAAATCGTATCTTTTCGAAAAACAAAAAAAAAATCAAGCTTTTTGGGAAAACAAAAAAATCGCGTTTTTTTTAAGAAATACGAAAAAATCGAGTTTTCCTAAAAAACAAAAAATCGAGTTTTTTTCGAAAAACGAAAAGTCGAGTTTTTTCCCGCAAAAAATCGAGTTTTTTCGGGAAAAACGAAAAAATTGAGTTTTTCCGGAAAAATGAAAAAAATCGAGGTTTTTCGGAAAAATGAAATAGTCGAGTTTTTCTGAAAAACGAAAAAATTAGCATCAAGAACTTCAAACCCATCAAGAACGTCCAAAAACCTAACTTGTAGTCTACTTTAATGCAGCGGATTATGAATGAAGGTTGGTTTTCTTAGCATAATGCATATAATAAACTAGTATTGATCTTATTTTGATTGTTGACCTCTCATTTTGATATGCAGTAACCATGTCAGAACAAGATTTGTTGCCGCAGCAGACTAAAGCATTATATCTACTCCAAAATCGGGAAGTCGTTGGAGTACCTGAGGGAGGGAGAAAGAAAACAAAAGGGGGCATTTTTAACCCCTTTACAATGGGAGGAATAGCAAGTTTAGTTGCATTAATGATGAGATAAGGAATCTCTGAGACAGAAGAAGATCAATACGCCTAAAAAAAGAAGAGGGACGCAATCGAAAAATACTTTGATCTTGACCTCAAATCTTAATCCCTGGAGACAAGAATTTGACAAAACTGGATTACCGAATTTTAACGTACTGTACCGTGAAGAAGGTAAATCTGGTGCTTATATAAACTTTCGTTCGTGTGACATTGTCTTCTCGAGTTATGATGACATAGAACTTTCTCCTAATAAACACGACAGAGTATTATGGCATAATTGGGAAAGGTAGGTCGTTGAGAACGCGGTCTCTCAACATTACGACATGAGGCAGTATATTATGAGACTGAATGCCAAGAAGAAATGGGTATTGGAGGGTATCCCACACCAAGAAATGTCCCCAATCCAGTTTAGGTTTCTGTACTCACTGTTGTTTGAAAATGGAAGACCCAAGAACCAGCCATTAGAAAATAGAGAAGTAACTAAATTGTTGAGGAATTGTAATATGTCGTGCCAGTTTAGTTTTCTGTACTCACAGTTAATTTTTAATTGTTTCTGTTTTTTTTTGCAGGAACTGTTGAGGAATGGTACATTAAAGCAAGTTGATTTATATCAGTTCGGTTCTAAAGTGATTCAAACAGTTCCGATTACATTTACACCTCAAGAAGAGGAGGTCTACCTAGACGCAAGTCATTACGTGGAACAAAAACTGTTTAGCATCAATAGTGCCGATATAGGATTCTATAGAAATCTCGAAATGTGGATTATAAGGCTGAGAGACATGGCATCCAATGTGTCCATCTGTGTCAAAATCGGCGATATACAAGGTACTTGTGGTATTACAGGTTCCATTTTATATTGTAGTTGTTGTTTAATCATGAGACTTTTATATTAGTAGTTGGTTTTTATATTGTGCCTTTTATACTCTTAGGGAATCCTGGTGCTTGGGCCGTGTAAAGATACTGAATACACATCAATGGGGTGAAAAAAATAAATTGTAACATATAATATAATTAATAATTAAATATACAATATTTTTATTAAATATTTTAATTCCATTTACTCATTTTGCTTTAATGTTACCGGTTGTTTCCTTGAGTAACCTCGCAACAGATTTTTAAAACAACACTCACTCGAGCCTTCTTTTCTCAATTTAACAAGTTTGTTCAAACCCATCAAGTTTCTCCAGTTTGTTCTTTTCTCATTCACTTCGTGTCTATTCGTTACTCAAGTTTGTTCAAACTAGGGGTGACAATTGGATCCATTAAGCTAAAATCCATCCACTAAAAAATCCAACCAATCCATCCACCAAATAAAAAATAAGTTAATGGATGGATTAAATCCCTCCATTTATATACATGGATAAATCCAATCCATCCAACACATTTTGATAATCCAATGGATTGTTTCTATTTTATGCGTTAAATGGTTTAAATTATTTTTAAAAAAAATAAAATTTAAAAATACGAAAAATCGAGTTTCTTCATAAAATTGAAATATCGAGTTATTTCGGTAAACGAAAAAAATAGTTTTTTCGAAAAATGAAAAACTCGAGTTTTTTCTAATTAACGAAAAAGTAAACTTATTTTTTTGAAAAACGATAAAATCAAGTTTTTTCGAAAAACGGAAAAATTGAGTTTTTCCGAAAAACGAAAAAATCGTATTTTTTCGAAAAACAAAAAAAAAATCAAGCTTTTTGGGAAAACGAAAAAATCGCGTTTTTTTTAAGAAATACGAAAAAATCGAGTTTTCCGAAAAAACAAAAAATCGAGTTTTTTCGAAAAACGAAAAGTCGAGTTTTTTCGGGGAAAAACAAAAAAATGAGTTTTTTCCGCAAAAAATCTAGTTTTTTCGGGGAAAAACGAAAAAATTTGAGTTTTTCCAGAAAAACGAAAAAAATTCGAGTTTTTTCGGAAAAATGAAATAGTCGAGTTTTTTCTGAAAAACGAAAAAATCGAAGTTTTCGGGAAAAACGAAAAAATTAGCATCAAGAACTTCAAACCCATCAAGAACGTCCAAAAACCTAACTTGTAGTCTACTTTAATGCAGCGGATTATGAATGAAGGTTGGTTTTCTTAGCATAATGCATATAATAAACTAGTATTGATCTTATTTTGATTGTTGACCTCTCATTTTGATATGCAGTAAACATGTCAGAACAAGATTTGTTGCCGCATCAGACTAAAGCATTATATCTACTCCAAAATCGGGAAGTCGTTGGAGTACCTGAGGGAGGGAGAAAGAAAACAAAAGGGGGCATTTTTAACCCCTTTACAATGGGAGGAATAGCAAGTTTAGTTGCATTAATGATGAGATAAGGAATCTCTGAGACAGAAGAAGATCAATACGCCTAAAAAAAGAAGAGGGGCGCAATCGAAAAATACTTTGATCTTGACCTCAAATCTTAATCCCTGGAGACAAGAATTTGACAAAACTGGATTACCAAATTTTAACGTACTGTACCGTGAAAAAGGTAAATCTGGTGCTTATATAAACTTTCGTTCGTGTGACATTGTCTTCTCGAGTTATGATGACATAGAACTTTCTCCTACTAAACACGACAGAGTATTATGGCATAATTGGGAAAGGTAGGTCGTTGAGAACGCGGTCTCTCAACATTACGACATGAGGCAGTATATTATGAGACTGAATGCCAAGAAGAAATGGGTATTGGAGGGTATCCCACCCCAAAGAAATGTCCCCAATCCAGTTTAGGTTTCTGTACTCACTGTTGTTTGAAAATGGAAGACCCAAGAACCAGCCATTAGAAAATAGAGAAGTAACTAAATTGTTGAGGAATTGTAATATGTCATGCCAGTTTAGTTTTCTGTACTCACAGTTAATTTTTAATTGTTTCTGTTTTTTTTTTGCAGGAACTGTTGAGGAATGGTACATTAAAGCATTATTTATATCAGTTCGGTTCTAAAGTGATTCAAACAGTTCCGATTACATTTACGCCTCAAGAAGAGGAGGTCTACCTAGACGCAAGTCATTACGTGGAACAAAAACTGTTCAGCATCAATAGTGCCGATATAGGATTCTATAGAAATCTCGAAATGTGGATTATAAGGCTGAGAGACATGGCATCCAATGTGACCCTCTGTATCAAAATCGGCGATATACAAGGTACTTGTGGTATTACAGGTTTCATTTTATATCGTAGTTGTTGTTTAATCATGAGACTTTTATATTAGCAGTTGGTTTTTATACTGTGCCTTTTATACTCTTAGGGGATCCTGGTGCTTGGGTCGTGTTAAACACTGTTACACCAGACACAGAGTGTACGATTTGTTGATCTGTTTTAAAGACGATTAAAATAGTTACAGGATGCAGCCATGTCTTCTGTGAGACATGCTGATACGATTGGTTCCTTATAAGTCCAGAGTGTCCTTTATGTTGGGCAATCATGGACGTTAACACGTTGTTTTCATCCCCTTTCAACGGGCAAAGCTTCAAAGTCATTCAATTGGTTAATCATTTGCGTAGACTAGAAAACATGCAGAAGAAGTCAATAGTGACTTCAAGATTTGAACTATTGTTATCCTGGCTGGAAGAACATCTCGGACAACTGGGTTTGACAGATCACAAAATTAACGGGGAGACGCTTATTGAGGAGGGATTGCAAATGGTAAACCAGTTTGAAAATGAAACCAATACAGTGGTTTTGCTTATAAATGTAAACCATATTTGCATGGACTTCACTTCCGTCAATCGGCTTTATGTGATGGAGGGTATGAAGTTATCCGATGAAAACGAATTGATAAGTCACTTTAAAGGAATGGAGTACCGCGCTTTCAGATTTATAGTGAATGATAACATTGAATCCAGAATCCTCAAACTGCATGGAGATGGAGAAGTAGAAGAAAATTTTGAACTTCATGGAGATGGAGAAGTAAAAGAAGATTTTGAACTGCATGGAGATGGAGAAGTAGAAGAAGATTTTGAACTACATGGAGATGGAGAAGTAGAAGAAAGATGGAGAAGTAGAAGAAGATTTTCATTTGCATGGAGATGGAGAAGTAGAAGAAGATTTTCAAGAGTTTAGTATACTTGAAATACTTAAAATTTTTATATAGAGAGGGTTCACTTCTAAAAAAAAAAACATGTTTTGTCAGTTGTTTTGATGATGTTTTTGCAAATTCTGAGGCGTTCTTTGTTTGTATAATACCATTAGTTTTGCATTGATTTTATGATGACCCATGTACTTGGTTACAAGGCACAATACTTGTTGATGAATAAAGAAATGACATAATAATAAGTGCTACTCCATCAAATATAAGGTTTCGCCTCCTACTTGACATTTTTATTCTTTGTGTATCTTCAAATTTTTTAAAATTTTATTTCTCTTTCATTGATTAATAGAGATCATATTGAGAACATATTGTTAGAGTAAATACCTTATCCCCTTAGTTATACAGTCACCCCTCAAGGGGTGCGTTTTTACAACTACTCCTGTGAAATACCAGATTTTGTTAAAGACTGATAAAAAATTTACATAACATTATTTTTATAAAATCTATCTAGTACTATAAGATGTCGAGCAACAGTAGTACCAGTGTACCACATTGATGAGTTAAGAAAATAAATGAGTGAGTGTCATATAAAATCAGCAAGAGAGTTTGTGCAAAAATTGTACAACCTTTATCTCGAGCGGTTGGTTAACAATATGTCGTTTTCAAAAACCATCATAATTTACGGTAAATAGTGACAGTTTTGTTAAACGCCGGAATAAAACCGCCATAATTTACGCGTTTTTTGTAGTGTCGAGCGATTGGTTAAGATTGAGTGTAGTACCATCTTAAATAAGTATAACAATGTTTTAGTTATTTTGGCTATGTGATGTATTTCAATAACTGATAAATGTTGATGAACACTTACACAAATCTCTTTCACTCCTGCACATTGTTTTCACTTTCATTTTAAAACCTTAATTAAGGACTCTACTTTTTGAATGCTTCAATCAAATAATATATTGTACTCAGCCATTATTAATATGTTATGTGTTTTTTCGTTTGAGGTTCCTCCTTATTTAATACCATAGTCACTTTAATATCACTTGTATTTCGTAGTTGTTCTTTGTAGGGGCTCCTTACAATAGTTGCAAACAATAAATTATAAATTTCTATAAGATGTTGACAATAGTACCACATCGAGGAATTAAAAAAATGAGTGACTGAATGCTATATATAAATTTAACAAGAGAATTTTGGAAAATTTATACTACCTTAATCTCGAGCGATTGATTAAGATTGAGTGTAGTACCATCTTAAATAAGTGTGATATTATTTTATTTATTTTGGCTATGTGATGTACTGCTATAACTGATAAATGTTGATAAACAATTATACAAATCTCTTTCACTCCTGCACAATGTTTTCACTTTCATTTTGAAACCTTTGATAAGGACTCTACTCTCTGAATGCTCAAATCAAATAATATCATGTACTTATCTATTGTTAATTTGTTGTGTGTTTTGTCGCATGAGGTTTATACTTATTTAATACTCCAATCACTTTAATATCACTTGTATTTAATACTCCAATAACGATAAATTATAAAATTCTATAAGATGTTGAGAAATATTACCACATCGAGAAGTTAAAAAAAATGAGTGACTAAATGCTATATATAAATTTAACAAGAGAATTTATGAAAATTTGTACTACCTTAATCTTGAGCGATTGGTTAAGATTAAGTGTAGTACCATCTTAAATAAGTATAATATTATTTTAGTAATTTTAGCTATGTGATGTACTTCTATAACTAATAATTGTTTTTAAACACTTATGCAAATCTCTTTCACTCCTGCACGTTGTTTTCACTTTTATTTTGAAACCTTAGATCAGGACTCTACTTTCTGAATTCTCAAATCAAATAATATGATGTATTCAGCCATTGTTAATTTGGTATGTGTTTTTTCGCATGAGGTTACTCCTTATTTAATACTCCAATCATATTAAAGACAAAAGATGTTCTGACCTAATAATCAGAAACTTCTAAGAACATTGTAAATTGGTCTAGTTAAGTCACATGCAATAAATCACCGTACTCAAAGTAAAGACAAAATTATGACATCTATTTTGGTCTACATCTTGGAAGAGTGAAAGAAGACACGCCGCCAACAAAAGATGTTCTGACCTAATAATCAGAAACTTCTAAGAACATTGTAAATTGGTCTAGTTAAGTCACATGCAAGAAATCACCGTACTCAAGGTAAAGACAAAATTATAACATTTATTTTGGTCTACATCTTGGAAGAGTGAAAGAAGACATGCCACCAATAACACCATCAATAGTAACTATTTTGGAAGAAGAAAATTGAAGAAGACACGCTATCGAACACCAATGATGAGATTCGTCTTGGAAATAGGTATTTCCTGATTCAGTCCATACCAAACATTAAATGCTATGTTCAAATATGATTCAATGGCTATGCTCCAACGATAATATACTCGAAGTCTATATAAAGAGCAAAACCTTGAAAGTGAATAGATGAGATTGTACGTATATGCTTAAGAGTATAAGAAAAATAAGTTGCACCATCAGAGGCAACATACACGAAGTATGTATACACAACATTAACCTATGAAAAGAAAATCTTAAGAGAGAAATGAAAAAAAACTGCATGTTATGCAGGATGCTATAATGAAAAGTTGAGAGATCTACTAATACATGATTTGCCCAAACAATCTTCACATTGAATGACTAGAGAAACTGTAAACACTGAGGTGTTGCTCTATAGTGTTTCATGTGTGTTTAAATTCATAAATGTGTTGCTAGCTGTAAAAGGCTCCACGATCAGTATTAAAGAAGAAGATGAAGATCAATGCACCAGAAGCTATCAACTTGAAAAGTTGTTGCTCAATATCTGCTTATTAAGAAGGAAGGAATATGGTCTTACAAGAAGAAATTACATTCAAGAGTTGAAGCTCTAATCCCCTTACTCAAGAAAGAGAAGACCAAGTCAAAGAAGCAATTTGAAACAAGAGTTGTTACTCTTAATCTGCTTTCCTAAGAAGAAGAAGAAGAAGATCTCATCCAGAAGTTGAAGAATACAAGATATTTTTAATTCTTGTAATAATAATATGTAAAACACAAGAGTTGTTGCTCGTATTGTGTTATTTCTTAAGAAACTTCTGATAGATTGTTTAGGCACCAAAAGTGACTTCTAGTCAGTGTGTCATAAACAATATGCTCTTAGAATAAGAGAAAAATCTGCTTGATTAGAAGCACTCTTGTAATCTCCATAAGAACAATTATAGTTTGAATTGGTGTTCCTTGAGTATCCTTCTGATTCAGATACTTGAGATGTCCAAGAGGTCTAGTTATACTATTGGAGGTGTCTAGGTCAATGAACGTTATATCTTACTGAGATCACTAGACGCTTCATTGTCTAGGGTTAGTCACTTGCGGGCAGCTTGTGCAGGAGTTTCTAGGTTGATGAACGTTATATCTTGCTAAGATTACTGAACGATTCATCATCTAGGGTTAGTCACTCGCGGATAGCTTGTGCGGATGGTTAGTCACAAGAAGGTTGCTTGTGCAGTTGTAATCAAGATTGATTATAGTGGATTAAGTCCTCAACTAAGAGAGGCAAAATCACATGAGGAGGGTGGACTAGAGGTAGCCTTGATGAGAAGGTGAACCAGGATAAAAATGAACGTGTCTTTTACTTTTTGAACCTTCTTTTAACTCAGACTTTCTATGCAATTCTTATTCAGAAGTTTGCTTAACTAAGTCAGAAGTTCTGATAAAGAAAAGAAACTAAATGAATGTGTGTCTAGTTGGTTATGGATTATCATTCTTCCTCAATATTATCCAAAGCATATCCAAAAAGATGAGATATCAGAAGAAAGGAAAGATTTATCAGAAAGGGGAAATAAATATCGAAGAACACAATTCAAACCCCCCTTTCTTGTGTTTTTCTCCACCTTCAACAATAAGTGACTGAATGCTATATATAAAATAGGATAAAGCTAACATGTGCCCTTGGGGCACATGTTAAGTAACCTAAATATAGTAAATTTGTATTAGAAAACGTAATAAACACATTAATTATAAACTTTTTATGAAAACAATGCACAATTTCTTAGAAAAAATTTCTACATTTATCTCTTAACATGTGCCCTTAGGGCACATGTTAGCATGACCCTATAAAATAAACTAGAGAATTTTCTAAAATTTGTACTACCATAATTTTGAGCGATTGGTTAAGATTTAGTCCAAAATCAACCATTCCGTTGCACCAAAGCTTTCAAGGTTCTTTTTAGATGGTTATAAAATATCTACAATGTGACTTCCAATCTCCCTTATTCCGTTAGTGACCCAAATCAAACCATAAAGATGATTTCATGCCTAACTTATGACAAGAATACTCATGCATCTTCCAATCACATGAATCAGGGGCAATCACCTTAATTTGCCTATGATTCATCCATCATCATTTCTTTTTCTATGAGATCACCGTCTACACCAATTGCTTGATCTAGAAATATCTCTTATCCAACTAGCCTTGTCGACTCAGTTCTCGTTATAGCAGATCTTCTCACATTTTACTTAACGGATTCTTCATTTTGATTTCAAGTGGTTGTGGCTTTAGTTTGTTGGTCTTCTTCAAGCAAAATTCTGATTGTATCTTGCTCATATTGAACTGACCCCTGGGTCCAATTCCACCATTTAATTTCATCTACCAAAACATCTCTACTTATCACTAGTTTATCATCATTTGGTGAATACAACTTTGTATGCACTTATCGAATAATAACCTATGAGCAACCATGGTCTGACTTTGATCATATAGCTTCTTCCTCACTTGTTCAAGTACATGAAACACATTGATCCAAATACTCTAAGATAACTCACATTTGTCTTTATTCATATCCAAGCATCCTAAGGTGTCTTTTCGACTATCTTTTTGGTTGGACATCTATTTAGAATGTATAGTACTGTCGAAGCTGCCTCTCCCCAAACTCTCTTTGGCCTTTCTTTAGCTTTTAACATACTCCTGGTCATGTTCACTATACTTCTATTTCTTCTCATTATTGTACCATCATGCTGAGGTGTATAGGGTGAAATGGCCTCGTACTCTATACCTTCCTCATTGCATAATCTTAAAAATTCCATAGAGGTGTATTCACCTCCACCATCAATTCTCGTTTTCTTTAACTTGCATCCACTTTGTTTCTCGACATGTAATTTAAAATTCTTGAACTGTGTGAATACCTCATTCTTCCTTTCAATAAGGTAGATTCGTGTATATCTAGTGAATTCATATATGAAAGTTAGGAAATAAAAATCACCTTTATTTGATCTTACTTCAGAAGGTCCACACACATCACACTGAACAAGCTCCAACTTTTCTCTCGACTTCATGGGCAAGTCATGCTTGAATGTTTTTCTAGTCTGCTTTACTTTGCAGCATTCCTCACAACCAGACTTGGTTCCTTCACTTGAGGTAAGTCATATACCTTCTTCTTCTGGTTGAGCATACCTAGACCTCTGAAATTCATGTGACCATACATGTGATGACATATCCAGTTGTTGTTTTCAACAACAGTCAAAGCAAGAGATTGATGATCAACCTTGTCGATTTTAATCTTGAAGGTTTTGTTATTTGTCAATGGTGCTTTCAAGAACATCCTTTATTCATAATTATACACCTTAATTTGATTTTCTTCCAACTTCATATTATATCCTTTGGCAAGTAACTGACATATGCTTATCAAATTATTTGTCATTGAAGTTACATACAATACATCAAAGATACTAGCTTTCTGACCATGTCTTCTCACCATAGCTATGTTTTCTTTTCCACTGGATGTGGCATACCTGTCATCTGCAAACATGGACGCAAGTCATTACGTGGAACAAAAATTGTTCAGCATCAATCGTGCCGATATAGGATTCTATAGAAATCTTGAAATGTGGATTATAAGGCTGAGAGACATGGAATCCAATGTGTCCCTCTGTGTCAAAATCGGAGATATACAAGGTACTTGTGGTATTACAGGTTTCATTTTATATCGTAGTTGTTGTTTAATCATGAGACTTTTATATTAGTAGTTGGTTTTTATACTGTGCCTTTTATACTCTTAGGGAATCCTGGTGCTTGGGCCGTGTTAAACACTGCTACACCAGACACAGAGTGTACGATTTGTTGGTCTGTTTTAAAGACGATTAAAATTGTTACAGGATGCAGCCATGTCTTCTGTGAGACATGCTGGTACGATTGGTTCCTTATAAGTCCAAATTGTCCTTTATGTCGGGCAATCATGGACGTTAACACGTTATTTTCATCCCCTTTCAACGGGCAAAGCCCAAAGTCGTTCAATTGGTTAATCATTTGCGCAGACCAGAAAACATGCGGAAGAAGTCAATAGTGACTTCAAGATTTGAACTATTGTTATCCTGGATGGAAGAACATCTCGCACAACTGGGTTTGACAGTTCACAAAATTAACGGGGAGACGCTTATTGAGGAGGGATTGCAAATGGTAAACCAGTTTGAAAATGAAACCAATGCAGTAGTTTTGCTCATAAATGTAAACCATATTTGCATGGACTTCACTTCAGTCAATCAGCTTATGTGATGGAGGGTATGAAGTTATCCGATGAAAACGAATTGATAAGTCACTTTAAAGGAATGGAGTACCGCGCTTTCAGATTTATAGTGAATGATAGCATTGAATCCAGAATCCTCAGACTGCATGGAGATGGAGAAGTAGAAGAAGATTTTGAACTGCATGGAGATGAAGAAGTAGAAGAAGATTTTAAACTGCATGGAGATGGAGAAGTAGAAGAAAGATGGAGAAGTAGAAGAAGATTTTCAACTGCATGGAGATGGACAAGTAGAAGAAGATTTTCAAGAGTTTAGTATACTTGAAATACTTAAGATTTTTATATAGAGAGGGTTCACTTCTAAAAAAAAACATGTTCTGTCAGTTGTTTTGACGATGTTTTTGTAAATTCTGAGTCGTTCTTTTCTTTGTTTGTATAATACCATTGCTTTTGCATTGATTTTATGATGACCCATGTACTTCGTTACTACAAGGCACAATTCTTGAAAAAAGAAATGACATAATAATAAGTGCTACTCCATCAAATATAAGGTTTCTCCTCCTACTTGACATTTTTATTCTCTGTGTTTCTTCAAATTTTTTAAAATTTTATTTCTCTTTCATTGATTAATTGAGATCATATTGAGAACATATTGTTAGAGTAAATACCTTATCCCCTTAGTTATACATACATGTCACCCCTCAAGGGGTGCGTTTTTACAACTACTGTTAAATACCGGACTTTGTTAAAGACTGATAAAAAAATTTACATAACATTATTTTTATAAAATCTATCTAGTACTATAAGATGTCGGGCAACAGTAGTACATTGATGAGTTAAGAAAATAAATGAATGAGTGTCATATAAAATCAGCAAGAGAGTTTGTGCAAAAATTGTACAGCCTTTATCTCGAGTGGAGATTAATCAAATGAAGGCATGTGGTGAAACTGTGAGTGAGCTAGTGAAGGTTGAGAAGGTTTTGACATCCTTGACTCCAAGATTTGATTACATTGTTTTTGCAATACATAAATCCTAGGACTGTGGCAATGAAAATGAATCCATTGTTTCATCCAATGACACCTCAAAAAGGAGGCTAAAAGTTCCAAGATGAAATGATGATTGATCACCAAAAAATGAAAAATTGATAGTTATATGGAGATATGAAAAATTATACATCTATTGTCTTAGTGAAACATGAGAAGAAATTTTCACTCAATGTCTAGCTGCAACCTGCTCCTTACACACAGGACAGAAATTTTTGTGTGCAACCCATTGTTGTATGCATTCAAAGTGATACAAATGATCACACTTCAGCTTCCCAATCTCATCATCTTCTTCAAACTCCTCCTGTACGGTACCATAAACCGAGAATTTTATTTACATTAACTAAAACTTAAACATAGTACATTAGGGATACAAGTATATTCAATCCAAAATTAAATTCTGCAAACTAGATAGATACCTGACAAATGCTGCATTTTTTGTCTACTTGATGTTTTGATGCATCATCGGAGAATCGAAGTTTAGTTTTCCTTATGTGAGGTTCCATTTCATCTTGTTTAAGTCCAGTATTGACATGACCGATTCTCTCACCAAGTTCAAGCAATTGCTATCAAACACAAACTGAGAACTTAGACAAACATGAAACAAAGTTGCACGCATGAACACGGGACAAAAGAAAGTACTCACCTCATATGACATGTTATCAACATCTAGTCTCAAATCTCTGAAAAGGTCGCGCGAATTGTATCGTCCTCCTCCCATTAGTATTCTTCCTTGAAGCACCATTATCTTCAAAGTCACAACAATAATCAAAATATGCAAATCAACTTTCAGATAACATTATTTTGTCCTAGAATCATGAGGCCTAACATAACAGTTCAATCAAGATTGAAACTCTCCAAATTATATAGCAAAACCGTAACATGTCCATACTTTTAGTAGACATTGAATTTATCAAATTTTGTCAGATATCAAGAGCGAAGTTAAGAACATGATTTGGTGTATTCTATTCAAGGAAAGCCAAACCAAATTTTACAAACTAGTAGCCGATACGTGTAAGTGCTATGCTACACAAAACAAAGAGTAACTTGCAGTGCTTAGAATACACAAGAGCATGAGCAAACCTCAGATAAATCATCAGAAGAGAGATCTCTGATATGGCGAGGGTATGCTGAAGTTCCAAAAGAGCATGCCGTGAAAATTTCAGGATCCGTATCCGGAAAAGAGAAGGCTTCTGGATAGACAGTAGTAGTACGCCTTCGGAATGAAGATGAAGGCTGCCAATATAGTCATTATGATGAAGTTTAGTACACAATCACATGTTAAGGAATTTGAAAACAAAACGCCGATAAAGTTTAACATATGGAAGCAAGCACAGATCAAACAAAAATCCAAACTTAACCATAAACACATATCTATCTAAATCACAACAAACAAGTAAGTTTATAAATAGACACACACATAAATGGTCTAAAAATGGAGAGAATGCATCATATTTACAAAAGATTTTCACTCATCAGAAAACATATGCACTGAAAAAATAAAACAAAAACAGCCCAACATGAAAACAATCTAAAGATTTAAGGCCCATACACACATAGAATAATTTTTCTATAGAATCTATCTCATATATATTCAAAGTTCAATTCATCAATAAATAAACAAGAACAATGGTCACTACTACTAGATTCATTCATACTAGTACATTCTAAATGCATGCAAAAGATCAATTAGGAAAAACAAAGAGAAACATCATTAATGCAACCTTAACCAATGTCCATAGAAGAACCCAAAAAAAAAAAAACACAAACAAGTATTACTATTACCTCTCTGTGAGTTATCTTTTCCAAATCAATCTTAGCCCTTGAAGACACATTCTTCTTTGAAACCACACAATCAACAGAAGCAGCAGGTCCACACCAAACATCTTGAAAATCAACACAAGTAGCAGCAGAAGAACCATCATTACTACTATTCCTGCTACTTCCTCCTGCAGAACCCCTCTTATGCTTCTTTTTTCTGGTTTTCTTCCCTTGATGAGTCCAATCTGCAGAAGCACGAATCACCGCCGGCACCGACACTTGCTGAGAAGCCCCGGCAGTGCATCCCAAACCTCTGAAACTAGCTGCCGCAGATAAAAAGTTGATCTTTTTGTTGGTGGGTTGCTGAGAAACAGCGGTTTCATTGGAGAGTGTGGAGAGAAGAAGAGATGAGATTGTGAAGTTGGAACGAGTGGTTTGGGTTTGTTGATCCATTTCTGAAATGGGTTTGTGGTGGTTTTGGATTTGGTTTCTGGGTTTTCTCGATTTCATCAAATGTTGTTGTTCTGTTTTTGTTTGTGTGACAGAAGAAGAAGACATGGTTAGTTGGAGAAGAAAGAATGAGATTGAAATTTTGCAGAGAATAATAATAATAATATTTTTAGTTTATTGAGATTTTTAATACTAATAATATATTTGTAGGGTTGGTGTACTTAGGTGGGGTTGTGTGTCACAAGATAGATAGAGTGAGAGGCTATGGTACTTATGAAAGGTAAAGGTTTGAAAATTCTTTGCTTTCTCTTTAATCTATGATTCTTACTATTTGGATTCTAGTAAAGGGCAACATAGTTTATATTTAAATGGAGTACTATTGAAAGTGTATTGAATATTATTTCTAGAATAGAAAGTCAAAACTTCTGCTGTAGTCTAGGTGGATGTTTCACCAAAGTTAATACTAGTACTTTACTTAATTGATTTTAAAAAAAGTTTTAAATAAAAGTTATTAGTACTATCTCCTAATAATATAGTAATAAGCTTTCATCAATGTTCTTATCTTAATACACTCTTCAAAATGGAGTATAGATATCTCAAGTGTTTAACTTATTTGGGAGAAGTTTAAATTGTGTCTTTCTCAACCAAAAAAGTTTTTAATTTTAATTGTATTATCATCTCATAAACACGTAAGTGAACTAATAATATTTGTTATCTCTGTATTATGAATAAAATGACAATTGATTTTATTTATGAAATAGTAGATTTTGAGTGATATGATAATAATTGATTGTTATAATATAAACAAGTCTATTTAGAATGACTAACTCTTGAATCAATGAGTAATTGTTTGAACATTTGTTATCACCTACATTGAACTAATAACATTTGTTATAACTGATGTGTCTTTGTTGCAATGATTATGAATTTTGTCAGAATTTTTCGTAAATTTAAATTTACCTCTCACATTGGGTGTGAATAGAAAGGCCATAACATTGTCACAATTCTCACGATTCGAGGATTCTCCACACATCAGTGTCTTATATTGCACGGCTCGCTGATATGCTTGATCAATGTTTGGTAAAGGATCTTGTGAAAGCAATTTTGAGAAGATACTAGTAAAACTTCCATTGCGACAAAACAAATAATGGTGGAGGTAATCTTTATCCCAAATACTAATCACATGTTTGTTTATATCCGAGAAACCTTCCACATTTGCAAGTCGACTTTCTTATATCGGTCACAAGTCAATCCCACTCAAAATAGACTGACATTTTCTTATTCTTGCCTAGATTTCATCCTCCTATATATGTTTTTTAATTGACATATATGAATCTTGTTAAAACAACACAAAAATGTTACATGAGATGTGTCAAAAGAATTGTGCGTCATCTTAATAAAAAAGAGTATAGTGTAATGATCGTTCGATGGTCTTGAGAAACCATGTTATGAGCATCGAATGCACCACAGTTGAATCCTCTAATTTCCCAAAAGATAGTTGAAAATAAATTTAAGTGCAAAATTCAAGTTTACACTTAAGAATTTTGCGGTTATGAGCATTAATTTTGAGTGAATTGATTATGTTTAAAAATAAGTTTAAGATAAAATAATTTATGTTTAAATACATTTATACAAGAATTGAACGACAGATTTTATTATTAAAAAAATTTATTTAGACTCAAAAATTAGGAATCATATCATTAAATTGAATCAATTTTAGAGGTAAATTCAATTATACTTTAGAAAAAACAAACACGTCAAATCAATTCAACATCTTTAAAATTATTTTTAACTTTTTAAAAATAATAAACAATTTTAATACAATTAAACAAACATTTTTAATATAAACTACTCTGTAAATAAAATAATTCGAAGTTTAAATAAAAACATTAAAAAATGAGTCAATTGTAAATTTAAAGTGTATAACGATAAAGAAAAGCATGTAAGATGTAAGAAAATAAAGTTCACAAAAATAGAGACAAAATTACAAAATAAAAGCAAATGATGATATACATCCATTTTTTAAACTTTTGATGAACGTATGAAATGGCCATGTTGGTTCCCAATAAAAATGACCTTTAACCTATATGATGGAGTGTTCTTCTCCTTTTAAAGAAATTAATTTGTCACAAAAACTTTAGTTCACACTCACATATCTATGAAAACTTTTCAAAAAGGCTAGAAAACAAATAGAGTAAAAAACAAACACATAAGGACAAATTGTCATGGACTACAATTTTTTTCAATCTAAGCCTAATTTTGGACCACATTTTTGTGTATAAGAAACAAAAGAATAATTTGGCCAAAGAGGTAGGATAGGAAGGTGAACTTAATTGTCCACAATTATAATAAGACATTTCTCTATTAGTTAATGTTTCTATCTTAAATATATATAGGACTACCTTAATTAAATTACGGTGATTTATAAAGTTGTTGCATTGAATTTATTGATAATTAATATTATTTTATATATTTATATTTTATAATAGATAGAAATAAGTTATATTTTAATAAAAAGAATTAAATTCAAACTTTAAAAAAAGTTTATTTATTTTAAATAAGTCAAATTTTAATTGAAAATATTATAAGTTTTTAAAATAGTTTAATAATTGAATTCATCTTTAAAGTCACTTTTAAAGTTGAACATATAAGATGTCGTAAAATTAATCACGTGCTTTTGAATGTGATATGATAACATTACACAACTATCCAATTGAGATAATTTAACAAAATGAATTTTTTTAATAATTTTGTCCTTTTCAAAAGTTATATTAAACTTTTTTAATATAATATTCTTATAAATTTGTGATTTTTTTTTTTTTACGTGCTACCACTTATGCAGACTTTTTTTGTTTTCAACAATTAATTGTTATCAATTTTTTATCTTTTTAAAATATTAATTATGCCAAATGTCCTACTTAGAAAATCCTAATAAAGGATATATTTATTGAATATTAATGTATTTTGTCTCAATTTTCTATTGTCACGTGACTGATTGGTACTTTATGAGATGGGAAGTGGCATTTTTTTAGTCAATGATGGCTTGCAATTCACATTTCATTGATTGACGCAATTAGTTAATATTTTTTCAATTAACAACAAAAATTAAATTTACTTATGGGTCATCTTCTTATCAATTTTAATGAATAATTTTGTTGTCATCTTTTTATAATTTGAGTCGGTATTTCACTTTTTGAATGAAAGCGTTTTTTCTTTATTTTGGCAGGCAGAATGGAAATTAACTTTATTTAATTCTGGCCATAATCAATTATTTGAGTGCATCTACATTTCTTTATGATCATTCATAAGATTATGGTGGCCATTAATTGTGCCGAAAGTTAGATTAGACCACCATCTTTAATTTTTTAATAATCATGCATTGCATATAAACAAAACAATATTATTACGAGGGTAGTTCACAGTTGTAACCGAACATATATTCATTTTTATTTGTTATTTATGATTATTCATTTATTTGTATATATTAATTAAATTAATGATTTTTTTATATTTAATAGAATTTTTGTTAAGTTGATTTTAATTTTTTATTATTTTTCTGCAATAGATTCTCAAGGTATTATTGCGAAAACAACCATTAATTAATGTTGCATTTAGCTTTGAAGACAACCAAATATATATATATATATTTTTAGAGTACTCTCCTTTAGTTTTATTTATAATTTTTTTTTTTTAAGTTTATTGATTAATCAATGTATTTGTATTTGGATTGTATAATAGATTGAATACATTAATTATTCAATAAATTTAAAAATTAACTCTCTTAAAAATAAGATTAGTGGGAGTATTAAGTTAAAATAAACAAAAGGGATACGTTTGACCTATAATAAAATTTTAAGACCCGAGTGTGACATATGTCTTATATATTATAGATTTATTTTTGTTTGGTCTGAACAAATTTACTTAAAAGTCTATTTTACATTAAGCCTTTCGAATAATTCATTTTATATATTATTCTTTATATAGATAACAAGGTCTTTTAAATATTATTTAGTATATATATATATATATATATATATATATATATATATATATATATATATATATATATATATATATATATATATATATATATATATATATATATATATATATATATATATATATATTCTGTTCCAGAACCATAAATGTGAATAGTTATGGAGCGACGGAGGAGAATTTCAGATACGACAAAGCAGAGGTGTACTTAATGTTAGCACTCAAACACTCAAGTCAGTATGTGAATGATGAGAGAGTATTCAACTTGTGTTTGAAACTTGCTACTTGAAATGACGTCATTCCATATATATAGGGAAGAGGAATAATTGCCTCGGCATCTTTCAGTCATGGAATTCAGAGGACTTAGATATACCTTAGGTATGAATCCTCTGCAGCTTACACAATATTCCAATGGTCAGGGGAATATTCTCGAAGTCGATCAAGTGCATAGTTGTTACGCTCGACCCCGATGAATTCCGTCTTAAGGTAGTGGGATCTATGGAGATGTCCTGATCAAGGTAGATATGGTCGGTCCAAAACAATTTCCTTCAACCCCTCGTGCTTAATTAGAAATAAGTGTACCGGTTTTAAGGATTCTAATAATCGATTACAGTCCATACTTTTCTACAATTTTGTTGTTTCTCACTCCATATGTCTTTTAGGAGGAGTGATTATGATCTTTCTAGGGAATCGAAATACTTGAGTATTACGTGTGAGAGAAGTGATTGTTTATGGGACAGATTTCTTTTTATATAGCCAGTTCATAAATATATGAAGAACTAAAGTCACATCTCTTTTAGACTTTTCTTTCTCTTCATTCCTGAACAATTACCTTTCTCCATTAAAACATTTATTTCCTGCACTTGAATTTGTTGACGCGTTATGGCTAAAAGATCTCAAAAGACCGTGAAAAGGAATATGGTGAACTCATAATCTCTGTGGGAAAGTTCCATATATTCTCTGACTATATCGATCTTCATTAGAGAGGGAAGTTTAAATAGAGCATTTTCTAATGTGGGAGAATTGTCGCTTTGGGCGCTCATTACTCCTTGCGAGGATGACAAAAATTGTAGTAAGTATGGTAACTGTACCATTTCTCAGGATGAGTATCTCTTTTTAACTTTTGGAGTTCGTTTGCCTTTCACCGCTTTTGAAGTGAGTGTTTTCAACTACTTGGTGGTGGCCCCATCTCAACTTTATCCCACCAGTTGGGCGTACATAAAGGCTTATCATTACTATTGTGAGTATTTAAAGATATAAGCTTCCGTTGTTTTGTTCTTTCACCTTATCCACTACAATCAGAGTACTTCAGCGCGGCCAAGGGATATAGAGTTGGTTCTTTTGGTGCCGACAATATGGGGTTTTGAAGTTTTTCTTGAACTACTCACTGCCTTTTGCAGCCCGATTCTTTTTTGTTACACCATTCATTCCCAGGCTTACACAACTATATGTGAGGTTGAGTCTAGGATGGAAGGTAAATGTAACCATTGTTTCCTCATTGTTGGTCGACAAAACACTTTCTTTTATAGATTGGCTACTATTTTCATGGAGAAGGAGAATTTTCTAGTGAAGATTCTTTCTAGAAGAAAAAGCTGCTCGTTCTCGTGATGATTGTCAGTCTATCTTTGGTAAGCTTGGAATTCTCTTTGTTTTTTATCATTGACTTTCCTTTATTTACACACACATTATGATAACGGTCGTATTTCTATACACGTATAATGGTAGACGAAGTAAGAGTCCAAGTTTTAAAGCGGGGAACACAACCACATAGCATCGCTGAGGGTCTTCTCCCCCTATGAACTTCTAGAAATATTGCTATCTTGGCTTCTCCCTCTGATTCACCTGTGGATCTCAGCTCTTGCCCCAGTCCTTCTTGTGATTACTGCAATTTAAGCTTTGACGATGATTAGACATTTTTTCTAATCTTCCAGGGCATGTCTTACGGAAGGAGTTGAACATCCTGACTTATTTTGCTAGCCGAACTTCTGTTACTTTATCCCTAGCTGGATCCAACTGCTGGATTTTTTTTGGACAAAACAGGGCACGTGAGGAAATGATGCAGCTAGAGAGGAGTGTGAGCAGTTTTACTTCCCAACAATATACCTATTTAAGGGAACTGTAGAAGGTTTGCGTTTCTCTACAAAAGGTACATAAAGCTTTGGCTTTGTTTAGTCTTTCTGGTATTGTCAGAGGTCAGGTGATGCATCTGACATTTCTCCTGAGTTGGTCGACTAGTCCACGCTTTTCTTCTTCGGAAAGCAAGGTGCTTATCTGTGTTACTTGGTAAGCCAAAGGACCTATATAAACTTTCTTCCAATCCTCTATGGACGCGAGTTTCTCGTTCTCCAAGCCAGGTCTGGGATCCTAGCTCGCGATGACAATGGGAAAAGGGGCAGCCATGTAGGCGATATCTTTCTTTCTCATCCCCTGGCTATTCTGGTAACATTTTTAGTCGTTTTCATGGTCTCATTGAACCGTCCCAACTTGCCCGATGGATAATAGATATTTTAAGACTAGATATTGGATGGATATAATCACCCCTAATGATTTTATGGTCGGCAAGATGAAATTGTAGAGTGATAAGGCGTCCACTACGAGGTAATTGACTTCGATCGACTTGGAGTTTGCTCTCATGATGCAAGTTGTTTCTAAGGTGACTTCAATCGACATGATCCAAGGTGCTGGTATAGATCAATTCAGACACTTGAGAAGCTATGGAGAGGAGTTGTTGAAGTCCAATCCCAAGAGTACTGTGGTTATTAAATGTGCAGGAAACAATGGCAATCCAGCATTTGAGAGAATCTACATTTGTTTGGATGCCTGCAAGTCAGGATTTGCCACCTACTGTAGACCTATCATTGGAATGGATGCATGTTTTCTTAAGGGTGATTATGGTGTCCAACTGATGTCAGCTGTAGGCAGAGATGCAAACAACCAAATATATCCAATAGCTTATGCTGTTGTTGAGGCTGAAACCAAAGACTCATGGCAGTGGTTCTTGCATCTACTACTAGAAGATTTAAGAGCATTCAATGATAGGTGTTATGGCTTTATTTCTGACCAAGAGAAGGTAATACTAAACTATAAATGTAATTCTTTTAATATTCACTTATATATTAATATTCAACTGTTATGTGTAATTGTTGTAGGGTTTGGTTTCTGCTATCCAAGAATTAGGTGACAATGTGGAGCAAAGAATGTGTGTCAAACACCTTTATGGTAATTGGAAGAAGAAACATCCTAGTTTGATGCTTAAACAGGCCATGTGGGCAACAGCTAGAGCTACTTATGTTCCTATGTTTGATAGAGCAATGGAGAAGTTGAAGCTTCTAAAGCCAGATGCATGGAAGGACATGAATGACATTCTTGCTAAATATTAGTCAAGATCTCATTTCAAGACATTTTCAAAGTGTGATGTTCAGGTTAATAACATGTGTGAGGCATTTAACAGGGAAATTTTAGAGCATCGAGACAAGCCAATCATAACACTTTTGGAAGGAATCAAGCATTATATCACAAAGAGGATAACTAAACAGAAGACACTATTGCAGGACTATGAGGGTGTTATATGTCCTAGAATCCAATTGATCATAGAGAAGAACAAACAGGAGGCACAGAAATGGACCCCCTCTTGGCATGGTGATGATGACTTATCCATCTTTGGAGTTACCAATGGAGTTGAGACTTACTGTGTCAATCTGAAAAATGAATCATGTAGCTGCAAAAAATGGGAGTTGTCTGGAATCCCATGCAGTCATGTTATCTCTTGCATTTGGAGCATTAGGAAAAAACCTGAAGGATATGTGTCTCCATATTATAGGTATTTATTAAATTCTACAACATTAAGTTATGTCTCTCACTAGTTTTCTTTATGTTATATTTATGACACAAATTCTGTTTTGCAGCAAGCTTACTTTTGGAAAGTGCTATACTAACATTGTGTTTCCAAATAATGGACCACAACTTTGGACCAATGTTGGCCATGTGCCAATGTCTCCTCCTGTCATGAGAAGGGCAATTGGCCGCCCTAAGAAGATGAGGAACAAAACATCTGATGAGCCAAAGAATCCCTTTGTTCTTCCTAAGAAGTTTGGAACTGTCACTTGCAACAAATGTGGACAAGCTAGACACAACAAGAGAAGCTGTAAGGGAAAGAGGGTAGCTGATAGACAGATACCTAAAGGGGGCAACAAGGCAAAGAAAGCTAAGACAACCAAAAAGGCAAAGAAGAGTAAGGGAAAAGAAAAACCAGTTGAGATTGGTCAAGGATCTCAGGCACCTCAACCAACTCAGGATTAGGAGACAATGATGCCTTTCTTTTTGAATGTAACAATGTTGCATTAGTAATCAGTTTGTAGTGATTGTAAAACAATATGGTATTTTGGGTATTTTGTAGTGATTAGTAATCAGTTTGGATCTCAATATGAAAACAATATTTTGTAATGTTATGTTTTGAAATTGCTGCTTCTGAACCACTTATGTAATGGTCATCATTTGGATAATTTCATATATGCAATGTAATTTTATAACTTACTGCTATAATGATGACTTGTTGGTTACACTTTGATGACACTTTAGTTAGATTTTGTTGACAAATTAAATGTTATTTCAATTTGAAAATAGTTGATGTCAAATTTGTTAACATTATAGTTGTTATCAGTTTGGTTAAATTTGGTAACATGTTGACCAACAGTTTGTTTACAATCTAAAATATACTCAAGAAGTTCATTTAATAATAAACAACTTCATTGATTGATAAACCATACAATTACAACAATACACTGTTAACATAAATTGAACCTAAACATCCTTAAACTTATACATTAATTGAACCTAAACAAAGACAACAATTAGACCTAAACAACAATTGTACTAACAGCTTCATTTCATAACTATTGTTGCAACTAATGATACCAACACAACAATGGTCATGACCCAATTAAACTTCAATTGTTTCTTTATCAGTTTCATCTTCATCTTTAATTCTTCTTCTTTTGCGATTGAATCCTTAACCCTCTGCTTTTCTTCATTCAACTTTTCCATTAAGCTCGAAATTACTTCTTTTGCCCTAGGGTTCATTTCCTCATCAAGCCAAACAAAGTTACTGCACTTCTTGAAACCTTGAACCTTGTACATCCCACAACCAAAAAAGCGACGTCCTAGGTTTGTATCGGTCCAGGCCGTCATCAATGGAGCATCGAGACCGCAGTGACATTTCTGACTCATTCTATGACTTCTATAGCTATCAATTGACACAGACTTTTGAGACAATATCAAGGTTGACGAATTAGGAATGAAAGAAACAAGATTTGGAAAAACGAGATTGACTGGGTGAAAAGAGAAGATGAAGCCTGGAGGAAAGTGATTTTGACGGAGAACACTGAGATGAAGGAGAAAACGAGATTGGCAGTGTAGCAATGAAGATGAAGGAGAACACTGAGAGAAGGGGCTTAGGGATTTTGACGAACAAGAGAGACTGAAAAAGGGATTAGGGCAAAATTAAATTCTTATATATCCAATTAAATGAATTAAAAATAAATTTTCCAAATTAAGTTTATTTTATAAATAATCTGAAAATATTTTAAATACAACATATTTCCATGTCATTCATCATTAAATCATTATCCATGTGGCAAGTTTATTTCCATGCCATGTCATTAAAAATACTGCCAAATGGAGGGGGGCTCAAAAATCCTAACAAAGTAAAACTTTGAGGGCACGAATCCTGAATTTTAAACTGGGGGACTTTTAGTTTAAGAAGCTGAAACTAAGGCGGCCACAGGTGCAATTAAACCTTATTTTTTCAATGTTGTAACTATGTCCCAATAATTCCAATAATTAATGTTCCTTTCACAAAGTGAGAAAATTTCACATGATTTCAAAAATGTCACTAGATCATTCATATTATCATGCAAATAAAAAAAAAAGGAACAACTGAGTAAATTAATCAAAAAACAAATGATACCACCCATAATCTTTTTGGGTCAAAGTCAACATCAACATAAAATAAAAAGGAGCAACAATAGACTCCATATTCCATAATATCAGCAAGAATCTTTAGAGCTTTGACATATCCACCATTTATCACAACAGCACAACCATCTTCCAAACAATCTAAAAGTATCCAAAACAGTCATAGTGCTCTTCATCTTCATATTCCTTGTGTGTCATAGGTTGCATCCTATACTCATGGAAAATCTATGTTTTCTTGTACAAATGTCTAAATAACCTAAAATGGGTCTTTGAACGGGCTATAAGTATCCTGAAAAAGGTTAACATTTGGTTGCAATAGTACCATCCGGTAAAATTCTTATTCTTATACTTATATAAGATACAATTGACAAGAAAATATGGGAAGTAATTATAACAAGGCATATCAAACCGAACAATAGTGTGCCAAAACAGGTTGTCCGAAATTCCTTAACCTCCCTAAAATTTCTGCTTCATATTCACTTTCCTGATACAAAAACACAAAATCTTCAACTGTTTCAAGACATGTCATCAAAAGAAAAGTATCAAACACCAAGAAAACTAATATTCTTAAGATAAGACACAATTGACAAGAAAATAGGGGAAATAAATTATAACCTGGCAAATCAACCCGAACAAAAGAGTGCCAGACCAGGTTGTTTGAAATTCCTCAACCTCCTTAAGATGTACTTATTCACGATCTTGATGCCCAAACACAACAACTCCAACTGTAGCAAGACATGCCATCGAAAGACTAATACACATGATTAAATACAATAATTGATCTAATCCAAGGCTGAACACAAAGTATGTGAATGTCTTCTTGTCATAGGTTCCGTAGCAAATCACAAGGAACTAATAAAAGTAGATGATGAGTATGAAAAAGACAGAAATGTGAAGAGTCTCTAGATGACCAAATTAATCCCTAGCAATATTTTGGATTATGAAGTATATGACAACCTGCAGAAGATGATGAAGTATATGATACATCCTATGAAGAAGGTTATTATAACAGAGAGAGGCCGGCCAATTTGTCCGGATGCCTCGAAAATTATGTAAACTTTTGCACTGTCTAAAATAAAAACCCAAATGTAGAACAAACATTTGTAAGAGAAAAGTAGTAGTATTGATGGGAAAAACCCTTAAGAGAGGCTTGATACTATACAGAATGTTATTCTAGAAAACAGAACTAGATTACAATTTACATGTATGGCGATAAAAGCCAAGAACGAAATCAAACCTCAGAATCAAGAAACCAAAAAGAAATCAGAATACAAAACATGAAGAATAAAAGATCAAGAATTATATGCTGTCAAAAGGGATAAAGAATTATTGAAAACTCTTTTTTTTAAAAAATCATCAAATCAAAACTCAGCCTCGATGCTTTATTGAATATTATTTTGACAAACCAGAAAACCAGGTCTAGAATTCAAACTGCATGTCTTGTAATCAAATCCTAAAATAAAAATAATAAAGAACGTATCATTCTATACCATTATCATTCTTATCCATTGTAATCAAGAACTGCAACCTGCTCCAGATATCTAGAAATCAGCTCGCTGCAAAACTAATAATTGCGTGTCAATATTCTTTTAATTTTAACAGCATTGAATGTTTATCAAATGAAGCATTATACCAAAAACAAACCTACACAGGTTATCAAAACGAAAAGTTCCAAGAGATCACCAAATCAAGATCTCCTAATGATTAAAGCTTGTAATTCTGAAAACAATTAAACACAAAAATTAACATTAGCACACTACATTGCCATAGAGAAGCAAATATTACAACACGAGTACTTTTTCAAGGAAAAATGAACCGTTAAACCCAATGGCGCTCTAAGCATGTCCTAAATAATATGCACCACAACTTTTAAAATCACCTGTAAAACCCAAGTAAACATAAGTGGTTGATAATCTTTGCCAAAAGAACTTAACATATCCCCGTATGACACCTACCACTTAGAACTCGTAAAAGAATCGAAAAAACTAATCGCGAAGAAATTTGAGGTGTATCACATTCTACAACCTTCGACATGATTTTTCTAGCTAGGTCTTCCAGCTAATATGATCATTTTCTGAGTATATAGTTAATCTAATACAACTTTTCCAACTATTTGCTAGTTTTCATGGTTAATCAATATGTCATACTCAATTATATATGCTATTTCTCTGACCGCATCAAGTGAGTCGATGACAACTCTTATGTTTGAATCTAATGCAAGCTCACATAGTTTATCATCTATAATCTATAATAGTATAGTTTGAAAAATAATCATTTGACCTCCTGAGTTTCTTCCTCCATTTTTATATTAGTTGTCCCTCTTAGATGGATTTCATACTTTTCATCTCGAGTATTTATATGCACTTATGATGATTGACTTCAAACCCTTTTGGTCAATCATGAATCCTAATAATTCTCCTTACTGAACCCCAAAAGTGTAGTTTCTAGGTTTATCCTCATGATATACTTTTTGACATGTTCAAATGTGATTCACATGTCCTTAAAATGATACTATGTATCACTCCTTCCATTTAGATCTCCATGTTTTAACCAAAATGTTTAAGATAAAGGTTGTCAATAAGCCTTTAGTAAGTGGCTCATACATTCTTTAGCTCAAATAGCATAACTTATGGCAAAATTATATATCTTATGGCATCAATGGTCGGACGGTGTGGTCGATAGCTTGGTGGTAAGATCCCACCTATGAAAAAATTCCAACCATTTTGGTTGGGATCAATAAAAATAGGTTCAAGTTGTCTCTCAATTTTTTTATCATACTGGCTTCCTTTTCATTTGAAAGCTCATAGCAATATTTTCTTTCCTTATATATGTAGAGACCTTGATATGATGTATGTATTGAATGTCATTAAGAACCTCTATCAGTCTCGCGATTTCATCACTGCCACTTGAGAATCCCATCAGTTTCCGTGAGTAACATCCATTTGGAAAAAAAAATCTTATTCTTATACTTATATAAGACACAATTGACAAGAAAATATGGAAAATAATTAATAACCAGGAAAATCAACCTGAGCCAAACAATAGAGCGCCAAACTAGGTTGTTCGAAATTCCTTAATCTCCCTAAGATTCACTCTATTTGTAGCTTCATGTTGGAATTATAAAATATTCGAATTATAAATTTGTATTTAGGAGTCAATACATGTACCTAGGAGTCTATGCCTAGAAAATTACATGCATGTATCTAGGAACTAGCACATCCTTGAAAATTTTATCTTGTATTTACTCTCAAGTGTGTATATAATCAAATTACTTGAGTGCATTAGGAACTCAAGCATTTCACCAAATATTCAATTCTCTACATGGTATCAGAGCCTCGTTTAAGATCCGGTGGGCCACCTTCTATGGTTTCCGCTATCGGGTCACCCACCATTTATTTCCACGCTCCAATTGTCTAGTCCTGGGCGTGAGGGGGTGTGTTAAGAGTCCCACATCGGATAATATATGGCTTGAACATGTCCTTATAAGTGGGGGCAATCCTCACCCTACAAGCCGGTTAAGTTGGACCCCCGCGCAGCCAGATGCATCTTTGTTGGCTATCTCCCAAACAAGAGAGGATATAAATGCTATCATCCTCCTAGTCGTAAGTACTTTGTCTCTAAAGATGTCACATTTCATGAGAATTTAGCATACTTCTCTCGTCCTCAGCTTCAGGGGGAGAGCAATCAGAATGTAGAATCTGATTCCGAATTTTTAGTCCTACCTGAGTTGCCCATGACTCCTCTCATAAGTCCTATTACCGGTCCTACAATTGAGTCTCCTGAGTCGGCTGTGAATCCTGTGTCAAGTCCTATTACTGATCCTCCTATTATTGATCCTGCTTCTCCAAATACAGAATCTGAGTCGCCTGCTTCTATTTCTGTCCCTCCTTTGTCGTCTGTTTTGCAGGAACCATCATCTTCCATTCCAACAAAAACTAAGGCTGGTGAGCCAACCTTGGTGTATCAAAGAAGAAGTAAGCCCGACCTGCTCCAAACACAACTCCAATTGCCAGAACCGGAGGTAAGTGTGTTGAAACTCATAATCCTATTAGTGATACCCATAGCTCTGACACTTGCGACACTAATACAGATGATTTGCCTATTGCTTTAAGGAAAGGGAAAAGGTCATGTGCCAAATACCCTATATCTCAATTTGTCTCCACTAAAAATCTTTCCTTGCAGCATCAAAGTTTTATTTCTGCAGTTGACTCTGTGGTCATCCCATCATCTGCTCAAGAGGCATTGAAAGATAGAAATTGGGTCCAAGCCATGGATGAGGAAATGAAAGCTCTTGAAAAAATGGAACTTGGGAGATTGTTGATAGACGGGAAGGCAAGAAACCCGTTGGTTGCAGGTGGATCTACACAGTAAAACACAAATCAGATGGTACTCTTGATCGTTAAAAAGCCAGACTAGTAGCAAAAGGATACACACAAACATATGGCATAGATTATGAGGAAACCTTTGCTCCAGTTGCGAAAATGAACACTGTTCGAATCTTATTATCTCTTGCTGCTCACTTTGGATGGGAATTACAACAATTTGATGTCAAAAATGCATTCTTGCATGGAAACTTAGAAGAAGGTGTACATGGAAATCCCGCCGGGATTTGGTCCTTCATGTGGATCCAACAAGGTGTGTCGATTAAGGAAAGCCTTATATGGGCTAAAACAATCTCCTAGAGCATGGTTTGGAAGATTCATAAAAGCAATGGTGTACTTAGGCTACAAGCAGAGTCAAGGAGATCACACTCTTTTCTTTAAGCACTCGCATGAAGGAAAACTGACTAATTATTTATGTTGATGATATTATTATTACAGGAGATGATCACGCAGAGAAACAATTGCTAAAGGAAAAACTATCGGTAGAATTCGAGATGAAGGACCTTGGACAACTCAAGTATTTTTTGGGAATTGAGATTGCTTACTCAAACCAAGGCATTTTCATATCTCAAAGGAAGTATATACTCGATCTCTTGCAGGAAACTGGGAAACTAGGATGCAAACCTTCAAGTGTTCCCATAGAGCAAAACCACAAGTTGAGCCTTGAAGAAGAAAGTGCCAAAGTTGACAGAGTCCAATATCAGAGGTTGGTAGGGAAGTTGATTTACCTGGCACACACTAGACCTGACTTGGCTTATGCAGTCAGTGTAGTGAGTCAATTTATGCATGACCCGAGAATGCGACACTTACAATCTGTTGATCGCATCTTGCAATACCTCAAGGCTACTCCAGGAAGAGGACTATTGTTCAAAAGAGGTGGAAGCTTAACTATAGAAGCCTACACCGATGCTGACTATGCAGGATCAATTAGTGATAGAAGATCCACTTCGGGTTTTTGCACCCTCTTGTGTGGGAACCTTGTCACATGGAGAAGTAAGAAACAAAATGTAGTGGCTCGATCAAGCGCTGAGGCAGAATTTTGAGCTTTGGCTCAAGGAATTTGTGAGTTACTTTGGATGAGGATCATTCTAAATGATCTGAAAATACAATGTGAAGGGCCTATGAAGTTGTTTTGTGACAACAAGTCAACAATCAGTATTGCTCATAATCATGTTCAGCATGACAGGACCAAACACATTGAGATTGACCGCCATTTCATCAAGGAAAAACTAGACAGTGGTTTAATAGCTACATCCTACATTCCTTCTAGGCATCAACTAGCAGATGTGTTAACAAAAGGCATGCCACATGATCGTTTCAATCAATTGACTAGCAAGCTGGGAATGATTGATATCCATTCACCAGCTTGAGGGGGAGTGTTGGAATTATAAAATATTCGAATTATAAATTTGTATTTAGGAGTCAATACATGTACCTAGGAGTCTATGCCTAGAAAATTACATGCATGTATCTAGGAACTAGCACATCCTTGAAAATTTTATCTTGTATTTACTCTCTAGTGTGTATATAATCAAATTACTTGAGTGCATTAGGAACTCAAGCATTTCACCAAATATTCAATTCTCTACACTTCATATTTGCTTTTCTGATGCAGAAACATAAAAACTCCAATGGTAGCATGACAATCCATCAATAGAAAAGTATCAAACAAGAAGAAACAAAGAGTGCCAAACCAGGTTGTCTTAAATTCCTCAGCCTCCCTATGATGTATTTATTTTGTAAGCTTCATATTCACGTTACTGATGAAGAAACACAAACTCTAACTGTAGCAAGACATACCATCAAAAAAGAAGTATCACAAATGCGAAACTTAATACATGTATGCAAGCAATACTACTACCGATCATATCCCAGGCTGAGCACAGTATGTGAATATCTTCCTGTCACAAATTCCATAACAAATCACAAGGAACTGACAAAAGTAGATGTTAAATATGAAAAACACTTAAATGTGAAGAGTCTAAGTAGAGATGACCGCCATATTAAGGCCTAGCAATAGTATGGATGATGAAGTATACGACACAATATTCAGTAGAACAGATTTTCATCCAATTTGTAAAATTTTGTTCCCATATGACAATTTCTTCATCCTAATACAGAGGATTACTTTGACCACTGCAAGGAACGAGATATATTTTTAAGAGT
Organism: Vicia villosa; assembly: GCF_029867415.1. Classification (NCBI taxonomy): domain Eukaryota; kingdom Viridiplantae; phylum Streptophyta; class Magnoliopsida; order Fabales; family Fabaceae; genus Vicia; species Vicia villosa. The sequence continues at coordinate 172,554,609 of NC_081184.1, forward strand.
ATATTCATCATCATAAATCATAACTTACAAAAATAATTTTTAAAAAAAGTTAGTGAAGATTATAGTTACAAAGGACCAACAAAGCTTTCCTAATTTCTCCAAAATCCTTTGCAATGGAAGATTATAAGTCAAAAACCTAAATTGTAAGAAAATAGTAGCATTTATGAGATCAAAAAAACCCCAAGGTTGACTTTACAAGTATAAAGGATTAAAACAAGACTACACGGTAAGATTAATCTCACACCGCACATCAATACTTATCCCTCGCATGTAACAGCTATGTGACATGAAGGAGTAAATCGAGAAGAAAAGCTGACGCAAAAGAACAATCATTTAAAACCCTGAAAATAATAGTAAACACAATAACTTTTAAGGTTAAAACTAACAACCAAATCAAACCTAAAATCAAAAAACCAAAAAATTAACCACGAAGATCAAACCAGAAGAAATCACGCGCTCACATACTAGATATCCTGCAACAGCAAAGAGAAAATACCAAATCAAGGAAGATATGCTTTCAGAGTCGATAAAGAAACATTGAAAATGAAAAGAATTTATTAGAGGTCGCCGAATCAAAAATCAAAACACTAAGCACCATCCTCCGAAGAAGGTTATTATTCGACACGCAAGCTGCATAAAATCACTTTCAAAATTTAATTTGTATGTCTTGCAATCAAAGCCCGGAAATGAAATAGTAAAAAATGACCAATTGAAAAACTTTGATGAAGTTATCTTTGAGTTATTCTCTGTTCTTGTCTGTCCTATCAAGCCATTATGGATATCTAAACTTCTCAGCTTGTTGTGAAACGGATAAATGCATCTCTTACTTATTAAATGAAGAACTGGATCTAAAAGTTATTAAAATATAGCATTTCAAAATGCAAGTTACTAATGATCTCCTTTAGCACATTCAAAAACAAAAACTAGCTAACCCTTACGTTAAGAAAGAAGAGAAAGTTGAACACAAGAAATCAGAAACTTTTGGCCTGCGAATCAAGGAATCAAGAAACAAAAGAAAGTTGAACACAACACAAGCATACTTAAGAATCAAGAAATCAAAAGAATTCCTCTCCTGCAACACCAAAGAGTAAATAACATATCAAGAAATATATGCTCTATCAAGAGTTATTAAATGAAAAGAAATTTAAAAGAGATGACCATATAAAACTTGAGGCTGTCTTGCAATGGTTATTAATTTGACAAATCACACTTGTCCACTGTGTCTTGAGTTTAATTCAAATGTCTTGAGCAAAGAAATACATATAAATATAAATGAATCATTGTAAAAATTGGATTCATATCTGTACTTGTTGACAAATATTCACACTTCTCCACTGTGTCAGATACCACTTTGGCCGAGAAGACTGTTATTCTTATAAACCAAATAAGACAAAGGAAGTGAGGGATACCCATTTAGGAGAGGAAAAGAGGTGTACTAGAGTATAACTGTTGGTCTATATATCACACTGCAGAGTTCCTTATTCTTAAGAGTATGCTTTATACTGCCATTCCTAATACAAAAACACAAAACTCCAAACAATAAGAGTACAAGTATCCCGAAACAAAGACACAATATAAGCTGAATGGAAGTTTGTGAACCTCTGCATTCCATGAGTTCCACAGAAAACACACATGTAAAATAGTGCCCTACTATACAACCTGCAAAAGTTGATGATTCATTCCAATCCAACAAAATCATGTACAGAGCAGTCTCTTGGCCACTGTATTTAAGAAGGTATTATCTTTTTAAGCAACAAAATAGAAGATTTCTCCACTCTAGACCAACTAAAAAGGTGAGTGTGTGATTGAGAATTAAGAAAACTTTTGTTCTACAGAAAATTTGGTTCTCCACTCTAGAACAACTAAAAAGGTGAGTGTGTGATTGAGAATTATGAAAAATTTTGTTCTACAGTAAACTTGGTGGAAAATAAACTTACTTTGTCAACAACAACAGACAATAATTAAATGATATGAAAGAATTCTCTAAGCCAAGTCGCAGATTAGTATCATAACAGAGAGAGAGAGGCCTGCCGATTTGTCCGTCTCCAAAATTATGTAATCTTTTTCACTGTATGAAAAAAAAACCGAAATGTAGAACAAACATTTGTAAAAGATAGACTTTATAGTTTATACACAAATTGATATTCTACACTACACTGCATAAAACAGAGCAATATTTAATTCACATGTATGGCGATAAAAGCCAAGAACAAATTCAAACCTCGGAATCAAGAAACCAGAAAGAAATCATCATACAAAGCATATTCTCAGAAATAACATATCAAGAAATATTCTCAGAACTGATAAAAAAATACTAAAACAAAAAGTTACGAGAGATCACCAAATCAAGATCTCCGAATGATAAGATTTCTAATTCTGAAAAACAATTATACACAAATTAACATTACTAAATTACATTGCCATAGAAAGGAAACTATTACAACACAAGTACATTTTCAAAGAAAAATGAACCGTTAAATTCAGGGTGCTCAAAGCATGTCCTAATAATGTCCACCATAGCTTTAAAAATCTCCTGTAATACCAAAGTAAACAGAAGTGGTTGATAACCTCTGCCACAAAGAACTTAACATATTCCCCTGTGATGCCCACCACATAGAACTCATGAAAATAGGGGAAATAATTATAACATGGAAAATCAACTCGAACAAAAGAGTGCCAAACCAGGTTGTCTGAAATTCCTCAACCTCCCTAAGATGTACTTATTCACGATCCTGATGCAGAAACACAAAAAGTCCGACAGTAGCAAGACATGCCATAAAAAAAAAGTATCACAAATCCAAAAACTAGTACACATGCGTAAATAGAATAATCGATCTTATCCAAGGCCGTACGCAAAGTATGTGAATGTCTTCTTGTCATAGGTTTCGTAGCAAATCACAAGGAACTGATAAAAGTAGATGCTGAGTATGAAAAAGACAGAAATGTGAAGAGTCTCTAAGTACAGATGACCAAATTAAAGCCTAGCAATAGTATAGATTATGAAGTATACGACACAACCTGCAAAAGATGATGGAGTATACGATACATCCTATGAAGGTTATTATAGTTCTACAACCACGCTGCATAAATTCACATCCAAAATTCAATTTGTATGCCTTGAAATCAAACCCCAAAAATAAAAATACTAACTGTTAAGAAGTGTGGTTAGGCCTAACTCAACCCTACAAAACCGGCTTGTAGGGTGAGGATTGCCCCCACTTATAAGGACACGTTCAGGCCATATATTGTCCGATGTGGGACTCTTAACACACCCCCTCACGCCCAGGACTAGACAACTGGAGCATGGAAATGAACGGTGGGTGGCCCGATAGCGGAAACCATAGAAGGTGGCCCACCGGATCTTAAACCAGGCTCTGATACCATGTTAAGAAGTGTGGTTAGGCCTAACTCAACCCTACAAAACCGGCTTGTAGGGTGAGGATTGCCCCCACTTATAAGGACACGTTCAGGCCATATATTGTCCGATGTGGGACTCTTAACACTAACAAAGACCCATTGAAATACTTTGATGTAGTTATCTTAAGTTATTCTCCGTTCTTTTCGGTTGTATCAAGACACTATGGAAATCCAAACTTCTCTCAGCTTGCTGTGAAACAAATAATGCATCTCTTAATTATTAAATGAAGAATTGAATTTAAAAGTATAGAAACAATACACTCTGATAAAAGCATTTCAATATGCAGATTATTAATGATCTCCTTTAGCACATACAAAAACGAAGACTAGATAGCGAATCAAGGACTCAAGAAATGAGAGAAAATAGAACACAACACAAGGAAACTTTATAATCAAGAAATCGAAAGAATTCCTCTCCTGCAACACCAAATAGTATTTACAAGAGTTGACCAAATCAAACCTCAAGGCTGTCTTGCAATTAAGGTTATTAATTTGACAAACCACACTGCAGAAAAGATGTTATAAGTTTAATTCAAATGTCTTCACATCAAAGCAAAGAAATAAATATAACAAAAAATTAATCATTGGAAGACAAAAAATTAATCTTTGTTCTTATCTGTACTTGGTGACAAATATTTACACTATGTCAGATACCACTTTGGCTGAGAAGACTCTTATTCTTATAATCAAATGAGACAAAGGAGGTGAGGGATACCATTTAGGAGAGCAACAGAGGTTTACTAGAATCTTGTATGCTTTATACTCCCATTCCTAATACAAAACACAAAACTCTCCCAAAACAAAGACATTATAGGCTGAAGGGAAAGTATGTAAACCTCTGCATGCTATGAGTTCCACCTAAAACACACATATAGACTAAAGGGATGACCAAATTAAAGGGCAACAATAATGAGTGTCTGACACACAGTCAGCAAAAATTAATGCTTCGCTCCAATCCAGCAAAATCATGTACGGATTAGTAGGCCATTGTATTAAAGAAGGTATTTTTTAAGAATAAAGATCAAGAATAATATGCTTTCAAAAGGGATAAAGAATTATTTGTGTCAAAAAAATTAAAAAGGATAGAGAATTACTGAAAACTTAGAGTTTAAAAAAAAAATCATCAAATCAAAACTCAGCCTCCATGCATTATTGAATAATATTTTGATAAACCGGAATCAAAATTCTTCTAATTTTAAAAATAATAAAGAACATATCATTTCAATACCATTATTGTTCTTATCCGTTGTAATCATGAACTGCAAACTTCTATAGATATCTAAAAATCAGCTCGCTGCAATACAAATAATTGTGTGTCAATATTCTTCTCATTTTAACAGCATTGAACAATTATCAAATGAAGCATTATATCAAAAACCTAAGCATATTATCAAAAGGAAAAGTTACAAGAGATCACAAAATCAAGATCTTCTAATGCTTAAAACTTGTAATTCTGAAAACAATAAAACACAAAAATCAACATTAGCACATTACATTGACACAGACAAGAGAGAATATTACAATACGAGTACATTTCAAGGATACGAAAAAACTAACCGTGAGTGATTGATAAAGATTATCAACCACTCATGAAAGAATCGAAAAAACTAACCGTGAAGAACTCAATAAGAGAAACGATCACCACAAGAAAGCACAAGTATTTGGAAATGAAAATTGCAGATTCCATGAGTGACATCTATTTGGAAAAGAAAATTCTTATTCTTATACTTAATAAGACACAATTGACAAGAAAATATGGGAAACAATTATAACCAGGCAAATCAACCCGGGACGTACAATAGTGTGCCAAATGTAGCAAGACATGCAATCAGAAGCAAAGTATCTAACGAGAAGAAACACAAAAAGAGTGTTAAACCAGGTTGTCTGAAATTCCTCAACCTCCCTGAGATGTATTTATTTTATAAGCTTCATATTCACGTTGCTGGTGCAAAAACACAAACTCTAACTGTAGCAAGACATGCCATCATAAAAGAAGTATAAAAAATGCGAAATCAAATACATGTATGTAATACAAAAACTGATTTTTACCCCAGGCTGAACGCAGTAAGTGAATGTCTTCCTGTCACAAATTCCATAGCAAATCACAAGGAACAGTAGATGTTGAATATGAAAAAAATTGAAATGTGAAGAGTCTAAGTTGAGATGACCGCCAAATTAAGGCCTAGCAACAGTATGGATGATGAAGTATGTATCACAACATTCAGTGGAACAGATTTCCATCCAATTTGCAAAATAGTGTTCCCATATGAAATGACAATTTCTTCATCCTAATACAGAGGATTACTTTAACCACTGCAAGGAAGAGGATATCTTTTTAAGAGTACAATCATCATTATAAATCATAACTTACAAAAAGAATTTAAAAAAGAATAAATAGTAACAGAAGATTATAGTTACAAAGAAGCCCACAACAAAGCTTTCCAAATTTCTCCAAAATCCTTTGTAATGGAAGATTATAAGTCAAAAACCTTTGCAATGGAAGTATAAAGGAGTAAAACAAGACTACACAATAGGATTAATCTCACCCCACACATCAATACTTATCTCTCACATGTAACAACTACGTGATATAAAGGAGTAAATCGAGAATAAAAGTTGACGCAAAAGAACAATCATTTAAAACCCTGAAAATAATAGTAAGCACGATAACTTTCAAGGTTAAAACTAACAACAAAATCAAACCTAAAATCATGAAACCAAAAATTTATTAGAGGTCACCGAATCAAAAATCAAAACGCTAAGCGCCATCCTATGAAGAAGGTTATTATAGCTCAACAAGCAAGCTGCATATAATCACATTCAAAATTCAATTTGTATGTCTTGCAATCAAAGCCCGAAAATAAAAAGAGTAAAAAATGACCCATTGAAAAACCTTGATGAAGTTATCTTGAGTTATTCTCTGTTCTTGTCTGTCGTATCAAACTATTATGGATATCCAAACTTCTCAGCTTGCTGTGAAACAGATAAATGTATCTTTTAATTATTAAATGAAGAATTGAATCTAAAGGTTATAGAAACAATATGCAAATTATTAATGATTTTCTTTAGCACATAAAAAAACAAAGAGTAGCTAACCCTTAAGTTAAGAAATCAAGAAAATCTGACCAACAAATCAAGAAACGCGAGAAAATACAAGCAAACCAATAAATATATGATCTATAGAATCATTAAACGAAAAGAATTTACAAACCACATTACAAAAAAGATGGTCTGAGTTTAATTCAAATGTCTTGACATCAAAGCAAAGAAATAAATATGAAACAAAATGAATCATTGAAAAAATTGGTTTTATCTGTAGTGTTCTTGGTTCTTATTTGTACTTGGTCATTGGTGACAAATATTTACACTACTACACCGTGTCATGTGTCAGATACCATTTTGGCCAAGAAGACTCTTATTCTTATAAATCAAATAAGACAAAGGAATTGAGGGATACCGATTTAGGAGAGCAAAAGAGGTGTACTAAATTATAATTGTTAGTCTTACTCTTACATATCACACTGCAGAGTTCCTTACTCTCAGGAGGGCAAAAGAGGTGTACTAGAATCTATGCTTTATACTCCCATTCCTAATCCCCTGTGCAGCAAAATTTCTACAATCTTGGGCTTAATGCTGTGTACTATTATATCCATTAACAAACATAACATTTAGTAAATAACATTTAGTAAAAGTGTAGTACAGTAAAGCTACTGAAATAATAACAGAGTAGACAATAGCAAATTCTGATGCTCGATGAAATCCTTGTGCACCGTAGAGAAGAGACGAGTACCTCTCTTTGATTTAGATCATCACACGCCCACAAGTTGATGAATTTCCACATCCAGAGAAGGTGACGAAAAGAGATATACTCAACAATACTGTTAAGCAATGTTGTGCAATCAGTCAAGGGAGGGGACTATTATTATAGAACAAATATATACAAGTTATAAACCAGGGATATACAACAAGAATCAACTGAGGAACACTGATAAAAATAAGTTACAGTATTAAATAAACCAAGGATTGCTTCAGCACAGTAAGCCAGATCAAATCCTAAGTGCAATTGATTCAAACTCAAGCAAGACCAGCAAGAACCAGATCAAAGTCAAACCCCTACATTAAAGACCAATGTAACCAAGGAAAAAGAAAGAGAGAATATAAAAAACTTGAATATCAAATAAGAGGAAGATTGAACTAACATTAGCACATTACATTACCAGAAAAATAACTATTACAACACGAGTACATTTTCAAGAAAAATATGCACCGTCAAATCTAAAGGGCTTTTCAATAAAAATATGAACCATCAAATCTAAAGGGCGCTCTAAGCATGTCCTTAATATTGGCCACCACAGCTTTTAAAATTCCCTTGTAAAACCAAAGTAAACACAAGTGGTTGATAATCTTTGAGAACTTAACATATCCCCCTGTGACAAGGAAAATATGGGAAATAATTATAACAAGGAAAATCAAAGCGACCAATAGTGCACCTAATCAGGTTGTCTGAAATTCCTCAACCTCCCTAAGATGACATGACATCAAAAGAAAAGTATTGAACGTGAAGAAAATCCTTATTCTTATACTTATTTAAGACACAGTTGACAAGAACAAATGAGTGTGAAACCAGGTTGTCAGAAATTCCTCAACCTCCCTAAGATGTACTAATTTTATTTGCTTCATATTCACATTCCTGGTGCAGAAACACAAACTCAAACTCTAGCAAGACATGCCATCAAAGGAAAAGTATCACATCTGAAAACTATTACAGGTATGCAATAAAACTCTATATAGAAAAAATGAAATGAAAACAAATCACAATCCAAGAAGAGTGCACAAAAAAAAAACCTGATTTCTTGATTACACATTGCTTGATACTACACAAAACACTCTACATGACAAAAAATAGTACATATTTCAATTAGCAATTCAAATATGGTGATAAATACAAAAAATTACCATTATTTGAAATCAATCTGCAGTACATCAAAGATAGAGAATTCACACCAAAACTCCGGCTAGTTGCCAATAAATGCTTGGAACAAATAAAACACAACGACCAAGAAAAAAAGTTGACGAAAAAGAACAATCATTTAAAATCCTGACAAAATAATAGTAAACAATATCCTTCAAGGTTAAAACTAACAACAACCAAATCAAACCAAAGAAACAATAAACCAAAATATTCACCATGAAGATCAAACAAGAGGAAGATAGAACTAGAAGAAATCATGTCTTCACATATTAGATAATCTGTAACACCAAAGAGTAAACCATATCAAGGAAGATATGTTTTTAGAATCAATAAAGATATATTGAAAATGGAAAGAATTTTTTAGAGGTCACCAAATCAAAAATCAAAATGCTAAGCTCCATCCTATGAAGAAGGTTATTCTCCGTTTTTGTATGTTGTATCAAGATGTTATAGATGTTATAGATATCCAAACTTCTCAAATTTCTGTGAAACGGAAAAATGCATCTTTTAATTTATAAATGAAGAAGTGAATCTAAAAGTTATAGAAACTATACAATCTGACAAAAGCATTTCAAAATGAAAATTCTTAATGATCTCCTTTAGCACATAAAAAACAAAGATTAGCTAACCCTTAAGTCAAGGAATCAAAAATAAAAGAAAATTGACCATAATAGAAGCAAACTTTAGAATCAAGAAATCAAAAGAATTCCTCTCCTGCAACACCAAACAGTAAATAGCAAATCAATATATATGACATATGTTCTATAGAGAGTAATTAAACGAAAAAGAATTTACAAGAGATGACCAAATCAAAACTAGAGGTTGTCTTGCAATGAAGGTTATAAATCTAACAATCCACACTGCAGAAAAGATGTGTCCTGAGTTTGATTCAAATGTCTTAAGATCAAAGCAAAGAAATAAATATAACAAAAAACGAATCATTGGAAAAATTGGTTTTATCTGTAGTATTTTATCTGTAGTATTCTTGGTTCTTATCTTTACTTTGTGACAAATATTTAGACTTCGTTGTGTCAGACGCCACTTTGGCCGAGAAAACTGTTATTCATATAAATCAAATAAGACAAAAGGAAGTGAGGGATACCCATTTAGGAGAGCAAAAGAGGTGTACTAGAATCTTGTATGCTTTCTACTCCCATTCCTAATACAAAAACACAAAACTCCAACTGTAGCAGGACAAACAATAAGAGGACAACTTTCCCAAAACAAAGACACTATATAAGCTGAATGGAAAGTATGAGAACCTCTCCATGCCATGAGTTCCACCAAAAACACACATATTAACTAGAGTGGCGACCAAGTTAAAGGGCATCATTAGTAGGAATAGCCTGCAAAAATTGATGATTCATTCCAATACAGTACAGAGCGGTTTTTGGGACACAGTATCAAAGAAGGTATCTTTTTCGGAATATCATAATCATCATGAATGACAACATATGTTCCCAACAAAGATAAACAAAGTTAAGATGCCCTCGATAAAATATCAGAAGATATGTTTTCCAAAATTCATCATCTTGTATGTCTTGCTATTTTCCATAATCTTGCAGAAAAACATGTTTAAACTATACAATCTGGCAAAAACTGATGCTTTGTTCCAATCCAGTACAGAGCGGTCTTTGGGACACAATATCAAAGAAGGTATCTTTTTCGGATTATCATAATCATCATGAATCATGAATGACATTGACAACATATGTTCCCAAGTCCCAACAAAGATAAACAAAGTTAAGATGTCCTCAATAAAATATCAAAAGATATATCTTCCAAAATTCCTCATCTTGTATGTCTTGCTATTCTATACATAATCTTGCAGAAATACATGTTCAAAAACTTCATTGAAGTAACCATTGCATCCATTACCAAATGAAGTGAGTGCCTATAATAAATTCTTGAGATTGACAATCTGAGAAAACAAATCAATACACAAATCCATAAAGAAAACATGATCAACAAACCCTGACATCAAACCATCGCGGAGCAAATAATCTGGAAAAGTTGAGATTCAAGAAATCAAAATCATATTGTTCTACTGTAAAAGATTTGACTAGAGAAATCAAATGCAGGGATCCGTGCCATACTGCAGATAAACATGTCTACAATTCAATTCATATGTCCGAGAAGAAATTTGATTTCTCTAAAGCCGTTCACTAAGAACCCCAAATCGCTGCAAAACGTATAAACGAATATATAGATTATCCGATCATGAACCATAAAAGAAGAGTCGAAAGAACTTTGAAACTCGCGATATCAATACGCAAAACCCTAACGATCTTCCTCTTAGCAGCATATCAAGAAAATAACAAACACAAACAAATATGAGCAAAACCTTAGAATCAAGAAATCAAATCGTCAACGGTGTGAGGTAAATTATAAGACACGATTGACAAGAAAATAGGGGAAATAATTATAACATGGCAAATCAACCCAAACAAATGAGTGCGAAACCAGGATGTCAGAAATTCCTCAACCTCCCTAAGACTCATTTTGTTTGCTTCATCTTCACGTTCCTGATGCAGGAATCTGGAAACTATACAAGTATGTAATGCACAACCGATCTTGAAAACTTATCTGGAAACTCATTTTTCTTTTCGTTTAAGAGATAATAAACTATTTTTTTAAATAGATTAAAATAATAATGACCAATGCAATTAATTATTAAAACTTGTTTTTATATTTTTAATTCACATTTTTTATAATTCTATATATATATATATATATATATATATATATATATATATATATATATATATATATATATATATATATATATATATATATATATATATATATATATATATATTATAGTGATAACAATAATCAAATTGGAGTACTACAGTGACATGTATTATCTTCCTTGCTAGTTCAACATGGAGTGATTAGCAAATGAGAGTGAATTTAAAACATGGATTGATGTTGTCATGCTTGCAACTATAAATTGGGATTTGGGACTCAGAGCAATAAAATAATGAGGATGTTCATCTCAAATTCAATCAAAAATCATAAAAGAAGATTATGGAAATGTTCACATTTGGAATTAGGTTGCAAGTTATTCATATGGGATGATGAACTTGAACGCAGCACATCAACTAAACCTAAAAAATCAATTGGATGCAATTGCTCAGAGGTAGTTTAAGAACTAGGTTGCATCATTAATGAAATTGAAGAGAAGATGAAATTGAAGTTGGAAAACAAAAGGAAGAAGGCTAAACTGCTCAAGCTTCTATTGACTCTTTCATGGTGTCTTTCCTTGTTTACCATAAATGGTAGTGAGATTCAAGTTCATGATGTCTGTAATGTTTTTCTGTTTTAGTCCCTAGAGGAAAAAGAGATGTTTGTATTTCGTCCCTGTAAGGGTCAATTATTAAATCAATTTGTACTTATAATATTTTTGGTTACAGTCCCTATATGTTTGGAACAATTTGTATTCCGTCCCTATTTACTAATGATTTGTTTGTATTACATATCTATTTGTTAATGGTTTGTTTGTAATTCGTCCTTGTATATCATGCATTTACATATTAATGTAGAACATAAAGGCTTACAAAATACAACAAATAAAGTCAAACCATACTTAAACCATAATGATGTTTGAAGTCTCGAAATTACATAAAGCCAAAAATGACATATAATTATGTCTCAAAATACAACATAGACGCACCATGCATATGTTCAACTTGACATACAGTGTCACCATACGGTCCATACCAATTTGGTATCCAATTCCCTGCATGTTCCACCTCCTTATCCAACCTCATTTTAGTTCTAGGCATTATCCTATGTTTCCACCTATTAACCCTTTCTCTTAAGCTGGCATTCCTATTCATGAGGTATTTTCTTATCCGCTCACACATAGTTAATATTTGTTTATCTCTAGCCACTAATATAGTGCTATTAAAAGCCTCAGATAAATTATTCATAAGCACATCAAATCTAGGATAAAAAGAAAATGCATGCTCACACCAAGCTCTAGCAGGTAATTGCTTCTTTAAACTCATTTAGTGATACAAATTCCAACCCCACTTTGAATTTGTAATTCTTGTTCAACTCCTCCTTCTTAAACCTTGGATATTTTGGTTCCTTCTCTCCATCAGACACATCAGGGTCACTACTACCAAGCTCATCACTAGTATAGTTTGTGTCCATCTCATTATCCACACCACTTGATGACACTGCATTATCAACACCAATTTGTACTTTCTTTTGAGTATGCTTGTGCTTCTTTGCTGGAACTTTTACCCTGCCTTTTTTGCTATTTACTGAGTCTTCATCAAAGCAATCATCCAACATAAGAACCCTCTTATCCTAGTTGTCATCAAATGATAAACCATCAGCTTGAAAGTCATTATCCTCACTGTCCTCACTATCCTCACTTTCATCACATGGTTCAACATCATCACCTGCACCAACATCATCTACAAGGGCGGTTCTATAGCCAAGCGAGCTCGGGCACACACCCGGGCTCAACCCCTACTTTCTTTGTATTTCCCCCAATTTAATAATCAGTTTTTAGACGAAACCATGGGCAAAAGTAATAAAAATAAGGGTGTGAAAACTAAAATAGATTAATACTTAATGGTCCATGCAGGCCCAACCCATTTAATTATTTATAAATTAGAACAGAAATTAAAAAAAAGAAACTAATCATGATACAGTACTATAGACCGGGTGCCTCCTCTCTTTGTCTCTGACTATTCGTATTTCATCTCTCCCCTCTTCGTCACTTTCAAGATAGCGTGTAGCAGGTAATTACTTCTCTTAATTTTTCTTCTTCAATTTTGGAGTTAAAGTACTGTACAGGGTGGTTCTATATTATTCTATACAGGAAGCTAGTTAAGAAACAATACATATTATTATATTATATTTATTATAGGTTCAAATTAGGTTCATATATATGTTCAAATATTGTGTACTGCATATAGGTATTGTAATCTATAGGTTCAAATTATTAAAAAAAAAGGTACCGTCATATTTTGATAAAAATGTTCAAATTATTATTATTTTGGGTTCAAATTTATGTAAGTATTGTATTCTCATATTTTGGAGTTGTTTTACAAAATATAAAAATGTTAAGTTTTTTGAAACTATGTTTTGTTTATGCTTTGATTTGCCTCTATTTTGATCAATTTAATTTATGTTTTGCTTTGTATTCAATAAATTAATTTCTTCTTCAATTTTTATTTTTATTTTATTCAATGAATTAATTTAATTTCAATGAATCAATGAGATATGGTTTTTACTTTCAATTTAGTTTCATACTTTCTTTTTTTGAATCATTAAATTTCAGAGATGAGGAGATTTTTGGTTCCTAGAACAAGTATTGAGAAAGTGAATGTCAAGCAACCGGGAGCCGAAGTAGAAGAAACATCCCATAATGTGGCCAATTAATTTAATCCAAATGAGATTGTGCGTGATCTGGGATGTAGGAAACAAATTCATGAGTATGCTCCGGATATTCAAGACCAAGTGAGGAGGGCATATATATTGAAGGGTCTAATGCAACCAGATTTAGCAAGATTTTCTCGTACTCAATTTGGGAAGTCTTCAAGAGCATTTTGTAAAGCATGGTATAAGAATTATACATGGATTAGTTATAGTGAGTCGAAGAATGCAACTTATTGTTTCTATTGCTTTCTCTTTAAGCCGTCCGGGATGGCCAAACACTTTGGTTATGAAGTCTTCAACAAAGACGGATTTAAAGATTGGAATCATACATCTAAAGGCTTTAAAGATCATATTGGTAGTCATGATAGCAAGCACAACTCATGTATGAAGCACTATGACGATTATAATAATCAAAGACAAAGGGTGACAGGTATCTTTGCTAAAGCAACTAAGGAATTAGAAGAATTGTATAAGATCCGCTTGACTTCTTCTTTATATTGTACTAGATATCTCATAGCACAAGGCATTGCTTTCCGTGGCCATGATGAAAGCTCTACTTCTCTAAATAAGGACAATTTTATAGAGATAGTGGATTGGGTAAAATATAATGATGAAAAAGTGAGAGATGCTTTTGATCATGGTCCAAAAAATTGCACGATGACTTTCGATGACATTCAAAAGGAGCTTGCAACGTGTTGTGCACATGAAGTTACCAAGGTGATTATGGAAGAGTTTGGCGATAAACAATTCTCTGTATAAAAAATGATTGCCTATAAAGAGAAATTCTATTTGGTTTTCTTACAATACTATGATATGACAATTATTATAAATTTTGGTGCAACCATCATAAACTTTGTGTCAATAGACACAACTAGATAATTTGCAACTTAGCAAAATTTATTCATGAGTTTATAAAGCTATCTCTTTAGCGGTATCACATAATTGCAAGTTAATTGTCTTATTTGTTTTTGAGATGAATATTATAATATTAATTGTCTTATTTGATTTTAAGATGAATGTTCTAGAGTTAGATATTTTATTCGATTTTGAAAACTTGTGAGTATTATAAAGTCACTGGGAGTAAATTTATATATTTTTATATAACTTAACAATATTATTGTATTAATTGAATAATATTTTAAGTTTTTCAAGTGAAACATATAAATCTCTTATGAAAAATTAGCGATAAAAGATCTTGGGGACGCCTCTTTTGTATTAAGTTTATTTTGATATTTAGACTCAAGGCACCTTTAGATATTGATAACACACAATTTTACCATTTATTTTACAAGACTTTCACATGTTTTTAGTGTCATGTGTTTCACTTTTGCCGTGTTATGTTGGTTTGTGCTATGTACTTCAGGTACTGGTCGACCTGAGACTTCTGCGAGGAATTACGATGAAAAAATAGTGAAAATACCAAGTTTCAAAAGCAGGTCATATTTGATCGAGAAAATGCTTAGAAATTCGAACGACCAATTAAGACGATGTGCAAAAGCAGGGTCATATTTGATCGAGAAAATACTTAAAATTTCATTTTGAAATATTAGTTTTGAAAAGTAAAAACTTACTACGAAAGTAGAAGCTAGACATATTAGTTACGTATCGAAAAAGCGGAACCGATACCCGACACCGTTATTTAAACTATTAATTCAAAGATAGTGAAAGCATCTTGAAATTAATTGAGGAATTGTTTTTAACTTTAAAAGAATTTTAGATATATTAATTTCGTTATGAAATTCGGTTTTTAACGTATTTAGGAATCCAGTGATAAATACGTAAAAGTGGGCGTCACTATTAGTTGAATATTTTTTACAAATCAATTTTTATTCTCATTATAATAAACAACTTCGTTTTTTATGAATAAAATTGGTAGACATGATGACGTTTTTGTCCCTTACTTATTATTTGATTAATTTAAACTGATTTACTATATTATTTACCTTTTTCATTAAAACCAACTACTCGCGTAACCTTAGCTAAACATGGTTATAACATGTAACAAAAATTTGTAATTGGTCTCTGTGTGATTCGACAAACCTTTTGATCTAAAATCGATAAAGTCGTGCACTTATGGCCTATCAGAAAGACACTGAAATCCTGATCCTGTTAGGTATGCCCTTCCTCGCTACACTTAGAGCAGTTATATATATATATATATATATATATATATATATATATATATATATATATATATATATATATATATATATATATATATATATATATATATATATATATATATATATATATATATATATATATGCGGATCCCGCTCCTAAACATAAGGGATAGGGGGGCCTATCATATCAAAAGGGTTGTAAAAAGATAACCCGGCTACCTATTTCATTCGACGTTCCGCCCGCCCGATTCAACCTACTTTTTGATAACAAGAAGGCGGCAAGCTGATCTGCTTTGATCAAGGAAAAAGCCCAGTCAGCCACCAACTCGGTGCAGGTCACGTGACCTACAGCTCGGCCTTCGCTTTTTGAGACTTTATATATATATATATATATATATATATATATATATATATATATATATATATATATATATATATATATATATATATATTTATATATATTAAGCGTGAGAAAATCACATTAGAAGCAAGGGATGAAAATATTGAGTTCCTATTAACCACACTTGTAAAAATACATGCCTTTAAGAACTCATGTTGCAAAGTCATAATAGTAAAAAAAACAGGTAGATAAATTTCCCTCTAAACAAGGCCCCCTTGACAGAATGGAAGTTAACTCAACGAGTGTGGTCTAGAGTGTTAGACATAGAGGCTTCAAATGAAGACGAGAGACGCCACCGAATGTGAAAAAGAAACCTCTACCACTAGATCCTAGGTACGAGCCGCCTTGCATAAGAAATAAAAGGAAAACGCTAGTGAGTTTGTTCGAGATATTCAAATGAAATTCTAAAGGTGTTGGGAATGATGTTGAGTATAATATCAATGATGTAGAGCTAGAAGAGACACCCACTTGATTTAGAGGGTCAAGCAAATTTGAGTTAACCGGGTTGAAACAAAGCGATGTGTGGGAGACAACCCACAAGTTTTAAAATTTAATATTTTTGCTTTTGTTTGTTTGAATTTGTTGAAAATATGGGATAAATCACTTGACACTTGTCAACTTTATGCAGACATGAGTCTCTAGGTTCCACTTTTCCTCCTTCTCCTGCTTTGATCTCATTACATTACAAGATTTAAGTGTGGAGGAGGAATTTCCCATTTTCTTAGTTTAATATTTATTTGATTTTTAGTTAGATTTACTACTTTCTAATTAAGATTTCCATGCTTTCTAGTTTAGGCTTATGATTCTGATGTTTAATTTAGCTGTTATTGAGTCTTTGCAAATGTTGTCAACTATTTATGCGCGTGATCCGCTTGTGTTGTAAATTTTCCCATTTCTTGAACCAAACAATTTTTTTTGTAAAGGATTGTGATTATTAGTACACTTTGAAAGTATATCGATTCCAAAGGAGGAAAGACTTAGGTTAAGGACACTTGAGAAAAAAATTTAAAAAATCAGTATTGTCCAAACACCTAAAGCTTCCTGAATATGGATATCGATTTAAACTCTCATTGTGCCATAATCTCTGAATTCCTTTTATATAGTAATCTTAAAGTAGTTTATCTATCTATACATTCATAATCTAAAGTAACAAATTAAGTAGGTTAGGTGATGAACAAATTTGAAAAAATTTAATCAAAAAATAAATAAAGACAATTGCATATACTAAGTTGGATAACACTCACCCATTTATTTAGATTTACGATGGTTGAACCTCAAATATCCAATAAAACATGTGCATATCTGATCGAAAGTCTAGTACAAAATATATAAATGTGTTAATGTGTGTGATGATTATATAAATACTTAAATACCTTAATGTGACTAACTTGAATGAAAGATGGTGAAATGATTAAGGTAGAGAGACTTATCAACATTTGATTAAAAAAAATACAATTAATAAGAATTATAATATTTGATCAAAACATTTTGCACTAAGATTTAATTTTAATATATAAATTCGAGCATTCGAGCGTCGATGCGTAGAAGTTGGCAGATTAATATTGTGCATGTATTTCGTGAGGCGAATCGATGTGCGGATGCGTTAGCTAAGTTAGGATCTACATTGGATGTCGTTATTATGTTATTTCAGGATTGTCCGCTAGAAATTAAGGAAATTTATGATGGGGATATTACGGGGTTTGCTATTCCTAGATTTATTGCAGTGTAATCTCTTTCTTTGGGCTTAGTCCCTCTATATTATAAAAAAAAGGCTTAAATACACTTTTAGTCCCCCTATTTTGATGTTTTTAACTTTTTAGTCCCCAAACTAAAAAAGGCAACTATTAGGTCCCTCATTTTATAAAAAGTTGAATTTATAAAGGTTCCCTATCACTTAAGTGGCTTTTTAATGATGTGGCAACTAATATTTGCTACAGTCATGAGCCACATCACTATATTTATTTTAAAATGTTTTTTTAATTATTAACTTAACATTTAATATTTGTAAAAATATTTTATTTTATTTTATTTTAGGGAAAACCCAATAAACTATTTGTTTGAAAAATAAAGTCATTTTAAATAAATTTTTATTCATTTAAAATTAAAAATAAATATTATTAATAAAATCAAAATGTTGAAGGGCATCGTGTTCTTCCTTTGAGTTCTTCTTCATCCCCTTTCTAAAACCCTAATACTGATTACTTCAATTTCCCTCAATATGCCATAATAAACAATCTGGACTCAATGAGGAATCGAAACTCTAAACTTTCCACATTAATTCCTCAATCTGGTGATGAAGCTGAAAGAAACATTACCGACCATTTTGTTAAATTTTTAGAATCAGAAGTCAGATCCAAAAAATTCCACTTCAAAATCTCACTTTTTGTAACTGTTATCATTCCTCTAATTCATATTACATAGGAAGAAGAAGAAGAACACACTCTTTGTTTTCTGTAAATCTCATCATTTCTCTAATTCATAGTGCAGAGGAAGAAGAAGAACACACTCTTCCTTCTTCAAACCGTCGGAAATGCTTCCTACAACCACAGATCCGTTTGTGGGTGCTGTCATGGCTGTGCTTTGGTTTGTTCTGAAGAGAAGTGTGGTTTGAGTTTCATATTACTTGTGGGATTAAAGAGGATGTTTGTATTGAGTATAAGGAAAGAAATAAAGTTGATGCTGTTGTTGCTGGGTTTTGCAAAACCCATTCTCAAATTTGGGAAAAGGTAAGGTTTTTACTTATTTTGGTTTGATATAATTGTTTTTTGTGAATGATTTTAATTTGGTTTTGTTGGTGCAGAACAAGATTGTTGCAGCTGGGAACAAGATTTTATTTTCAAGATTGTAACCAGATTTTATTTTCTTTCATTCTGATTCCAATTTTTGCAGCTGGGAAATACAATCTTTTATCTGGGAAATACAAGATTGTTGCAGCTGAAGATATGTAGTATCAAGATTGTTGCAGCGGAAGAGTATACCCAAATCCCCAAAATAAAATAAAATAAAATGTTTTTACAAATATTAAATGTTAAGTTAATAATTAAAAAACATTTCAAAATAAATATAGTGATGTGGCTCCTGTAGCAAATATTAGTTGCCACGTCATTAAAAAGCCACTTAAGTGATAGGGGACCTTTAAAAATTCAACTTTTTAAAAATGAGGGACCTAATAGTTGGCTTTTTTAGTTTGGGGACTAAAAAGTTAAAAACATTAAAATAGGGGGACTAAAAGTGCATTTAAGCCAAAAAAAAATTGAAGTTGTATTACCAAACTAACCAATCTTTCACAATAATTCTCAATCTAACCATGTTTCAAACAAAAAAAAGTGAATTAAATAAGGAGACGCCACTTGAAATTGCGCGCTCCTATATTTTTCTTCTTCAATTTTTTCCATTTACCTGCAGATTTTAATAATTTCTGCGGGTTTACTCGCGGATTTACCTGCAGATTATTTTTTCGCAACTAACTCCGTAAGAAATCCACAGGTAACTGAAAAAATTTTAAAAATACATAGGAGGCGCCAATTCAAGTGGCGCCTCCTCTTTAATTCACTTTGTTTTGTTTGAAACATGGTTTTATTGAGAATTATTGGGGAAGGTTGGTTAGTTTGGTAATAAAACTTCAAAACTTGATTACTTTTATAAAAAAAAAAATCTAGGATATAGCTTAGTTGGATTTCTTTAGAATGGCTTATCTTGTAAAATTTAAATTGAAATTTATTTTTAAATTTTATAATATTAATTATTGTTACTTTTTTCTTTAGATTATGGATTATTGAATTCAAGATATCTCTTTAATTTATCCTACTAAATTTTATTATTATTTTATTATTATTGTTGTTATTATTATTATTATTATTATTATTATTATTATTATTGATTTATAATTTCAAAATAAACAAATATCTAGTCAACAAAATAAACATAAAGTTGATATGCTTTCTCCTTTGTTTATTTTTAAAGAAATTTTAACTTTTTACTTTCATTGAAAAATTCATTGAAAATTTTTAACTTTTTAACTTTCATTGAAATTTTTTAACTTTTAACTTTTATTGAAAATTTTGTGTATATAATCTATATATAAATTTATGTATATGTTAAAATTTGGTTGTAATAAGGAATGATGGAATATATTTATTATGTTACTCTTTTTTAAAAAAAATTGTAATTTCATTTATATTAGATAAATAATTTTAAAATTTAATAGGTACTCTACATAAAAATTATTAAAATCACCCGATTGTCAAAGCCCATTTATTTAAAGATCATAAATAAATTATGGGAAATGCTAACGAGTGTCCCGGGAGCACTCGTTAAGAGTTTAAAAATGTATGTTTGGTTTATTAAAGACTTGTATTTAATGTAATGAAAATGGAAATAATTGACTTTTCTAAGAAATAAAAAGTATATTTTCTTAAAACTACTTGTAATTCTTGGTGATTTTAGTATCATCAATGCATTTTGGTAGAAATGTGATTTACTATAGGCCAATGCAATTATGCGTTAAGTTTGAAACGAGTTAGGGTAGTGCGGAGTGCACGCTCGTCGAGCCAAACGTGTAATTGAATATAAACAATAGAAACGGGGTTCCAAGGGGCGTAGCACCTGGCGGGGTGCGGGGCAGCGCCCCATCGGGGTCCAAGGGACATAACAATTCGTTTGAATAGTTGCACCCGTTCCAACAGACATAACTGTTTTCCGAAAAGGTGCGTCTGTTCGTTTCTATTATTGGTCTCCTATATAAAGAGTCTTTTGGTCTCGATTTGGTACACGAAATTATAGACTTCCTCTCTACATTCTGATTTGTTCTCTATTGTCAGAAACAGATTGTTCTTCGAGAATTATCCCCGCAAAGATTTCGTGAACCCAGACAAGAATAGGGTCGAAATACTTTGTTCGGAAAGTGAACGAACACGATTCTTGAAGATATCCAGGATTATCATACCGAATCTCTAACAGTAATCAATGAATTGCAAATTAAAACATTCAATTTATTAATAGAATATTTTTTATATTTGGAATTCTTAGTCAGTGCCCCTGGGACACTCGTTAGCATGGCCCATAAATTATATCTAACTTTATTATTAAAAAGTTTATCATTTAAAGTCACAAAGTTATTAACAATTTTTTAATCATTTAATTGAATTGAATTTCATTTTAATTTTGATATCTAATGTCAAAATTATATGGTTCAATTTTATATGGGATGTATGTGTTTGTATTAGTATAAATATGTATAAGCAATTGAAATTGAAGAAGTATTACATAAAAATTATTTAAAAGTAAAATATATTAAGTTATGGTGTTATATCTGGTTCTAGTTATTAGCTTTTGCGTTACATGTAACAATGTTGATGCAAGATCTGAAACTATGTTAAATGTGAAACATCATTTTACTACATCAGATAATAAGATGGTATTGTCTATTATTTATTTCCCTGTGTTATAATTTGCTTTATTGATGTTTTATTTGATTTCAATTTTTGTTAACAAATCCAGCAACAAATGGAAATTGATTTTGATTGTGTTGATATCTCCAAACAACCTTCTCTAAATCATCCTTTATTAAAAAATCACATAATCCAGATATAAATGGTTTAAAATATTATAGGTTTAATTAGATTATTGGATTTACTATGCATTTTATCATTCAAAATTTGAAATATAAAACCTTATTTTATTTTCTTTTCATTGCCAAATAGATTTACCCAACTTTTGCAAGAAACATTGTGGCAACAAAACCATCTTGTGATGGTAAAATTATTGAAGAATGTTTTTGGTCAAATTTACCGAACTATCATGTAAGTGGATTATGGTAATCCTATCATAGATTTTAAAAAATTCACGAGTCGTGATAAAAATTGGAATTGGAGAAATTTTTGTCCTTCAATAAATTTTGGGACAATTTTTTATTTTTAGTTTTATATTTACATAACCTACGATGCTATTTTTTATAGGATTAAGTATTAAATCAAATTAAAAGTGAATATTTACTTTTTAAATTTAAATTTAATCCATAAAAGAAACATACCTTTAAATACTAAAAAGCAGTGGTGTATGCCATATTTCTTCAAATTACTTTTCAAATTTTTAAGGTTGTGTTTGTTTTATGGATTAAATTTATAATTTCGGAAATATTATTCTCATAAATGTTATTTTTAGAAGATAATTCTTATCAATTTGTTTGACAAGCTATTTAAGTTATTAGAAATATTTTGAAATTTATTTTAATTATCGTTTAAAAATTTAAAAAATAAATACAAAAATGATAAAATAACATAAGAATGTGAGATTTCCACCAATAATGAAAATAAATCTTTGAAATTCCATATGTAAATTATATTCCAAGAAATAAAATGAACTTGAAAATAATTTTTTAAAACTTCAAATAAACATGGGAATATGAGATTCCCAACCTCACATTCCCGTGAATTATATTTGGATCCGTCAAACAAACACCCCTTTAAAATTGTATAATTATTATTTATGTTTAAAAAGTAAAATGTAATTGTATCAAAATATTTAACCATCAGTTAAAATTAATAGTATGTTTTAAACTTAACAATAATGTATTTGTAATTTTTCTCTAGTGGGTTACCCTCGAGACACCTCAAACTATGACATTTCATGGAGCACATGCACTCATTGGTGCATATAATTTACAACTTAAAGATAAACAATATAGTTTATCTGGAATTTGGGTTGAAAATGGTCCTCCATCTGATCTAAATAGCATATTTATTGGAGTTGGGGTAAGTTATCCTTAAAAAAAAAAGATTACTTTAATTTCTACAGTGTATGGTTTACTTTTTGTGTTAATAAAATTCTTCTTTTTTAATGTACTTGCCTATTTTTTGATATACAAGGTTATACCAAACTTATATGGAGATAGTCAACTTCACCTAACAGCACATTGGAGGGTATTAATATAAATTTAATGTTTTAATCATTTTAAAAAATTCTTAATAATTCGGTTGTTAAACTATTAAACAAAAAAAATCTTAATATTTATTTGCTAAATTTGATACAAACATGCAGGCACGTGGTATTGAATGTTATAATATTGATTGTCAAGGTTTCGTGCAAGTCTATCAGGAAGGTACACATATTCTTGGAAAGGTCCTATCACCTACTTCTACCATTGGGGCATTTGAAAAAGTGGTTCTTGTTATCACAATCACACAGGTAATTTTATTTGAATTTTTCTTACACATATATCAAATAGTGTATATTTATCATCTTCTAATTGCTTAAATATTTGTAGAATAAAGTGACGGGTGATTGGTGGTTATGTACTAACTATGAGAATATATGTGTTGGATATTGGCCAAAATATTTATTCTCTCACTTAAGTTCAGGAGCATCTATTATTAGATTTGGCGGTAAAACTTATACTCCACCTGGAATGGATAGCCCTCCAATGGGTAGTGGAAGATTGCCACAAGAAAAATTCAGAAACTCGGGTTTCATGACAAATGTTAAGATTATTAATTCAGAATATAATGAAATTGATGTAAATCCTAAAGATATGAAGATAAACAAAAAGGGTAATTTAAATTGTTATGACTTGTTATATCGTGGTTATGAAGGAAGCGATAATCATCAAGCTTTTTTGTATGGAGGACCGGGTGGAAAGTCTTGTTAATGATTGTATCACAAAATAAATTTATTCAATAAAGTTAATGATTGCTCCATTATGTCTTATTTTGCTCCTTAAAGATAAAAACTTTCTTCTTATAATGGTCTATATAAATTGTGAAATCTTACATGAGTGACTTTTATAATTTTAAGAAATTAATCGTCTCTAGAGCCAAGTACTCAAATTAGAATAAGTATAATATAACAAAGGAAATGCATCAAATATGTGAGCATTAAAGATAGAGTCGCACTCTAGACAAGATCTACACAATAACCAAATAGGCTCCACCATTTATTTTAAAATCCAATGGTTCAGATTCATTCTCACATTCTCATATAAATATGACATTCTCATATGATATGCCCTCTCTCTCTCATATATATATATATATATATATATATATATATATATATATATATATATATATATATATATATATATATTTGTTTTAAATATTAACTAGACGTACACTCGTGCAATGCACGAATATATTCTATTTAAATATTAATGATATTATTATAATTAAAAAATTGTAAAAAGTAAACCTACAATTTTTTATTTAAATAATAATAATTATTATTTTAATCTAAAAATTAATTTAAAAAATTAATTTACAACCATATTATGCACGGATAGATTCTATTTAAAAATCAATGACAATTTTTATACTTTTGAGAGATGTGTTGCTATGAGTGTTGAAACTTTAGTCTTTTTAGTTCAATTTGTAACATCATTGAGAGCTGAGTAGAAAAAAAATAGTTAGTCTACATTACACATACAAACAATTATGTATAAAACTGGTTAGTAGATATGAATTGAGATCCTAATGCATATATGTTGTTGAAAAGTGTGACATGTATTTATATAATTTGACTTTTATATCATGAAAACTTTAGTAACGGAGCTCACCATTTCTTTTGAAAAACGAAGATGATCTTAACTCAGTAGATATGTGGTTTAGTAGAACTGTGAAATTATTCAACTTCTACATTTATTATTATAATTTCTTAATTAATTAATGGAATGAAGTTATTTATTAAAGTAACTATATAAATTATGTAATTTTGATGGAATTAAAAATAATAATAATAAATAATAAGAAAAAATTGGATAGAACTAAAATGATATTAATAATCAATATAATTATGAAAAACATTATTGAATCAAATACCAATTACAATATAATTAATTATCCCATTTCAACAACATTAGTAAAGAAAAAAATTAAAAAAGCGGAATAAAATTATTTAATCGAGTTCATAGGTGAAAAAAAATGAAATGAACACATAGGTAGGAATTAAAAAAATAAAGAATATAATTGAAAAATATTTTCATATGCGCATGGTGGCACCTGCAAAGACAAAGGGAAAAAATTAAGAAAAAAATATACCACACAGACAAAATTAATTGAAACATGTCTAACCATTATTTCAATATGTGAAGAAGAAATAGAGAAATGTAATTGAGAAATACTTTCATATGCAATTCTCTTATCCATGGCATGGTGGCACCTACAAAGGCAAAGACAACGAATTCAGAAAGTATATAATATAAAGGTCGACAGAGGCGACTAATAAAGAAAAAAAATAATACAAAGGCAAAGTATAAGAATTTAATTGACACATGTCTAATCATAGTGAAATCATAGTGAAGAAGAAATAGAGACTAATGATAAAAATCAAGAAGGTGAAGAAGCTTAACAGTTTTGATATTAAAAAACAAATGAACTGCCCTAAATATATATTGAATGAGTTAGTGGTAGTGGTGGAGTAGTTATAATAGCATATATAACTGTATTTTCAATGTACTATATTTTATATACAGGTAACATTTTTGTATGAGTAATTGGAAATAAGTGAATAAAAGTAGGGGTGTACGTGGGTTGGGTTGGACTGGGTTTGGCCTAACCCGTTACCCAACCCATTCAAATTTCAATGGGTTGGGTTCGTCGTCCAACCCACAATTTCATTATCAAAATCAACCCGAACCGACCCGTTCATTTATGGATTGGGTTGGATTGGGTTCGTGGGTTGTGCTTCAAATTTAAAAAATAAAAATTATTTCAAATTAAAAATATTGTAACACAATTCAATACATTTATACTCATTTCTAACACACAAAATGGATGAAGCACATCATATAATATCTAATAATATTCATAGACATGACATAACACTACATAATAGTATAAAATTCCATAAGTCACATTATTTTTATAAAATACGTAAGTTGGAAATGATACAAAAGAAAATAAGAAACAACATTTAGTCTTAGAATTACGTAAATTTATTGATTTAGTAGTATTATTGGTGGAGAATAAAGCTTTTTTGGAAAAATTATGGTTAATCTGAGATAATAATTTATATTTCTATTTAAAAAAATAAAAAATTACTAATGTAACATCAATGGGTTGGGTCAACGGGTGTGCGGGTTGCAAAGCTCAAACCCGATACCCGAACCAAAACTATATGGGTTGTTGTGGGTTGGGTAGGGTATACCCGTAAATGAATGGGTTCGGGTAATTTATGGGTTGGTTCGGTTTGGGTTCGCGGATTCGTGGGTCGACCCACACCCATGAACACCCATAAATAAAAGAGACACTTTTGCACGATAGGTGACATTATCATTCTCCTTAGTCGTTACATTATCCTTCTCCTTGCTCCTACATCCATCAAAATAATAAAATTTATGAAACTACATAAGAAAAAAACACTCACCTATTGGATTTCAACACAACCTTCCATTTTTATCAATACATCATTGACAATGGTAATATACAAAACAAATCTAACTGACAGAGTAAAGATAGAAGAGTAAGGACGATGAAAGATAGAGAGAGTAAAATATAACAAATGAAAGTTGTGGTGTAATTGTTTATATGTGATTTGGGGATATAGATATGGTTGTCAAATTATATAAGTATAGTTTAGAGTTTAGTGGAGTTATAGAAAGTTTTAACTTTTTAGAATTATTTTAATTGTAATTTTAATTAGGATTTACTTTATTAATTAGGAATGGGTTTAGTGGGGTTAAAAGAAATTTTATCAAATTTGTAAGTTTAGTGATGTTATGGGAAGTTTTGACTTTTTTAGAATTATTTTAATTTTAATTAGGATTTACTTTATTAATTAGAAGTGGGCTTAGTGGGGTTATAAGAAATATTAAATTGATATTTTATAAATTTTAATATTTTTATTTAATTAATTTTATGTGCAATAACTGTTTAATTAATTAATTAAAAAATGGAAGAGTGGGGTTATTTTTTCTATTTCTTTAATTAATAAACTGATTGGTTTTTATTGATTTATTATATATTTAATTAATTAATAATCTATTATAGATTTTGGCGAGAAATTTTGGTGGGAAGAACTTCTAGGATAATAATAATAATAATAATAATAATAATAATAATAATAATAATAATAATAATAATAATAATAATATCAACATAAAATCTAAATGATAAAGCATATTGTTCTGTTGGCCAAAGACTCGGGACCTACTGCCCTGCGTCGAGCAAATGCCCCATAGCACGAGCCCAATTACCTAGTCTACTCCGCCAGGCCCAAGGTATAAATACATTTTGTAAAAGGCTCTAATGTACACAATCTCTGATATCTAAGTTCACTACCATTAACTTGAACCCTAAACTGTCTTGGGCATAAAATTATTAACCATGTAAGTACCCCCTCTTAGATCCATCATATCGAGATAGCAAGCACCGACTAACGATCATCAGTCCCATACCTTTGGTTCAATAAGCACTATGATCAAAACCTTTGATCCACGATGTCGCATCAACACAGTGCATCGAAAGCTCCGCTCCAACGCAGTTTCAGTAAGCATCACCATTTACAGTTCCGCAACGGAACAGTGGTGCCATATGTTGGAATCAACTTCTAATTATTATGATTTCCATGATTCAAATGTATATTCACAAATACAAGTTAGGTCGAGCTTTTTGTCGCCCTCAGTCGAGCAACATTTGGGGTCAGACCCTGTCAAGTGCACCTTCACATGGATCCCGTCAATATCCGAGGCAAGGTTCAACCCAAACTCGGGGAAGGTCACAAGGATTCGCCCCTAAAAGTTGTGTCAGGTATGATACCACCTTGAACAACCAATGTCGGGTATCTTATCATCGTAAAGGCCTTACATCGAGTATGTCATCATTGTAACAATCGAAGACCAGTCCCGAATGTGAGGTAACTAAGGAGATCAAAGATATCCCGAGCATCCGGCCGATGGAGTATGTAAAGGCCACCGGGTTCTCCATCGATTGGATAGGTCTTTAACACTTCAACTCTATTCTCAAAGAAAAACTTGGAAAGCCGACGGGGTACAAGTCAAAGAGACGGGCGTTCAACGTCCCATGGAGTATTCTTGGGAATAACTACCCGAGAGATTCTGCAGGATGCAAAGCCAGAGAAGCGTCAGAAATATACCGACCTCAACAAATGCCAATCAGAATCCCCTTGACATCCGGCTAGACAAGATCCCCTCCAAAGAAGCTATGAACCCAAGCATATCAGTCCATGTCGACCTGGATACAAGGCCGTCTTAATTTTTTAGAGGCCCTGTGTAAATTAGTTATGTTTCAACCATGACAAAATAATTAGAGGCCCTATTTACCTCCATTTTAATAGTGGCGAAGATTTACGAGACCCTATTTAGTTAGGATTTAATCGTAAAAATTTGGAGGCCCTATGCGGTAGCCCACCTTGCACGCCCTCAAAGACGGCCCTGCCTGGATACCAAAATCAGAAACGCACATCAAAGGCCATACACATCCCTATCCAAAGGCCCGACCCTATAGATACAGCAGAGCATCAAGTCACTCAGATACTGAAGTCGCATATCCCTAGTGGAAGACTGTTGAATGTCCTTAACATATGCATAGGAGTACCGCCAATACAATTATTTTGTTGTTTGTCTTATCGCTTTTTTTTATTATCGATTTACCGTTTGTTGAGTTTCCCTTATGATTCCACATCTTTGAATCAATATTGAAATCGATTCTTTATTTGTTTTAACATGCATAAAATAATGGTTATATTTGAACTTGGTTAAAATACTTTTAGTCTATTGCATGAGTCAGTGGAATAAAAACTATATGTGTTTTTATTCAAGTTAGGTGCAAAGAAAAATCTCAAAGTGCTTTAAAAACCATGAAATTTTATATTTAAGTGTTTGATTCGAATCATACAGATCATATACACATTCTGATTCAAACAATTTGAACAAGGCCAAACAAGGGTTTTTCTAACACTTTCATTCGAATCACAGTTAACACTTGATTCGAATTAACACTACTATGAAAAACAAATATAACAACAGTTGCAAAAGACCTATAATAATGGTTGACCAACCATTGTTGGGTAGGGTGTGGTTATAAGTGAGTTATTTACAATCACGGTTTATTGCCCGTGATAATAAACTGGATAGCGCGTTAAATACAACCATAATTATGTTAAACAATTGTTGTTGTATGTCTTTTAATAAAATAAAAAATGCACCAATAGAACAATAACAACAAGAACACCTAGAACAACAACAAGAATAGCTACAACAACAACAACAACAAGAACAATAGCAACAATAACAACAAAAACAACAACAACAACAACAACAATAACATTAACAACAAGAACAATAACAAAACAATAACAAGAACAACAATCATAACAACAAGAACAATAATAATAACAACAACAAAAAATAACAACAAGAGTAACAATAATAACAACAACTACAATAGCAAAAAAAAGAACAATATAAACTAACATTGCTAACTTGAATCCATACTTTCCTTGTCTCATTCAAGTTGGATAAGAGATGATGGAGTTCTGAAATTTGTTAATGAAGGAAATGATGTTTTCGAGTTTTTCTTATGGAATAAATGATATTTTTTAGCTTGGTTTAGTGGAGAAATAGAGTGTCTGTCTAAGTTGGAAGTTCGTCTAAGTTGGAAGTTCATCTAAGTTTTAGGTGTTGAGAAAAAGCAAATCATAGAGAGAAAAGAGGAACACAATAACAACATAAGAGATTACCGTGGAAACTCCAAAACCAGAGAAAAAACCACGACCGTTGTCAAATGACAACCAGAGAATAACACTGTGAAAATTGTTACAACATATAGACTACCCTTAACCACCCCAAGGCTCCAATACACCCACACTCCCCAAAGAAAATATTTAACTACCCCTCACAACACTCTAAAACAAGAGTATAAGAGAAAGTATATAAAGTCAGATACAAGCTTAAAGTGCTTTTGACCGATACATCTTGGACCGAAGAACTTGAATCCTATATATAGTCTTGGACTCCCTTTTCCTTCAAGAAACTAAGTGATGTGGGATTTAGAAGAACTTTAATCCTATATATAGCATTGGACTCCCTCTTCTTTCGCAAAACTAAGCGATTTGAGACTTCTTCGACATGTATATTTTGAACCAACCCTAAGAATCTCCATCTTGATTAAAATTAATACATCAATTTTCATTGTCTTCGTCGACAATCACACTTCACCATAAAAAGTATAGTCACTTGAAGCTACACCGCTCCAAGAAATTTCACATTGTCTTCACCGACAATCATAGTTTTAAAAACTATCATACTCCACCTGAAGAAAAGTATACTTCACTTGAAGTTAAATCACTTCAAGAATTTTCACATGTCAAAAACCAGGTTGAAACTTTATGGTTCAACTTCCATGTTGGTAGGAAGCTCTTCAACCTTCGACATAATCTCATAACACATTTTACAGCAATGTCCGTGTGTTAATCCGCTAGTAATAAATCGTCCTTTTCCATGACAGCGAAAATGTCACGAGGACAAACTTCTCAATTTTCAGAGAAGATCATCTTCTCTCACCGCGAGAGAGAAATTTCTAGCATTTGACTCAGAGCCCTGCTCTGACGCTGCCTCATCAGAACACTTATATTTTATATACATATCCAATCTTTCCACATTTCCAACATCTCACACCCGTTTCATTATTTTTCTTCACATAAGACCTTCCTCTAACAACCAATACCGAGTTTGATGAAGTATTATCCTCACCCTTCAATCTTTTTTCTTCATAAATAATTTTACTTGCAACTTCTTCAAAACTCAAATTTTCTTTCCATATACCAAAACAGATTTAATATACTCATAGGAAGATGGAATAGACCATATGAGTCTCAAAGCTTTATTTTCATCATCAATTTTGATTCCATTAATTTCTAATTCAAAAACAATACCATTAAGAGCACTTAGATGATCAGACACTTTTGTATATTCATCCATACGCAAGCTATGAAACTGCTCTTTCAACAACAACCGATTTAATATATTTTTTTCCTTGATACAGTCCTTCAAGTTTCTCCCAAATCTCTTTGGTTGACGATGTACCAAGAACATTTGCAAGAATATTCTTAGCCAAAGACAAGTAGATTATACTCGAAGCTCTCAAATTTAGTTCCTCCCAAAGACATGTTGGTTGTACTCGAAGCGCTCAAAACATAGAGAAAATAAAAGAAGTCAAATACAAATTTAAAGTGTTTTTTACTGGTACATCTTGGAACGAAGAACACGCACACATTTATGTTGATTCAACGGCTTTAGTAAGTGTTCAGATTACATATTGTTAATATACTTTCTTGTGTGGAAATCTTGTTATTCGGAGAAGTAAGAAAAATGTAGTGGCTCGATCAAACTGTAAAGCAAAATTTAGAGCTATGACCCTAAGAGTTTGTGAATGGTTGTGAATGAAACAAGTGATAGAAAATTTGAAGATGCATTCTAAAGATCCTATGGAGCTGTTATGTGACAACGAATCGAACAATTGTATTTGCACATAATTGTGTTCAATATGGAAGTACAAAATAAGTTAAGATTGACCGGTATTTGAGCAGTTAGATATTGGGTCGATAAGCCTACATTCCTTTTAGATACTAGCTAGCAGAGGTGTTAATAAAGGAAGTGTTGATATTCATTCACCATCGTAAAGGAAGTGTTGTAAATAATATACCACAAACAGTTAGTTTTAATTTATCTTTAGTTAATTAATTTTTATTGTATAAGTTTATTAAGTAAAGTAATTTTCTCTGTTTAAATAAGCTATCTATTGCATTGTATTGTAACATGAGTTTAAAATATATTACAAAACTTTTTTCTGCAACTTTCTTATAATGGAAAAATTCAATCATACATAATTCAGCATTTCAAATTCTCTTTTATTTGAAAAAACACTATGGTTAATATGGTTCGGTTTGATTATATACACATTATATAACAATTTAGTCTAAGCAATCTCACATTACCAATCAAG
This sequence comes from Vicia villosa, assembly GCF_029867415.1. NCBI lineage: Eukaryota > Viridiplantae > Streptophyta > Magnoliopsida > Fabales > Fabaceae > Vicia > Vicia villosa. Next base: position 172,586,873 of record NC_081184.1, read on the forward strand.
CAACAAAACAGCTAGTGCATAATTAGTATCTGAGCTTTAACTCAGTCATTGTAATGACACCAAAAATAATGTTCAACAGGTCTTCTTTAGCAGCAGTACAAACATTGTCATTATTTCAAACATCCTAATCATCTATATGGACAACTGCAAACTACTTACACAACAATACTTGAAAAGTAAACAGCACCTAAGAGTAACTCCATAAAAGAGCTCATAGCCTCATACTACAATCACAAATCAGTACAAAAACTTCAGCAATTTTTGATGCATTACACTAAACACAACACACGATGCTATACAGGAGGTCGAGGCAACTGGGTAGAATGTAGTGTTGTACTTTGTTGTTGCGTTGGCTGTGGGTTTGGATTTGGCTGCAAGGTAGAATACAGTGTTGCTTGATCAATTGGATTTCCCATGATCATCTCGGTAGAGCCTACAGGATGTTGTGGTGGGACATCATTATATGGAAGATCAGCTGCAGGACCCATTATTGGAATAGTAGACTGTGCAAATCCAAGCTCCCCTTCTATTGGAATAATAGACTGTGAAATTCCAAGCCCCTCTTTTATTGGAATAGTAGACTGTGAAATTCCAAGCCCCTCTTTTATTGGAATAGTAGACTGTGCAATTCCAGGCCCTTCCTCTTCTTTCAATTCATCTTTTGGAATGATATCAACCAAGAAATTGAAAGCAACATTACTTGCAATAATAGCTGCTACATGACTCTTTTGTAGTGTATTTCTTTTGATCTCTTTCGCCTGAGTCCAAGATTGCGAAGTCAAATCAAATATAAACATTTCGCATGCTTTTGCAAATAAGACTGGAGCATCTGCTGAAACCTGCAGGACATCTTTATCCATTTTCATTATTTTCTTTATACGAGTAGGTGGGAAACTATGTTTTGAAAAGCAATCTGTTTGGATAATTTCTTGCATTTGGTTTGCAGGACCCGTTATTGGAATATTAGATTGTGCAATTCCAAGCCCATCTGCTATTGGAATAGTAGACTGTGCAATTCTAAGCCCCTCTGCTATTGGAATAGTAGACAGTTCAATTCCACGCCCCTCTTCTATTGGAATGGTAGAATATAGTGTTGTACTTTGTTGTTGCGGTGGCCGTGGGTTTGGATTTGGCGGTTGAGGATGAAGGGTAGAATATAGTGCTGCTTGATCAAATGGGTTTCCCATGACCATCCCGGTAGAACCTACAGGATGTTGTGGTGGGAGATCAGCTGCAGGACCCGTTCTTGGAATAGTAGACTGTGCAAATTCAATCTCCTCTTCTGTTAGAAAAGTAGACTGGGCAATTCCATGCCCCTCTGCTATTGGAATAGTTGACTCTGCAATTCCAGGCCCTTCCTCTTCTTTCAATTCATCTTTTGGAATGATATCAAGCAAGAAATCGAAAGCAGCAATATTTTCAATAGCAGCTGCTATATCATTCTTTTGTAGTTTACTTCTTTTGTTCTCTTTCGCATGAAACCAAGATCGCAAAGTCACATCTAATAGAAACATTTCACATGCTTTTGCAAATAAGACTGGAGCATTTGCTGAAACCAACTGAACATCTTCATCCATTTTCATTATTCTCTTTATATGAGTAGGTGGGAAACTATGTTTTGAAAAGCAATTTGTTTGGACAATTTCTTGCATTTGGTTTTCCCAGAACACCTTAAGTTGCTGCTGTAGTGGTTGGTGGAAATCTTGCTGCTGCTGTAGTGGTTGGCCGAAATCTTGCTGCTGCTGTTGGTGGCCAAAATGTTGCTGTTGTTGTAGTTGATGGTGGAAATCTTGCTGCTGCTGCTGTTGGTTGATAGAATTAGAGAACGCGGCTGGAAGTAGAGTTGAGGTAGGAACAACTACAGAAGGTGTGTCAGAAGCTACCAATTGGTCGATGGAATTAGAGAACCCGATTAGAGGTTGAGTTGGGGTAGGAGCAGCAACAGAAGGTCTGCCACAAGCTACCAATTGGTCGATGGAATTAGAGAACGCGGCTAGAGGTTGAGCTGGGGTAGGAACAGCAACAAAAGGTGGACCAGAAGCTACCAAAGGATCATTCTGGTTGTGAGAATAAGCCATTTGACTAGCACATGGTGCAACTCCAGTCACATTTTCTTGCTCTTGTTGAATCTCACCTGATTTGTCCATGATCAGTTTACTGCTATAAGATTTTAGCATTTAACTGTCTTTTCCTTACAGGTCTGTAAAAAGAAATGGACAGAATATCTAGTGTCATATAAAATTTCAAACTTCAAAGATACTAGATTTCTACATAGGCTAAATAATCAAAAAAGAAACAACAGTCATCTATAATAAGATAGATCAAGTCTTTATGCAATCAATATTTTTCTATTTTTAAAATACTGACACTCCATTTCAACACCTTACCCACCACAATGACATGTGGTTTGTATTTATTCATTTTAAGAGTTTCATATCAGAATTAATGAACATAGGAGTCTGACATACAGATGGATACACATTTCATCAATCTTCAATGTCGTGGCTGGGGCAGGCAGTCGCATTTTGTGCCACTATGGCCACAGCAATGAAATGAAACCCAATGTCTCAATCCGCAGCATCCTGCCTCCGCTACGCAACACCGTAATTGGGGCCACTATATATGCAATTATGAGGCAAGCATACCTCATAGAACTAGTCATTATGTTTGTAAACAATATCAGACATACATAATTCATGAAATGACCACAATAATACAACATAACATACATGCTTACACTTTTCCATTACATTTGCCAGTTGCAACCGATAATTACAACTTGAGGTCAAATTTTATACATGAGCATGGATTTCTTACTTCACAGCAGAAGGAAATTAATTGAGAAGAAAAATGAATGTGCATCTTTATAGTTGCATTGAACAAAATTCAAGCCCCAGCATATCAGGAATAGAAGTTGAAAATTACGAAAGGTTGAATGGAAACAAGTAATTATTGGGCCAAGTTCTCAGTGTTGTACATGTTACTATTAAAGGCAAATCATGCATGAGGGTTGAAAACACAGTTTTGATCAAGGTTTTAAAAAACGGTCCGTGATAGCGAAAACGGCTGCGACATAATGGTATTGGTAGATACCGATACCAATACCTTTATCACGAATTTTCATGTTAAAGAACAAATTGGGGTTAATTTACACCGCGACGACCGTGATCAGTATCGCGACACATGTATTGACCGAAATCACGAAAAACTTTACGCGACCGTGACTTGCGACAGTTTTTTTAAAACCCTTTGTGATATATTTCTTTTCACCTCAATTCAACAAACTGAAAGTGAAACACACCTACTGTATGGCAGAGCATCAAAATTTCAAAAACATAGCAAATTTGCTTACTTTTCACCCGTATGCAAGAATTTCTTGTCCCTTTCTTGATATGCAAGAAAACAAAAACTTTCATGAAAATTGATTCCCATCGAAATTAACACCATACAGTACAGTTCTAGTAATTTGAAAGCAACAATAACAAGTAGAGATAAAAGTTAAAACAATGCTTAAGTATGGTTCAAAGAGGACAAAATTTCAACATAATGATCCAAGAAATTACGCATTTGAAAATCAAGAAGCAACGAAATTGAAAAGATAATGATGGTAACATTGAGCATAAGAGAATGAATATTGGAAGCATACATTTTGAAGCGGGGCGCGAAGGAATCGTTATCCGTGGAAGTTGTGATGGAAAGAAAAAGAATAAACGCGCTTTTTTTTTTTAAGTTTGAAAAACGGGAGAGAGTGAACAGTGAAGAAAGCGCTTTTTTCTTTCTGGGCATCTACACTTAAAGCTCACACGTGGCTGCGCACGTGTAAAAGATAGAGACGTTTTGAGGGACTGAAAGGGCGCACGTGAGCAAAAAGGCATGAGGTTTTTTTTTTTCAAATTAAATAAAACGTGACATTTATCCATTTCTAAATGTGGAGTAATGTAATTTCAACAAATCTTCCTTCTCCATTTTTAAAAGTAGGGTAATGTAATTCCAACAAATCACTTAATGCTATTTAATCTTATCACTTTTGATTATTTATTAAATTATTTAAATTTGAGAGATTTTCAAGACAATTTACTCTCTATCAAACTTTTTGTAATTTTGTAATGGATAGATAAATATTTCCTATATTAATTTTGTATACAAATTGTAATAATGTTTTTATAAAATTAATGATTTTTTGTTAAAATAATAAAAGAGAGGGTCTAATTTAGTTTGTCCAAAAAATTATAGGGTCTAATAAAAGATTGGTGATCTGAAAGAAAAAAAGATCGATGATCTAGATTCATGGTGAAAAGTAGGTTAAGATTGAATGAAATAGAGTTTTGATTTTGTGGAGTGAACTTCCATACGATAAGGTGAGGTGAAACTACAACGTTAGCACTTCAACGCTCGAGTCAATAAATGATTAAGAAAGTAGTTTAAAAGTGTGAATGATGAATACCTGAAATAATGCGTGTTGAGCTTTATATAGTGTGAGCGGTTAAAATCGTCTCCTTGAGATATGGTGCTTCATGTGGGTTGTCACTCGATCAAATCCAACACTAGAAAATATGATGGAGGCCGAAATCATGTGTCATTGGTTGGAGCGTGATCTCACATGTTCTATGCGTCTTTCCATGCGATGTTTGTGGTTGGTCTTTTATCGTGGATCTTGGAAGTGACCTAGAATAGATTGTTTCGAGTTTTTGCTCATGTGAATTTTTTTTCTCATTAGAGCCTTTAAGGCAGATTTTCAACCACAAGGCAGATTTCTATTTTGCTTAGATCAAGAGAGTTTATTTATTCTTCCAACACAATTGTTATTGTATTTCATCAACCAATTCATATCAAAGTGATTTTTGTTCGGAAATTTCTTTCTCTACCTCCCTCTTTTCTTGGCCACCTCTGGTGAAAAACCCAAAATACCCTCACTTCGGAAATGCATTTCCGAAACGCTTTTTTTTTTCAAAATTTGTCTTATTTCGGAAATGCACTTCCGAAAACACGAAAAAAAGGTGTTTTCGGAGATGCATTTCCGAAAACACCCATTTTTAGGGTTTTCGGAGATGCATTTCCGAAAACACCTTTTTTTTGGGAGGGGTGTCTTCGGAAGTGTATATCCGAAACATTCCAAGACCAAATTGGTCTTGGAATGTTTCGGATATACACTTCCGAAATGAATTCAATAATTATTAAAAAATTAAAATCAAGGTGAATCAATACAATTAATAGGTATAAAATCAAGGTGAATCAATAAAATGAAGGTGAATCAATAAAATCAATGTGAATCAAAATCTCCTAAACAATTTTAAAGTTCAAAATTATTTTTAACTTATATAAATAAAAAACATTTTAATTCCATAAGTAAATTTTGAATTATATAGAATTAATATAAAATTTATTCATTAAATAAAATTAAGACAAAATCTTTTTTTAATTTTTTTAAACTAAATAAAAAATTATAACTCATTTTTAATTATGAATCAGAAGAGAAATATATAAATATATAATAATAATTATTAATTTTGTAAGTGAAATATATAAATATATAATATATAAATATATAATAATTAATATATAAATATATAAATATATAATAATTATTATAAATTAAAACACTCATTTTTTTAATTTTTATAATTATTATATAAATATATAAATATATTTATAATTAATATATAATAATTATTATATAAATATATAAATATATAAATATATAAATATATAATAATTTTTATAAATATATAATAATTAGGCTAAATTACAGTTTTAGTCCCTCTGTTTTGGTATTTTTACGATTTTGGTCCCCATATTTTCTTTTTAAACAGTTTTAGTCCCCCATCCCAACTTTGTTCAATAACAGTGCATGATCCGTACATGAATAGTACATGACCGTACATGAACAGTAAATGACCGTACATGAATAGTATATGACCAGTTGGTTCAAAATTGGGATGAGGGACCAAAACTGTTTAAAAAGAAAATAGGGGGACCAAAATCGTGAAAATGTCAAAACAGGGGGACCAAAACTGTAATTTAGCCTAATAATTATTATAATTATTATATAAATATATAAATTAAAACACTCATTTTTTTTAATTTTTTTTATAAATACATAATAATTATTATAAATATATAAATAAAAATTATAACTCATTTTGTAAGTGAAATTATTTTAGTTTTTTTAATTAAAATTATTTTAAAATTTTAAAATATGAATCAGAATAAAAATATATAATAATTATTATTTATAACTCATAAATTATATCAAAATATATAATTATTATTATTCATTACTCATAAATTATATCAAATTTATGATATATAATTATTTAATATCCTAAAATTAATTTTTGAGATTTTTAGATTTTTTTTTGTTTTTTGGGAGATGCATCTCCGAATTAATCAAAATCTCAATTTTTGAGATTTTTTCAGAAATGCACTTCCGAAGTTTGGAAAAATTTAGAAAAAAAATATTTCGAAAATTCATTTTCGAAGCAGGGGTAAAGTGAGGTTTTCGCTTGGGGTGACTCCATAGGGAGGTGGGTAAAGAAAAAATCTTTTTGTTCTTTTTGCAGTGTTGCTTTAATAGCTAGATAAGTAGTTAGCAATTTGTTTTCATAAGCTAAAAGGAGAAATGCATATAGTAGTAGCAAAGACGAAGACAAAAGAAACACTTAATCTTGGTGTATAAGACTTTTCCTTACTTAAAATTTTCTCAATCTCAACTCATACTCGTAAATCTGACTTTCAATAATAAGCAATCGCAATATTTTTCGCATGTAATACTCCATCCCAAATGCTTGATCTATGGCAATTAATAGCCTCTTGCGACGATCAAGGTGCGTGGAAAGAACCATAATAAGTTTCGAATGATTGTTTTTTGGTTGAGATACAATAGCCCCAATTTTAATAGTTTATAGGTAATATTTCTGATTTTTCCTATCTGGAATTTATGTTCGAATGAGATTCCTTCGGTCCTGACAAAATAACGACGTCTGCTGGTAGAGGAACAAAATTTGTTAACTTACTATCTTCTTCTTCTACTTTGTTAATCATAATGTCACCATGCGAAGGTTTGGATTTTACATCAAGAGGTTCCCTTGTAGGAGGAACCTCACACAATTTTTGGTCGTGAAGTTTAGATGCTAGAGTCTCATTTTTTTCAATAGAAACAACCCCACGAAAAGCAATATTCTCAGTGCCTTTGATTTCATCAGCTGGGAGAATTTTATGGCTATCTTTGGAGGTATTTGTCTCATTTTCAAAAAAATTGTTATATGAAATACACATGCTGAAGTAACTTTGGGCTCACCTGACTTGTTTCATCGGGCAAATGTTTGCTGCTGATGACATGGCCCAATGAAGTATAGAGTTGTTTCTTGATTCATATTCAATGCCACTAATAGCAAATACATATTAAATTTCATGATCACCAACATCCATGATAGAGGTATGCATGGTTGGTTATTTTTAAAAACTAAACAACATTTTAAAACCATTTAAATGGTTTGAATTTATAACCATGACCCATTTTAATCAAAATTGGTTATGAAATTAATTATAAATTTGGTTATGATTATATAACCTTCTTTTTTTTTACTAAAAAATCTAATTTTTTTAAAAAATATTTCAGGCATTTTTTTTAAATAAAAAAAAATCCAAATATTTTTTCCTAGAAACTCTTTTTGTTTTTTCTGATTTTTAAAAAAAAAAATACTCGTGTCCATTATCTATGTATGATTGTTTTCCTAATAAACAAAAGTAAAAATATTTTTGAAAACTTCATATTCGAATATTTATGATAAAATTGACAAAGTTTCTAGTAAAATCCTTATGCATATTAGCCAAAGCCTTTTATCTATGTGAGAAACTTTTATTGTTATTTGAGGATATCTAGAACTCTATTTAAAATATCGCCGCTAATCTTTTTAAATGAAAATTTTCAAGTATCATTAACTAATTGTTTTTATTTTTTGGAAATTTTTTATCTTAAATTCTTTTTTTGTAAAGATTTTTTCCGAAACATTTTTTTTTTCAAAATTAATTTTTGTTTGAAAAAAATTAATTTTAAAAATAAAAAAATTTAATTGAATTAAGTATTTGGATTTTGAACCGGATATAACCGAATCTAAATATAATTTAATTGGTTAATAATTTTTTTACGGTTAATAATCATTTAATTATATGCGAAACTTATTAAGGAGTAACCAAACAATTAATACCTAAATCGATTAATAAATATTCAATTATATTTGAATATTTAAAATAAATTTAAATTTAATTATGGATTTGAACTTTAGAATCAAATATTTTACACACTCCTAATCCGTATTACCTAGACCAAGCTGTGTTTTTTTTTTCTATGGTGGTTCATTTTAGAGGAATTTGGACATTTCATACATGGATTACCACTTTTTTATTTTGCTATAACTATAAAGCCAAAGTGGTGTGCTTCTAAACATGATAAGGAGGCAGAAGTTGAAGAGATCACTTTAAGCCATTGAACAAATTTTTTTATGAACACAGAAAATTTTCGTCTTGTAATTAGATGTATAAATTAGGAAAGATACGAGAGAATGCGTTATCCACATAAATTTTACTAGGTTGAGATTATCCACATAAATCATATGATTAGTGCAATGCATTTGAATGAAAAGAATGCGTTAATATTACTCCTCTAATTACTTTTTAAGGACACATGTGATTAATTCTGATCAGAGATATTAATCCCGAATTAACGAACGACCAACTTTAAAAATAAGATAGTGGAATATCTTTTGGTGGCTTTTTAAAATTGACTATTTTTAGACTAAATATATGAATAATTTATATAAATTACACAATATAATTTTTTTATAAAAATCTAATTAATAAAATAATAATAGATTAAAGTGATATATATCTACTTAATATAAATCCAAGGTTGTGATGATAGCAACCTTGGACACAACCCTAATCCTAATTCTTACGTGTCATCATATTATGATCCTAATGCTTATGTGGCATCATATTAAAATTTAAAATTTTATCACTCTTATTTTAATTCTTCACACAAACTCCAATTTAATACCACAATTAATATTAATATTAAAATAAATAGTATTAGTAGTAATATAATAATATTAAACCATCACTATTAATAATAATAATATAATAATAATATTAAACCATCACTATTAGGATTCAAATATTAAAAAATATGAATATTATATAATCTTTTTATTTATAATAAATAGTTATTAAAATAAATAATATTAATAATAATATAATAATATCAAACCATCACTATTAATAATAATAATATAATAATAATAATATTAAACCATCACTATTAGGATTTAAATATTAAAAAATATGAATATTATATAATCTTTTTATTTATAATAAATAGTTAAGACAAATTTTTTAGCCTAAAATATTTTAATTCAACATAAAGTTATAATAGCCTTTGACACTATTTAATTTAGTCTTATTTTCCCCTTCTTATAATTGTTAAGGAAAAATTACAAAATAGATACTACTATATAAAATATAATATAAATAATATATATATATATACTTATATTTCCTTATAATAAAGAAAACACATTAAAATATAAAATACATAATTCTATAAAAAAATATATTTCCTTTGCATTTTTGTTATGACTAAAAAAAATATAGAAAACTATAAAAAAAAATTAGGTTATCCATAATTAAATTGAAATATTGAAACATTGAAAAAAACATTATTAACATCTTTTAGTTTAAAATATTGTAATATAATATAAAATTATAATAGTCTTTGGTATACTAAATAAAATTATAATACTATTTCATTTGGTCTTATTTTCTGTCATATTTTTATTAGCGAAAGATTAAAAAAATAGTTGTTTCTATATAATATATAATTTTAGGTAATATATTTAAGAAATTCTTATAAAAAAATAATATATTTTTAAGAGTAATAACATTTTTGATTTGAATTATTATAAATAAATATCGATTTTTTTTCAATCCATAACTTCCTATCATTATTAGGTTTTTTTCCAGTTTTTAATCTTCATTAAAGATACCATAAATAATCTTTTATAGGTCCTTGTGCAATACTTATTCCTTATCGGTTACTATTTTGATAAATAATTGATAGGCTAATCTTTTTTAAAATATATAAATATATTAATATAAATGCTTTCCAAAATTAACTATTAACTTTTTCGGTTCAAAATATAAAAAGATATACTTTAATGTACATTTTTTATTATCCAATCAGTCTTTATTTAATTTAAATTATATGCAAAATATTAAAAGAAAGCGGATAAGCTCTGGATCCGTTGGGTAGGAGCATACTATTTGAAAGGTGCTAATATTTTGCAGTGGCAAGCTGGCACAACGATTTCCTGGATCATTAAAAGCATAATGAAGATGAAGGAGATGGCAGCTACTAGTCTTTGTTGGGCAAAGAGTGTGCAGACTCAAAGTTTTAAAACTGGCGACATGCACATAGAGCTCAGGGACAATGGCACCCCAGTGTATTGGAGGCAAATTATCTCTAACAATTATGCTAGACCTCGCGCTTGTTTTATTCTTTGGCTTGCTCTATGGAACCGCCTACCAACTAAGGATAGACTTGAGAAAATCAATGTGGTTACTGATGGACTGTGTGTTTTCTGTGGTCAGATTGAAAGTATCAATCATCTGTTTTTTGTTTGCAGGCATTCTCAGGTCATCTGGCAAACGATGCTCAATTGGCTTGGTTATACAAGGGCTAGTGGGGACTGGATTCAAGAGAGTTCTTGGGTGAGCCTGGAAGTAGAAAAAAAGGGGTGGAAGCGGAAGATTCTAAAGATGATTACTGCTGAAGTTGTATATCTTATCTGGCAGGATCGAAATGGGAGAATATTCAACAAGCATAATCAGAATTGTGATCTTGTTGCTCTTGCCAAATACATGGTGATCAGCCGAGCAATTCGCAGAAAAGAGTTGGCTAGACATGTCAATTTAGAATCTTTGGTAATTAGTTAATGTATCTGTTTGTTGTGTTGGATGCTAGATCTTTTAGAAGCCTGGATCTTTGATCGGCCTGTATTGAGTGTTTTTGGGTAATAAAATTTCCATTTTACTCCAAAAAAAAGAAATGATCTCCAATCTCATTTTTTTTCTTTTTTTTTTCATTTCTCTTTTAAAAATTTTCTCTTTTTTTTTTATTTTTATAAATTGACAATGCAAACTGAATATAATTTTAGGTAATATATAGATTTAGGAATTCTTATATAAAAGACAATATAATTTTATCAGTAATAATGTATTTTGGTTTGAATTATTATAAATTTATAGCAATTTCTTTTCTATTCCATAACTTAATACTGTTATTAGTTTTTTTTTAGTTTTTAATCTTCATTAAAGATATCATAAAAATACTAAATACTATTTGAATAGGTCCTTGGTGAAATACTTATTATTATTTATCCGTTACTATTTTGATAAATAATGGGTTGACTAATCAATTTTTAAAATATATAAATGTATTAATATAAATGCGTTACAAAAATAACTATTAACTTTTTCCGTTACGAATATAAAAAAAAATATACTTTGAATGTTTTTTACTATCCAATCAATCTTTATTTAATTTAAATTTTATGTATTCATTATAAATACCTAAAGAAATGATCTTCAATCTCATTTTTTTCCTTTTCTCTTTTAAAAACTTTCTCCTTCATATAGTTAAAGGAAGAATATGAAATTTATGTAATTTTGAAGGTTTTTTTCCTTGTTACTTTATATAGTTCATTTTTATTATCTCATAATTTCATTATTTGTTGAATTTTCAGGTTGAATCACATTTTTATGAAGAAAAAAGTTAGTTAGTAAATCACATTTGATTATAATAAAAATTGGGATTGACAAAGGTTAAAAGATAATTAGACTAATATATTCCATGAGTTCACTTTTCCTTTTCTATAATTAATTGGAACAATAAAAAACGTGTGAAATTTCTTTATTTTTCCATGTTGAGTCACATATTTTGTCAGACGATAAAGAGATGTTGAATCACATTTTTTATCGAGAAAACAGTGAGTTGATAAATCACATTTGATTATAACATTGAACTTTGGATTGACAAAGACTAAGGGAGAGTTAGGATAATTTATTATTTGAGTTCACTTTTATTTTTCTATAATTAATTGGAAGAATTAAAAAGGGTAAGAAATTTCAAGTCTATTCCATTTTTTGTCTTTATTTTTCATTTATCTTTTTTAATTATATATCAAATAGGAGATTTGATCAATTATAATTTATTTTTTTCAAATTAAGTCACATATTTTGTCTGACGATAATGAGAGATTGAGCCACTATTAATTAAAAAATAGAATTTTTAATTGGCAAAGACTAACTTTTGATTGGATCTGTGAGGAATATTATTCTAAAGATTATAATTATGAAAACAATATATTTATAACTTTTGTTGTTCTTTTGTATAACGTTAATTTTTCAATATTAATTTTATACATGTATATGAATTTTGTGAAACTTATAATTACTTATAAGTGAATGTAATTATATTATATGATATTACTTATAATTAATATATGTGACTATGTTTTGTATTTGGTAAAATAACCTATAATAAAATATTTTTTATAATTTTTATTAAAAATTCAAATTAAGGTAGAAGAATTTTTTTATTATGGTGTATTGTAAGGTACACCATATTTTTTTCTATTTTAAAAAATATAATTTATTTTAAAGTATTGTTTGATTTCTATATATTTTAATATAAAATTTAAAAACAATTAAATATGTTAAAATTTTATAATTAAAATATTTCACTTCAAATTCAATCATTAATAAAAAAATTGAACAAGTTGATCTCAATATTTTAGTGTATCTCTATCATTCTATTTTTATTTTCACACATGTTATTCTATAATTTAATTTATGTAATGTTTTAACCCTTCAATGTTATAATAATGTTTGAAACTTTCAATTAGTATTATATTTTATCATTATTATTAATATCTTTCTGCACAATTGTTAAATTTTGTAATTTTAAATACTATTAAAATACTTAATGAGTCATATTATTTACTCTAAATTCTTACATTTAAACTAAATATCACAGTTTATTATGAAAAAAAATGCAACAATTTTATTAAAATAATTAATTAGAATATATGGTTTTTTAAATAAACTAATTATCCGCGCATCGCGCGGGTCACTGTCTAGTTATTATTAATGTTATTATTTTCAACGACTTGACAATATTCAATATATGTAGTTAGACGTGTTAGAAAAATCAATTCGAGTCAAATGGATCGAGGCTAGAATCGTGAACGGTACACTTTCCTTATAGTATTTCAAGCACTCCCAATTTGTCTTGGAGTTTCTACGCAGGAATATCCAGGATAATTCAGCCTTCTCGAGTCTGCACAAGACGGGTGAAAACTCAAATGTAGCGAAGAGTGCTCTGGAATTATTTTAGAGGATTTGCGTTTTTTTTGTTATGTTTTTCTGAATTCATAATGAATTATTTATAGGCCACATTGGTATTGTTTCACAAGGTAGCGACCCTTGGTGAAACAATGTCTTTTACCAAAAGTCACAATGATTGGCCTATAACAACACACTTCAAAAGTTGCGTGGTTTCATTCTACAACACTTCATGAAGTGTTGCCATTTTTCAAATCCACTTCTCTTGTCATTTTGGAACAACTATTATAATAATTACAACAAGACGTAGCAATTGTGTCTATACCCTAGATAATTTATTAGAAGGATACATTTTGGCAATATTCCTTCTATTAAAGTGCCTAATCAATTTTTTATTTTATTTTTAAATTTGTACCTAGTTGTAAATAAATTAATTACTTTTTTGACTTTTAAAAACCGTTAATGTCTAGAAGAAAAGACAAGAGAATTTTTTAATGCACCATATACATTACTAGAACACCGCGTGAAAATATATTTATGTACATTTTGGAGACACTTCTCCGAACACACCAAAATGCAACACACTTCTGAATTTATGGGTTGAATTCCTCTGAGATGCATCTATGTATACCTTACGTAGATGCATCTCCTGATGCACCAAAACTTAGTGCAAATATGGATGAGACCCTAACTCCTTGTGCATTTATTCTAGAGAGACATCTTCGTAAAGCTTACGGAAATGCATCTTTCGAGTGTCACATCTTTATTTGATACATGATGCTACATGATATCCACCTATACCAGCTCATCAGGAGATATTAGAGGAGTAGCAGACTTGGTCAAATCATGTTGTTGATGTGTTCCCTAAATGTCGTTCTATCATGGAGATTGTACATGCAAATATTGACGGAGAACTTTTTCTAGATGGCTCTGAGGCGTTGTATATGCCATGATGGCGAAGGCTCGTGAGACTCTCTAGTACAAGAGGCAACGTAGGAACAGGGGGCATGAGGCCGAGGCCGACTTGGAGTCCGTCATTCACAGTAGATTATATTACTTGATATATTTTGGGTTGTATTTTATTTATCAACCTCGTTATAACTTTTGGATTGATTTTATGTACTCTTGACTTATAACTTTATACATGTCATTTTCTTCAGTCTTAGTATTGTTCAATCATATTATACCTTATGACTGTTTGATATAAAAATCACTTAAAATTAATAAGAATTTACTCCAGCCGCAGGTATATAGGGTGGCTTAAGTGGTTGTATCTCCTGGATTATTTACCTGCTAAAATTAATCAAAATTAAACAGCACTTAATATAGAGATACATCTATGAAATCTTTACGTAGATGTATCTCTGAAACTATCTAACGCTTATCAAATAAAGAAGCTTCCAGATATTCATCTCCGTAACAAACTAATGTTTAACCAAAAAAATGTGTGTTTGAAAATATATTTCTCAAAACTAAGAGCCATTTTAAAAATTACACAAAGTGATTTTCTGATACATAGGGTGAAATAAAAAATTTCTATTAGGTATTGAAAACCACTCATCAAATCTAACATTCATAAGAAAGTGAATCTTAAAAAAAATCTAATTAAAACCCAAAACTAAATATATCAACTTTTAAAATAATTTTTTATTGGGTCATGCTAAGGAATGCACCAAGAGCACTGGTTAAATATTCTAAATTAAGAAAATATTTTAGATTCAATGCATTGAATACACCTAATATTCTTTAAAAAAATTAATTATTTATATTTTTAATGCATTTAATACATATATTTTAGATAAAAACATATCTTTTTAATTTATTAAACAATGCTCAACTTAATTTTTTTTTAAATCTCTTAGCCAGTATCCTGGGGCACTCGTTAGCATTACGTTCTTTAGCGACTTTTAATTTTTTTTTTTCATTAACGTAAAATAATTGACAAATCTTTATCTACCCTATACTATACATATATCTACCTCAAAATTAACTCGTCACTCTGGGACCACCATAGTTTATTCACTATTGATTGTCAATCTTTTAACACAAACCGTAGATATATTACATCACACATCATCAATCGAATAAATGAATATTTCAATTTAGCCACAAAACTATCTACATCTACATAAACAACCACACGCGCCTATACCAATTTACATTTATGACCCTAGTGTGTTTCGTTTTCTTTATTTGCAAAAACAAAAATAAGACAAACCCTAGGTCTTCTTCTTCCTCTTCCTCTATCGCAGTCGCAACTCAGGGTGGTTGAACGGCACCGACCTAATCGTTAAACCCTAGCGACGTCGTATTTAGAATCGGAGTATTTATGGGGAAGAAGAAGAAGAGAGTCGCTTCAAAAGTATGGTGTTATTACTGCGATCGTGAATTCGAGGACGAGAAGATCTTGGTTCAGCATCAGAAAGCTAAGCACTTCAAGTGCCATGTTTGTCATAAGAAGCTTTCAACTGCTGGTGGTATGTCCATTCACGTTCTTCAGGTCCACAAGGAAAACGTCACCAAGTATATTCCTTTATCTCTTTCGTTATTTAGGGTTTTCGATTTTGCTTTTTTTTCTTCTTATGTTCGTACCTGTTTATATGATCAATCATATCAAATGTTTCATGCGATTCAATTTACTAATTTTTGTATAAATGCTTGTGGAATTTGTCGAAATATAAATTTTACTGAACTTTGATTTTTTTTTTCTGTTCAGGGTGCCGAATGCAAAACCTGGTAGAGAGAGTACAGAGATTGAAATATATGGAATGCAAGGGATTCCACCAGATGTATTGGCTTCTCATTATGGAGATGAAGGTCATAATATCCTGTCTAATACCTTATTTTTTTTCTTATATAGATATAGATTTTGTTTTCCTTGTTTGTTAGTTTTTTTTCATAGATTATACACAGGAGAACTTAATTACTTCAAGTACAAACAGCTCTGGACCTGTTTTCCCTGTTTAAAACCATCAGGGGTGTGTATTGTGGGAGAATTAGGAGGGAAACACATCGTATAACTGTTATAGATGTAACTTCTGATTAGCCTTAGTTAGTTGGTTATCAGCAGGATAGGTATTATAAATGGGGCAGGGATATAGGAATAGTAGTAGGCATTGAAATTGATCATATATCTGGAGATTAGTTCTATTTTTTCTCCTCCTTTTCTGACCCTGCTCTATCAAATAGGTGTGGGCATTGAATTTGATCATTGATGTGGAGAGTTCAGGTCTCTAATAGATTTGAGATTAGTTTACATTCATTACATAGAATAAATTTTCTTTCTCTCTATTCCTGATCATGTTCTATTGCAAACCAGACGTGTCTGGTAGCTGTTGTTTTCTGCATTATGTTTTGTTGGTAGCATTGATGTCAAGAGGGTTTTGGTACATTTTACTATTTTAGATACAGGCTTCGTACAAATATTGTTAATGATGGTCTAAATATTGTTGAATTACACATAAAGTGGTTTAATAGTCTCTGACAATTTTGTATGTAATGCAGATGATGATGTTCCCTCAAAGACAGCCAAGGTGGATATCCCATCAACTCCATTTTTAGGTGGAATGGCACCACCTCCTATGGGTGCCGGATATCCTCCCCGATCAATGATGGGAGCCATTCGACCAATGTATGCTTGTTAAAATTTCTTTTCATTTTATTTCTCCTAGTTGAATTCCTGTTTTATTTGGAATGTTGTAGAAGTAATATATTCATGTATATTTTGCTAACTAGAAAAGTGTTACGAAATCTGTCCATTTACATATCTCTCTGCTGCAGGTATAATCCTACTCTACAAGTACCTCCTAATGCTTGGGGAGTGGCTCCACCTCGGCCTCAGCCATGGTATCCTCAGGCTCCAGCTGCTTCAATTCCCCCTCCTGTTCCATATGCACATCAACCATTATTTCCTGTGCAGAATGTGAGGCCTCCAATGTCATCAACTAATTCACCCGCATTACAAGCTCAGATTGCTCCTCCTGGACTGCCAACATCTACACCTGTCCCAGTTTCACAGCCTTTATTTCCCGTTGTTGGAAATAATCACACAACGGCTCAAAGTTCACCATATTCTGCCGCACCTCTGTCGTCAACTGTTCCATCAGGAACTCCTGTGTTTTCTTCAAATGTCCCTATTGATGCACATTTGGGCATTAACTCTTTGACTAGTTATCAAGCAATAGGGCTTCAAGGTAACGTTTTCTTTTCTTTCCTTGAACCATTGTGACACAACTGTGTATGTTAGATATATTGTTTTCATCTAAGGTTGACTTTATACGATTCATGCAATTTTCATTTTCTTCTCCCCTTGGTTTCTTATAGGCGGGACAGCAAGTAACTCACATTCTTACGCGTCTGGCCCAAATACCGGTGGTCCTTCAATTGGACCTCCCCCAGTAATTTCAAACAAAGCTCCTGCTACTCAGCCCGCCACTAACGAAGTCTACTTAGTTTGGGATGACGAGGCAATGTCCATGGTCAGTTATTTTCTTGAAAAAAACTACTGTTTCATTTGACTACTAATATAGATTGTTGCATGGTTGATAATGTTTTAATGCTTTGTTTGCTGTAGGAGGAAAGAAGAATGTCTTTAACAAAATATCAGGTGCATGATGAAAGTAGCCAGGTAAGTCATACTACCTTTTTAATACATGGAGTTGCTTTCACATCTAACCAGATGAGTAGGCTTTATGATTTCTATTTTCAGATTCAGTTGTTTACATATATTTAAAGAGGTACACTCTGTATAAGTTTCTAATCATTTTAAAACAATAAATAGCTAAAATCAAATGATCATTTTAATCCTCCTTCTTGCTTCCCTCCTAAATGGTTATTACATTTTTTTAAAGGGGCCACTGCGGCTACAAGCTGAACTTCCAAATAGCTATTCTACTAATTCCATTTAGTTAATTTTAACAACATAATTTATGAAGCTTGCTGCACACAATCAACTTTGTGATCCTTCATCCTATTGAATTGTGTAATTCAGGTTAGTTTAAACAGTTAAAAGTAGTTAGTTAGTAAAAGTGTTAAACTTAATGTCAGTTAAAAGAGTAACTGACTTCTGTTAGTAATGTCTAGCCCAACTGGGTTACCCAATTGTGTATAAACTTGTGGGTTACCCAATTGTGTATAAATTTGTGATTAAGAATAAAAACCCAAGTGCATTATATCCATCTATTATCTCTCTCCAAATTCTCTAAGTTCGAGTTACAAACTGTTCAGTGTGTGCTGTGTCAACGCATCCCAGCATTTGAACATGATAAAAAAGTATGTATGTGATTTTTCGATGGGTTTGGTTTTACCAATGTTATTATTTCTTCCCCTTGTTTTATTCCAAAGTTTGGGGTTTTGGGTGGAACATGATCTTTACCCAACAGATTTTTGCTCATTCGTAGCATCATTACAATTTATTTTATGGAAAAAGTGAAATTCAGACTTGGCCCAGGTCAGCTTCTTTCGTAGAGTTTGGATCTCTTGCATAAGACCATGCTCCAAAATAATTTATTTTGTTGTTGTAATTTGTAGTCTATGACAACTTGTTCATGAATATTATCATGTTGATCTTGCAGATGAGCTCCATTGATGCCGCCATAGATAAGAGGATACTTGAAAGCAGACTTGCTGGGCGTATGGCATTTTAGGTCAATCTCATCCATGTACACTTTATTAAGCTTCTGAAAATTAGTATTCAACACTCCTTCAATTAATTGATGAAGTTGCCATTCTTTGCTAAAATGGGCAAAATAGCCCTTTCAGTCATATTTGAATTAGAGGAAGAAGGTTGCAATGGTTTTGAAAAGGCATATCTGACAGTATTTGGGCTTGGGAAGTTGCAGACTATTTATTTATTTATCTTTGTATTCAGACTTTAGGACATGTTTCTTATATACTTCACTACCATTTTGGTGTAATCTTGATTTTGGGGGAAAATGGCTGCATTTCTCTATTCTTGATTATTATATATATGTTTTGTTTATTTGTAAGCATCCTTTACCATTTTCTTATGTTGCTAAACATACAAAGAAATCAAAATTCTTCCTTTTTAGCCCTAAAATAAGATTCAACTTCGTGGTTTCGTGTTATCATAATATTGCAACCCCATTCCAAGGCAATTTATTGTTAAATATTGAGTTGAGAGTTTGTCAATTCTTCAACGGGAGTGAGTGGTAGTTTGTTGAAATATGTAGCTGCATGGGACAATACTGGATTCCCACTTCCAAATAGTAGTGTTTTGCCCGTTGTTTTGGGATTATCTCCAGCTTTTTCTTCTACTGTCCTTTGTTCAGCAGGATTTTCAGCCTTTAAATCATAATTTTTTTTTTATAAATCGGATATCGTGTGTAATTAGAGAGACTAATTTTTTAGTAGGCGAGGATCATAATAGGGAGGGAGATTTAACAAGTTGGAAGAGACCCTTACCATCTCAACCAAGTACTTTTGAATTTCAGTTTAATTAATTTGTAATTAAATATTTATTATTTTATTTTCTTTGTTTATTTTTTCTATCTTTCCAAATCAAATTTCAAGACTTTCTACTACATGTTTTCACTGACAAATAGGCATTTTTCATATGCACCCGCAAACAATAAAGATAATCAGAAACCCCAAAATAACATTCAAGCACTATAAGTAACTCTTATCACATAGCAAATCAGCCTGATGGCAGGTACATATCTATCAGCCTAGCAGAAGAAGGAACTACAATTAGAATACTAACAACAAGGATGATATTAGTCACATTAACTATCAGAAAGTCAAGAGAAACAACATGCTAGGTAGGGATAACATATTAGTACGTAATAATTTCCTGAGAAACAAGTCCTAGAGCAACCACTATACTAATTAACACTCAAAACACTAGGAAAGGCACAGTTGGTAGCAATTGTACTTTCTAAGTTGGAGCCACTGGCACCACAACTTGCAAGACTACTACTGAAGAGTGAGGACATGCACAACAATAATAAACATCAGACCACAAGTAACTATAATCAGAACAAAGACATTTTGTCAATCATAGCATCATGTAAAGATCAGACCAGAAGTAACTCTATCAGATATGCAATCATGACATCATGTATAGAGTCAAAAATAATATTTTGGCAGAAACTTTACTAAAGGATGATTATGTTTCACATTTTGCTAAAGAATTATTAAAAACATGAACTTTCTTTTTTATAATTTAAACAAAAATGAATTAGACATAAAAAAAGACATTTTCCAGTCTAAAGGTAAAGATGCAAAGGCAACAATGAGGATAAAAGAAGACTGAGTGTTGGTTGTTGATATAAAAGATACAAGGACTGACTAGTGACTAATCACAAAATAATTGGTAGCTGGTTAATTATTAGGCTAGGCCACACCAATTTACTATTGATTTCACATGGATTAATTCATGTTGCCTTTTCAATTCAAACCTATGAAACTATAGGGACACTGGAATCCAATATTGCGACTAAAATGGTAAAAGCTTATACATTCATAACTTCAATTTTTTAAACTATCATCTTCATTGCAGAATCTTAAACTGAATTTGAATGAGAAAAAAAAAGTAATAAGGACGCGTGCATGAGTGATCATATAAACACTTTGACTTTAGAACATTATTTTTAATGATAAATTAATGTTAGAATGGTAATTTGGTGTAGAATGGTAATTTGTTTAGAGTCATACTGTTATTCTTGTTGAATTTGAAAATAAGTCGATCAACCATGTATTTTATCAAGTGACCGTATTGAGGAGGAAACTCTGGCTCTTCGTATTGAGTTTTTTAAATTACTCGAAAAAGCGTTAAATATAATATGTGAAGATGTTGAGCTGCTAAATTATGAAATACATAAATTAAAGTAAAGGAGATAAAATTGGTAAATTAGTTTTTTTTTTTATAATAATTCGTAAAGTAGTTAGTTTTTTTTTTGTTTTTTTTATAATTATTCGTAAAGTAGTTTTTGTCTTCGATTGAATGTTCTCAAAATTATCTTATTGTCTCAAAATTATTCAGTATTTTTGCGTGTAATGTATGAACACTCCCTCTGTTTGTGATACTCGGGGTCCCATATTCAGTTTAATATCTTTCATTTTGCAGCATGTTCTGTATGTCATGTTCCTTGTATGCAACTTCCTTCATACAATGGTTAGGCACTTTCTGCTCTATTGGGATAATGACAACATCGAAACATGCTCCTAATGCTCAATTGTTTAGTTACACTCCAATTTGATTGATTCTAGAGTTTTGACAACCATGATAGATTCAATGGGCTTGAGAAAGGTTCAATTGACTCATGTTTGAGTGTGTTCATACTTGTTTGACTTGAAATCAATTGAGCGGAGTTAAAATACCTATTACTTGTTTGTCTTGTCGATTTCGGATGACATATAATTTACTTTTAGGTGTAAACAAATGCTCCATATGTTGTATTATCAACTAACCTTGAGTTGTGAGATAATGCAACATAATCAATAATTACTACATATAAACGTGATCATCATTGTAGAAATAAGGGGAAGAAGGATCATAAGAGACAAACATGGTAACCATATAAGATGGTGAACAAACCTTAAGGATAACCATTCCTTAATCTTCTGAGGAAGAAATCTCCAATTATGGTCGGAAGGAGAGGTTCATCTCGTTAGAAATATAGTAAGGCCTAATGCTTTTGGTATCCTTAGGAATGACAGAAGGGGCAACCATATTTTTTGTTACGAGGAAAACATAAGAACAAGAAAATCAATACTGCCATCACAATCGTCAAAGGGATGGATGTAATCCTCAAATTCCAAAACTTTACTCTAACCTAAAATCTATTTTGAACTTTTCCATGATTACAATTACTACAAAACGAAGAAAAAGAAGAAAAAATCGTACATGAGACGGTTGAGGATGGAGGACCAGAAATTTGTAGGGAAGCTTGGCAGATTTTACAGAAGATATAAGGACAAATATAGCACATAAGTACATAAGAAGCCTTTATAGAGAAATTAAAATCACAAGAGTCTGGGATAAGCCTTTTAGGCTCCCCCGGAACTATTGAAAAATTCGGTACCCTTCTAGCACGTGTCACTAATATTTAGTGTCTCAAAAATAAATCATCATTACTTACTTTAAATATAATCAAGCATATCCGTATGAGTGATTGATGTTTAACAACTCCATGTAACATCTTGGTTAATCATGAGACATTTGGCCTGATAGTGATGAAATACGTCCAATTAAATTCATCCCATTAAGAAGGTTGCTTTTAGCTGAGGAACTCGCCATCATGTTGGGGGACTGACCTCCCATTAAAAGAGATGCCTCTAGCTGAGGGACTCACCCTCATACTTAGGGAATCGCCTCTCAATAAGAAACTTTCTTTTAATTAAAGGGCTTACCCTTGATCCCGAGGGCAAATCCAATAAAAGCCTAAATACACCTCGCCCTTTACAAGCCTAAGGGCTTAAGGGACTATGTAGTGATATATTTGTGAGAGTCCCAAATAAGGGCAACACAGCCCACAGGGGTCCTTGCCTCGTGAGGTGTCGTTTGTAAGCTTCCTATGTGTAACACGAGAGCTTGCCTTCAGGATAGAAACATGCATTATACCATTATCCCTCAAGTAGTCATGTAAACTTAGTCATACCATTAATTCTTGGAAAATAGATTGCCAATAGTTTCCACCAGTCAAGGGGAGAAATTACTACTTGTTAGGATTTCCTAAACCCTAGGCCCAAGAGCCTTTATAAATATCCGACTCTTTGAGGGTAAAAGACAAATCATAACTTACACACAATACTCTATAATATAGAGCGTCTCACCTCATGTGTGTTGGGCTCTCTTAACACCGTAAATATCAAATACATCATCATACCTCTCGCCGCCGCATGCAAGTCCTAACCATCCTAATTTACTGAGACCTCTGAGTATCCTTAACTAGTGTAGGGATACCACGAATACATATACTATTTGACAAGTACAATCTCACTTACCATATCTCTTGACTTATTTGTCATTTATCTTTTTTCACAAATTAATCTCCCCTTTTACCCATTTCTTAAAACCAATCGTTTTAAAAACAATTTGTTTTGTGAGAATATCTTAATACACCCTTATATGGATGAAGTAAACCTCTGAAAACTCCAAAATGTCCTTTGGAGATGCATATCCGAACGTACCTAATATTTTATTTTCATGGGGGTTTTTTGATATGCATATCCGAAATAACTTAATATTTCGTTTTTAAGGGATTTTCGGATATGCATATCCAAACTAATAAAGTGTTAAAAAAATTAGAATCAATGTGTATCAATTATATTAATTGTATTATCTTATTATATATAATTTATATGAATATAAGTATACTCTAATATGGTCTCATTAAACACATGTTAAAATACATACCTTATTATGTATAATATTTTTTATATTAATAAATTAAAAAATACATAAAATATACTCTAGTGAGGTCTCTAAACACATACATATTATATGTAATGAAAAATACATTAATAAAACAAATATTTTTATGTATTATATTGAAAAAGATAATAATGTTAAAAAAATATAATAAAGTTTTGATTAATGTATTTTTTATAACATATAATACGTGTTTAAATAGACCACATTACATATATTTTTTATATTTTTTAATTTATTAATATAAAACATATCATGTAATTTTTTATATATTTGTGTGTTATATAATATGTGCTTAATGAATTCATATTAAAGTATATTTATATTCATATAGAATATATATAATAAGATAATACAATTTATACAACTTAATTTTAGTTTTCTTAACACTCAATTAGCTCGGATACGCAAATCTAAAAACCCCTAAAAGACAAAAAAATATTGAATTATTTTAGATATGTATACCCGAAAATTCTCTCAAAATAAAATATTATGTGCGTTCAGAGATGTATTTGATGGATTTAATTGAATCTATAGATACAAATTATAGCATATTATAATATTATAGAGTAATCAAGAATAATTAGAACGGTGTACCTTTTAATGATTGAGAGATCTTTTTGAATTGAGACACTGTCAGAGAGAATGAGTATGAGAGGATTACTACCCTCATTGCCGTCTAGGGTTTTCACAGTACGTTAAACGTCTAATGGGGCAACGCTTAAATAACTAAACGGCTGAGGGCAGAGACCTCTCATTGGACTTAACTGAATGGTCCAACCCATGACGGTCCATTCAGGCACAAAAGCCCAATTAAATAATTCATCAATAAGTGTTTAACAATAATAGACCATAATTTATATTAATAATAATTTATAATAATTGATTATTGATAATCCATAATTGATTAATTAAATAATTAATCCAACGGTATTTTCGAATTAAAAGGATATTACGAAAATTTTCTAAGAATTAAAGACACAAGGATCTATTAAGAAATAGTTTTGTTTTGTTATTCTCACCCTGCAATCTAATATTTTCCAAATGTGTTACGATGGAAGGATCTTCATAAAGTCCTCACAATGTTATGCAAGAGTTAAGGACTTATACTTATATTCTAGTTACATTAATATATGCCCTTGTGATGTTTTTAAATTATATGATAATTTTGAATAATTGAATTGTTTTGTTTTAATAAACTTTTTCCATATTTTGTTAAAATTTAACTTTTAGCCCTTTTGTTTTTATAATCGAGTTTTTGATCCGTTTCTTATAATATTTGGAATTTTGTTTGGTCCCTACAATATGTGATAATGTGATATCATCATTGATTTGATAATGTGAAAATATTTTGTCTTTGCAAAATGAAAATTTACAGGCCAACCACCATAAGATCTAGGAGCTTATTCAGAAGACGTCAATTAATGAGATAGTGTTTGAGAATTTCAATGGAGCAATAGAGGTTAATCATTGTCACAAAACTTATGATGACGACACATGATAAAAAAAATGGTGCGATAATCTGCAAACCGCGGTTTCATTTTCAATGGAAAATGTTCACTTTTGACTGATAAAATTTTAGGTTTTGGCATGTTCTATCGGTTTGCAGGATAAATCAAACCAGTTTAGTCAATTTAATATTTATTAAATAAACTTATAAAAATAAATCATTTTTGATAAATTTCACAAATATTTATTTATTTATAAAGAATTATCAAAATTTTAAAATAATCTAAATTTTTTTTATTATTAAATTATTTTGATTATTACGTGATAATATTTTAAATATCATTTAAGATTAATTTGACCATTATCATACTTTAAACCATAAACTAAATAATATTTAAAATTTTATATTTTATATATATATATATATATATATATATATATATATATATATATATATATATATATATATATATATATATATATATATATATATATATTATCACAATGCTAAGTAAGTCATATTATATATAGTAATAAAATAAATATTAATTATGTTCAATTGGTTTTAGTTTTTGACGAGTTTAAAATAATTATCGGAGTTTGACCAAAACAATTATAGTTATATACTACTCGACATCCGATATGACATGACTAATTTGTAAAATAAGGTGACGCATCTGTCAATTTAATTGGGAGGTTCAAATTTGTCCCTCACTAATAAATAAAAAAATGAAGCCAAAATCTCGATTTTAGAACTTTAGAGATACAATTAATTTTGAACAAAAATAGGGAGATTAAAAGCTCTTATAAATCAAAACTAAATTTATATGAAATTTCTTACTATTTACATTATTTTTGTAAACGTGGGCAAAAAGTGATACATCCATATCTACTTGATCTAATATCACTTGATTTTTTATATTTAATTTTTAAATAGGTTATTTTTAATTTGTGTAAAATAATTATTAGAGAAATTTCAGGGGTCTAAATGGACTAAACGTCAAGGACCCAAGAAACATTGTCTTCCCATAAAAAAACTTATGACATTATGTATACAAGCCTTTTCTCTTATATATTCAACATTTACTACATTTTTAATTTATTTGAGGTTAACCACCCATATTTGAATTTCGTACTTCTTGAAAAGTAAAATGAGGGGAGTAGCCTTGTTAGTGTAGGGGTATTTGAGGATTTAATGTGTTTAAATGTATTGAGAGTTCGTCCAGGAAAGGGTTGTGGAGATTGATTCCAATGACTTCCTTTTCTAAGAAAATGATCGTAGAATCCATGGATTCTTTCTAGCTTAAATCAGATATGGTGGATAAACCTCCTATTATCATGATTTGGTGAGCATACCTTCTTCGAGCAGAGGTGATCTTATTACCCCAATCAAACCCTCTTGTTAAAATTTTTAGGGTATGGTGTTTTGGCATGTCTTCAAATCCTATGCTTGGATCCCTCCCTTGAAGTTTGGAGCGACCATGTGATTGATGAGATCCACCTCAAATGTACTTCTTCAGGTAACCTTCTCGAATGATTCGATCAACCTCTTTCTTTAACTAGTAACCTTTATTTGTGTGGTGACCTTTGATCTCATGATAGTTGCACCATATGTTGGGCTCAGGTCCCATAATGTAAAGTTTTGGGGCCGACAAAGGAGGGATATAATGGGTATGAAGGACTTTGCACAATATCTGTTCACATGGAGTGTTCAGGGATGTGAATTTCTTCGTAGGTGTCCCACAACATTTAAAAGTTTCGATGTCCCTAATAGGCAAAGGTGTAATGACTCATGTGTTGCTGATGCGACAAATCAAAATGGCTAGACGCATGCTTCTTGGCGTCTTTAGCCTTTTTCTCAGCATTTTTTTCGTCGCCCTTGATGTAACATTTGGAATGCGACACAATCTCCTCCATGGAATCGGCTAGTTTTTAGGCAAAGGATTCATTGGAGTGTTTGACCCTCAACCCATTCTGGAAATCTCCTTCGAACATCTTCTGGTTCAGATCAACGACCTTAATAGTTGCCTTGTTGAAACATATGAGGTATTCCTTTAACGATTCTGAAGACCCTTGTCGAACGTTGAACATGATGATGGTAAGCATCTTCATGTGTCTGCTCACTAAGAATTGATGTACCAACTTCTTCACTAGGTTCTTCTAGCTAGTGATCGATAGATGCGACAATCTCATATACTAGCTTAGTGCGACGTCCCTAAATATGCTGGAGAGGATTTTACACTTCAAAGAGTCAGAGGTTCCGATGATTTCCATCTAGATGTTGATAGAGGCGATGTACTCATAGGGATCACTTCTTCCATGATACTTGGTGAGTGAATGAAGCGTGAAGTTTTCTAGTACGAGGGATCGCCAAATCTCATCAAAGAGAGGTTGAGGATCCAATTTTTTTCTCCTCAATGAATCTATCTCATGTTGGCGGTGTTGGAGGTTAAGGACATTATCCTCCAAAGTCTGGTTGTGGCGATGCAAGTCGTCTACAGTGATGCGCATCTCTACAATGGCCTCATGGTTTCTGTTGGAGCTGTTGCCAACCGAGTTGTTGTTCTCCTGAGAATTCAAATAATATTGAGAACGTTACTATATGTTCAAGTTCCAAGAGACTTTTAGTCGATGTGCAATATGAATCCACAAAATTCATTGCAAACATAGGTGTATATTCATACAAGGACACGTTGATGTTAAATTAAAATGACACATTGATGTTAAATTAAATCAACATTAGGCGGTTAAATATTTCAAACAAATCTTTGTTCTTTAAAGTAAAAACCTTGGATTTAAATCTTAAAATCTCTAGTCCGATTATGATCCAACAGTCATCTACTCCCTCCGTCCCAAAATAAGTGTCACATTTACTTTTTAGGTTCATTGAATATTTAATGTATCTAGTCTGTATAGAGACCAGATACATTAAATATTCAATGAATCTAAAAAGTAAATGTGACACTTATTTTGGGACAGAGGGAGTATAAACTAACTACTTAAATGTGAGATTTTATAAATACATAAAAATCAAAATCCATGGTTTACAAGT
Organism: Vicia villosa; assembly: GCF_029867415.1. Classification (NCBI taxonomy): domain Eukaryota; kingdom Viridiplantae; phylum Streptophyta; class Magnoliopsida; order Fabales; family Fabaceae; genus Vicia; species Vicia villosa. The sequence goes on from NC_081184.1 coordinate 172,615,165, forward strand.
ACCTGAACTTAATTAAAACCCAGCATGAAATAAATGAGAAGGAAGATGGAAAGGACCCATAACAGAGAGTCTCATTTAATAAGTTCACATGCACTCAAAAACACACACTCACACACACTAGATAGACAATGACCTGTTTGGCCATTTCATGATCCACCGCATTGTGAATTAAATGTGAGTCGTTGAAACTCATTTATTTCACTTCAATTCAATTGGCCTTTAAACAAGGTAAGTTACTATACTCCACTTATAATCAATTCATCTTACCCACTTTCCTTCTTCACTGGACCATCCCATTTATTTCCTTTGGACCACACATTGGTATTGTAACACTTTCTCTGACATGTCACGGATAATATTAAATCTTATTCTAAACTCTAAACTATTATTATTTCATATACCATAAAATCTCTTCAATAACTCCAACCAAAAAACAACCAAAATGGCTTCTTCTTCTTCTTCTTCATCTTCTTCTTCAATTTCTTCCTCAATTTCTTCTCCTTCTTCTTCCAAATCTCCTCCTTTAATCTCTTCTCGCCATTCTCCACAGTTCACTCCGGTTAGTACTTTGTATAGTAACATTTTTTTTCATATAGTTATTATAACATCGGTTTTTGTATTATATAGTTATTATATATTAATGAAATATTTATAACATCTGTTTTTTATTATATAGTTATTATACATTTATTTACTATGCAGATTCAAGAAGAACATGAATTTGATGAATACAGCAACGAAAACCGAAGCCAAAGTAGAAGAACAACACCAACAAATTCAACAACACCGAATCATAATTATAATCATAATCATCTTCATCATATTCATCATCCACCAACACCAATCGTCAACAAAAACACGAAAAATAATCACAAGAAGAAACGTTCTGAGACAGATCAAGAAGACGGTTCGGTTTCATGCAATAAATGCAGACCGCATTCTCGCGACAAAATCTTCATTCTTCCGTATGATCAAACCAACAGCGGTAATGGCAACAGAAACTATTCATCTTTGTTAGCAAGTCCGAATGGGATTTTCAAATCAATTGTTTCAAAGCTAACGAGAAAAAGTCCAATGTCATCGTCATCAACAACAAATAACAATAATGAAGAACAATGGAAAATGGCAATATCAGAACTCTCTCACAAGCTTGTTCAAGCTACGAGAAAAAGAGATGAAGCTCTTCAAGAAGCTTCTAGGCTCATGAACTCAATGTCTGAGTTAGAGAAAAAGCTCAACAAACTCGAAATCTATTGCCACGGTTTGAAATCTGGTCTTGAAGAATGCAACACTAACGCAAACAATACCGTTGCCAATTCATCGGTTTCTCAGAAAAATGCATATCATGTTGTTCAAGACTCCGACAACAACGTTGTACAACATTTCTTGGTGTCGGTTTCCGAAGCAAGATCTTCGGTGAGGCTTCTAAGTCGTTCGTTAACAATGCAACTTCGACATACCGGGAACAAAGTCTACGAAAAAGTTTCATTACTTTTACAACCCTACGATATAAAAATCTCGTTCTCAAAGAATCCAAGAAGCTTGCTTTTCTACCTCGAAGCACTTTTGAACAAAACATTCTTTGAGGATTTTGAGTCAATAGGTTTTCAGAAGAACGGTTGTAATAGAATCCTAAACCCAATGGAAAGATGCGAATCGAGTTACGCTTCATTCAACATGATACATGGTTTAACATGGGATGAAGTATTGAGCAAAGGAACAAGACATTTTAGCGAAGATTTTAGTAGATTTTGTGACAGAAAAATGAGTGAAATTGTTGCTATGTTGGGTTGGAATAGAGCTTGGTCGGAACCATTGTTGCAAGCTTTCTTTGTTGCTTCAAAAAGTGTTTGGATGGTTCATTTGTTGGCGAATTCAGTTCATCCAAGTTTAACAATTTTTAGAGTTGATAAAGGTGTGAGTTATGATTCTGTTTACATGGAAGATATGGGAGGGGACAAGTCTTCAAGGTTGGTGCCAAACATGGTTAGGATAATGGTTGCACCTGGTTTTTATGTTTATGGGAGTGCTGTTAAGTGTAAGGTTCTTTGCAGGTACTTGACAAATTCCAACATTATCAACAACAACAATGGTAGTAACAAATTACAAGACAAAGGTTTAACACCATCACCTTAAATCTATCATATTAAGTTGTTTTTTATTTTTTGATTTTTAATGTGGAATTGGAAAGTGTACTCTATTTGGTTTCATGTTTGGAATTTGGATAAGGTTTTGTTGTTGTTATGGTGGCCAATTTTAATCAATGTGTATATTATTATATTAGTGTGCAAGGGTTTTTTTTATTTTAGTAATGTGTTTCTCTCGAGATCTAAGGTTTTAAATTTGTTGGTGTTAATAATATTTATATTATGTTATGTTTGATTTAGCGTTAATTTTCATAGAATCGCGGTGAATTTTTGCATTTATTCAAAAGTTTTTTTGGACCTTCTCTAAATAATAGCATAAAGACATACAGACTTGTGTTTGGAGGCTGAAAAGCCAAATCAAACATGTCATTAGTCAGTTTATATAGAATTTTGTTCTGATTTCAATTGAGCCTTTGCGCCAGATTTGCTCTTGGAAAGTGAGATTGGTTTCCTAGGTAATCGATATAATATGTTGGTATTGTAATAAAATTCATTGTAAATAGAAATTTGACGCATTCACACATTTTGAGTATTACTATTTTGAATATTGTTGATCGTTCGATTTTGATCAGAAAGATTTTTTATTTTACTCATGTGTTTCTTTCAAAATCTAAGGATTAAAATATGCGGGTGCTAACTATTTTTATATTAGTCAATCCATACAATTTTATTCTACCTTCAATTGAGTTTTTTTTCTCCTACTAGTCAATGAGATCTGTCTTCTAGATTAATTTTTTTAAATAATATGTTGGTATGTGGAAATTTTTGGGTCAACTGAAAATTTTGGCATTTTATGGTAACATTTTGTTTTATCTTATTATTCAAGTTTTTTTTTTTATGTTGTGTCAAGTCTCTATTTGGACTTGTTATGAATTTTGTTTTGTAACAAAATTTTGAAAAGGCAAAAAATTTGTTTGGTAATATATGTAAGCTGGATATTTTAGTTTGATGGGATTGGGAAAAATGAAATATAGTTAGATTGTGATGGATGGGTCCAAAAGCATGTGGATTGTGTTCAGATATCATTATGAAACTGTGAAAAGAGAAGAGGTAAACCTTTTTGTACTAAGATGCTTATCTTTTGAATGCTTTTTTCAATATTATGATGCTTTTCTTTATCACTAAATTGGATTTTAAAGAATCTTTGTCTCTGTCACAAAATTGCACCTAATGTGTTTTCTAACAAAACTGTATCTAATCATTTAAAAGAGTTCAACAATGAAATATATAATTAAAGATAATAAAAATAATTTAACTTTCAAGTAATAATTTACATAGTTTAGAGCACATAATTTGGCAAATTTCATGGTTCTATTAAGACCACATAGCATAATACCTTGACAACAATATATTAATGATATGATACAACAACATCAATTCATTTATTACGTAGCTTATCACTTTCAATCACATAAACTAACTATAAATCACACAACAAATATAATCTATATAATACTACTTATTTAGTCTCAATTATTTAATAACACATACATCAATTAAATTTCTGATTAGAACTTAAGTATTTGATAAACTTCAGAATAATGTGGAAAATGATATTTTCACATTCATCCTGTTGACCATTATAAATATGATGTGCTCCGTACCATAAATAAGTTATGACATATGTTTTAGGTGCAATGGAGTGAGTGTCTGATGTAGCCAAACATGATAAACCTATAAAATTAACACTTTAACGTCTAAATAAGTGAACGAGAAGTAGTTTAAATGTGAAAATGGATAGAATATTTGAATCTCGACGAGTGTAGAGTTTTATACATGGAAGATGATTAGAATTACTTCTGCTTTATTCAGCATTTTATATGAATCGTCGTCCGACTAGATCTGACGGTGGAAAGATTACAAAAGGTCAAAATCATGTGATTTGTGCTTGAGTGAGGCCATACCTATTTCTCGTGTCTTTCCCATAGTGTTTGCTATTAGGCTTGATGTGTGGGTCTTGTGAGAGGTCACGAACAGTTGTCTTCTAGGCGTTTATTTTTGTTTGCTAGAATGAAGGTTTTGTTGTGTGGGCTTCAAGTCCAACCATGGTAGAAGGGAGTGAGATAGTTTTGATAACATTAGGAAGAGGTGCATTAAATTTTTTCTTTATAACTTGCAACATTTCGATGAATGGTTTTGACGTGTGGACCTATGACATATGCTAATGATGCCCCCTTTAGTTTAGGGTACTCGAGTGTCCTGAACAGTTTGAGACAATATCACGACTGTTGGTAACATGGTCTCACTTTCTAATATTTGTTGTCATGGATTTCCCGATTGTTTGAAGAATATCTAAAAGGGTTATTGGGTAACTATCCATTTTTTTCGTCATTTGTGAGACTTCAAGAGTTCTTCCTCTATTTTGTGGAGTTTCCCCTTGTCACTTTCATCAACAAGTTCCCATTGGCCATAATTTCAACGTTTTTATTAAGATGTGTGGTTAGGCCTAACTCAACCCTACAAAACCGGCTTATAGGGTGAGGATTGCCCCCACTTATAAGGACATGTCCAGGCCATATATTGTCCAATGTGGGACTCTTAACACACCCCCTCACGCCCAGGACTAGACAACTGGAGCGTGGAAATAAATGGCGGGTGGCCCGATAGCGGAAACCATAGAAGGTGGCCCACCGGATCTTAAACGAGGCTCTGATACCATGTTAAGAAGTGTGGGTTTGGCCTAACTCAACCCTACAAAACCGGCTTGTAAGGTGAGGATTGCCCCCACTTATAAGGACATGTTCAGGCCATATATTGTCCGATGTGGGACTCTTAACATGTTTGGAATTTGGATAAGGTTTTGTTGTTGTTAAGAAGTGTGGGTTTGGCCTAACTCAACCCTACAAAACCGGCTTGTAAGGTGAGGATTGCCCCCACTTATAAGGACATGTTCAGGCCATATATTGTCCGATGTGGGACTCTTAACACACCCCCTCACGCCCAGGACTAGACAACTGGAGCGTGAAAATAAATGGTGGGTGGCCCGATAGCGGAAACCATAGAAGGTGGCCCACCGGATCTTAAACTAGGCTCTGATACCATATTAAGATGTGTGGTTAGGCCTAACTCAACCCTACAAAACCGGCTTATAGGGTGAGGATTGCCCCCACTTATAAGGACATGTCCAGGCCATATATTGTCCAATGTGGGACTCTTAACAGTTTTTGCAATTTCCTCCTGCAAATCTTGTCTTAAGTGAATCATCAAATTTATCATTTCAAAGTAATGACTCGAAGTCCGTTTTTCTTTTTGAATTATTTTTCCTTTAATATGGTTTCTTAAGAAGGTGCCGATGGAGGATTTGAAGGAAGCAACTGCGATCGATAGTGGAAGGGTGGCTAGTAGCCTCGCTCCTAAGAAATTTATTGGAGATTTTTCCTTTTCTGCTTTTCCGTTGAAAAATCATTTATTGTAGATGATTTCAAGAAGTAACTCAAAACTCATACTTATATTAGAGCGGATCTGCGTGCTTTTAGCTGTGACCCCACGGACAGTGAATTAAGGTGGTAGTAAAAATAATAATCTTGGGATTATACTTATGGTCATTCTTTTTTGTGTGTCAGAAGTAATTTTTAGATAGACAACTCTTACCCCAAATGTGATGGAAGATAATTCAATTGCGCTGGGGGACCGTTAGATGTCAGATCTGCCTTCGGTAGTAAGGGCGCTCTAGATCTTGCTTTCACCATGGTGGATCCCCCTCAAATTGGGGAGTGATTTCCCCTAAAAAACCAAAAGGTGTGTAACAAGTATAATGGGTGTGTCATCCTTCTTTACAATTTTTTTCTTGATAAGTTTTTCACCTTCCTTTAAATGACATTAAGGTTGGCGTTATGAATCATCTGGGATAACCCCTTTGAAACTATATTCAGTGAGTTGGGTTTATATTAAGGTCTTTCTTTATTTGTGTGAGTACAAGAAAAGCGTTCCAACATTAGCGATCTTTTTATGTATTTTTAATGTCCAACGTTGTTCGGATGATTCAACACGAGGTCAAGGTTTGCTCTCCCTTAGGCAGGGCTAAAAGATGTATGGGTCTACTTTGATAGCATGAAGAATTTCAAATATTAGTACTACGATTACTCCCTTTACTGAGGCAGTCCATGAAAGTATGTGATGTTCAACTTGAGGCACCCTTCAAATGTATAGACAAATTCTCAAACTTCTAACATCATAGTCATTTCTTAGCTAAGGTTGGTTCTTATGTCTACCTTCTAAATGACTTGTCCCAAGAGGTTACTTATCTAAAGAGGATACTTATGGCCTTCTGGAAAATATTGGGCTTCAACACTATAAAAGGTAGAGGCATGTAATCTTCGATGAATAGTAGGAATTATATGACCTGTGATGGTTTTATTAACGTTCATAAGTAAGTGCATTTATATGTTACACTTTTTTAAGGTTTTGGAAGCTATTGAAGACATTCATCTTCCTTGATTTTCACGCACTCTTCATTTAAGTTCATGGTAATTGTTATAATCTCTATGAGTAACTAGATTACTTTAGATTAGGCATTTTGAGACAAATCTGCTTGACTTTGTTGGATCATATTATTGTTTGACATTAATTGAATTATGTTATGTTATTATTATTTAATTGTTCTTAATTTTAATAATTTTTGTGTATTGACGAATGCATAAATCGATATCAAATGAGTAGGATTATTGACCGTATGTCTACCGATCCAATCTTGATGAAGCGGAATGGGCTGCTCTGAATAAAGGTGATTTCAACAAAAATTGGTTTTGGCTTAACTCCCTGATCGCCATGCAAGCTGTTTTGCAAATATCTCAACTTTATTGTGATTTTTTTTTTAACACACATAAGCATAACCACATAGACTTTGGTATTTTGTATGACACCATTAAACTCGTACAAAATTTCATGGGAGACCCATCAAGTTTATGAGAAACTCGTATGAATTTCAATAAGATGTGCGCGTTACAGAACATACGGCTAGCGTTTTTCTAAATATAGTTGTTATACGTATATCTTTACTTTTATTTATGTATCAGAAGATCTGTTGCAAAGAGTGGAATAAGACAGGATTTGTCAGCATGGCAAATATGACCCATTGGGATCTGGAAGGTCACTATCTTTTTTTCGTGATCATTAGGACTAATTACTTTGTAAACATTGTGTGGCATAATCAATAAACCACAGATACGTTAAATAATAAATTAGGATATGAGTACTTTCTAAAAGCTACTGATACAATATTAAAGTTGTTCGTAACCCATCATGGAAAAGGAAATATTTCTCATTAACAAAAGAAAAGTATGGAAGCATCCTTCAAACAAAACATACTATATTGTGTATTATAGTTCAACTAAACTGACGTGAAACACTTAACTATTACTTTAACATAATTACTTGGTATTTTAGATAAACCTTATGACCGACACCCCCACTCATTTAATTCATCCACAACCTAATTTTTAATTTTCTTTTAAACATGCCAGTGTCATTACTCTCTTTTTGAGAATCACCATCTTTCTCAACCATTATCATTCTTCTATATCATAGATGAATGTTAGATATTTCTTCTGCAAAATAATTTATACTGTCCGCAGGGAGGGTCTTTTTGCTTGAAGAATCTTTATTTGAACAATGTGTAGTCTTTTTCTTTGAAATATATGGTAAAAGAAGTTTCCAGATGCGGTTGGTTGTTAAGTATTAACATGTGATGACTTACCAAACAATGAAATATTGAATGAACATATGGAATTTTATGCTATGTTTTCAGAACAAGAATTTTAAAAAAATGAACCACTTAAATACTATATTTTCATATGCGCAAATACACAAACAGAAGCTGTACATCACCAAATGATAACAAAACAGATAACACACAAAACATAGAAAGATAGTGCATAATGAAACAAACAATGGTGAAGACTTAAGGAAGATATTTGAAAAGATAAGTCTCACAAGGCTGCTCACAAAGGACAGGATATTCAGTTATTGTCTGTCGCATTGTTTAACCGAAGAACAATATGTTTAGAGGGGAAAGAAGAATGTGCTTTTCAAACGTTTGGGTGGTGGCTCGTTAATGGTGTGTGGCTTATGTTACTATAATAATCAAACTTTGATTCAGGAAAGTTGTATTCAACTTTCATGAAATGAATCAAGTGCAAAGCATGAAAGTTTTTCATCAAGCAAAGCAAAAATTATATTTCAAACTAGGCGCATTTCCATCTTCACCAATTCAAACAAGTTAACTGACACACCAATATAACTAAATGATCTAAATAAAGGGGTTTACAACAGTAAGATTTCATGATATCCCAAAAAACAAAGATGTCAATTAGTGCTTTCACTAAAATACCAAACCTGCTCCATTATACAATAACTCGGCATGCACAAACAGCCATCAGAACAAAACTCACGCATAAAAGCAAATGATCTCAATAAGATTTGAGCTAGAAATAATTGTAGGCCATTCTACCTTCCTTGTCCCATTCAAAGACACATCAGGCTAAGCTGCACAGCCTTCCCACAAGTCCATGTATTATTTCTGTTATGATAAAACAGCAAAATCAAAAACCAATAACCATCACAACCACTAATCTAGGTTAAGGATAAATACCATCCACAAACTGTATGACTAAAAAGTAAAACCCCAAACAAGATGCATCAGTTAAAAGGGACTTGATTGGCGGCAGAAGTGGCCTTCTAACCAACAGTCAAAAGTGCTCTTGTATCACATATACAATACAAGAAAAAACCTAAGGCAAAAAAACTCTAAATCATCACTTCATGTTCATAATTGCAAGACGGAAATTAGCAAAAACAAAAATGATCCCACCCTGACAGTCAGGAGCTACAATAAAAAAACAGATCAGTAACTTCAGAAAAGGAAAACTGAAATGCAAAATAAAACATTAATTAGAAATGTGAACAATTTGGCATCATCAGATTAGATATTGGAACTCCACTACTTGCCATATCCCTCAAGAGACAAGCGCCAAGGAGCAAAAATCTGTATTCCATAATTAGCATCAGTCTTTTAGACAACAACAAAACTTCAAGATGCATCACAGTACAATAATTATAAAATTTTCAACATAAAACTCATGCAGATAGGCATTATGTCTATCAATAGTATAAGAATCAATATGCCTCATGAGGAAGCGCAAATATTACAAAAACCTTCTTGAACAGTGATGCACATAACATGCTCATCTCTTTCTACCACCACGCTCTCTCAATGCTAAAGAGAGTGTTTCTCCTCCACTAAGATTATAATGAGCAAGTGACAAATTGTCCTTGAGAAAGCCTGGCTTTCCACTCAATTTCTGCTTGTTAGCAGGGAGTTGGATCTCCCCAGCAATTTTTTCTTTCAGGCCACCAACAGTTTCAGACAGAGATTGCACAGTTATTTCCAGAACTTGTCCTTTGAGATTTCCTTCATCAACATTAGGAACAGATATACTGATGCGAGCAGGTCCCTGTATAGAATAAATGGCAAATAGGATGAGTGTAAATACTCTATAACTCTGGTAGAAAATGTGATTTACATGTGCAATTGATATTTTTATCTATTAAAGGAAAAAAAAGTATGTATGTTATTTTGGTAAGTCTGCATACCGGATGTTGAGCCAGAAATTTATCCTCGGGGATCAGAGCAGAATCATCATGCTTCTGCCTCTTGGGTTCTGGTTCCTCTGGAAGCGGTGGAGGAGCTTCCTCAGGTGGCGGCGGTGGTGGTAATCCTTGAGGGGGAGGTGGTGGATGCATCATAGGCATCCCTGATGGAGGATGAGAGAGAGGAACATAAGGTCGTGGAACAGGAATAGGAGTGAATTGAGATCCAGGTGGTGGAGGAATTGGAATTCCTTGGTTATTCATAGGAATTGATGGATGCATTTGGTGTGGTTGACCACCCATCATGGGATGCTGTCCAGAGGACATTTGCATTGGAGGAGGGGGAGCTGGTCGGAGAGATTGCATCATGTGCATGCCCGGTGGTCTGGGTGGAGGCATTGGAAGGCCACTGTTGTTAGGATTAGAATACTGCATGTTATTCATAGGACCACGGGGTAGATTTAAAGCTAGTCCAGGTGGTGGCGGAAGAGGACGAATTGAAGGCATACCAGGTCTTGGAGGAGGTGCAGCTGGACCAGGAAGGTTTTTAAATTCATTATTAGAAGCATCATTTTGATCCTCCATCCCAATATTCTGTGACATTGCTTGGTTTGCAGTACGGCCGATACTACCACTGTGACCATCCCAAATAACCTGCTTAGGTTGCTCGTCATTTTTCTTCTCAATTTCAGCTTTGACGGCATTGGAAACCTCTTCCTCAGTAGTACCAAAAATATCAGGACGGGTCCGAGCAAGTCCAACAATGTTTCTTGAGATTTCATCATCCTGTGCCAGAGTGGTTTCCCGAATTTTAGCAAACATCCTTTCTTTTTGTTCTTTATACTTGGGATCAATGAGAGAAATTCGCATATGCTCTGACATTTCACTAATAGGAATCAGTTCACCAGTGATAGGAGAAACCACAAACTTGGTTGAATCTTTATCTGCAGGAAGCCTGTCTTCTGGTCTCTTCCAGTTCTTCACAATCCTCATTGGTGGTTCAGGGTCTTCAGTAACCCTGACTTCATTCTTCTTCACTTCATCATTGTCTTCCAAACTAGCAGCTCTCATTCCCTCTTCAACAAGCTGGGCCTCTTCTTCGTCCATTTCCATTTCTACTTCCTTTCCTGGCTCAACGATATCTTCTTCCATAGGCGTCATCTTGCTTCTCCTTATAACCTCCTCAAGGGTCATTGGAGGAGGTAATTCTTCATCCTCCTCGTCAGCAAAATCTATTGCTTCAACCACCACAAAATCATGCCAATCAATCATAGCCATCTGTATTCTCTCTTGCTCTATCTCATCTTCTGCCTTTTGCCTAGCTTGCTCTTGCGAACGCTCCCATTCCAACCTATTCACACACCTTTCAAGCACAGTTGTCATGTCAGGGACACTCTTCTTCAACTTCTCTGTCAAACCCTTCTGAGGCATCAAAACCTTTGAATACGCATCGGCAAGGGAAGTGAAAAATGTAAACATACTATGGGTTGGTTTCATGAAATGAAACTGAGGATTATTAATTTCCCTACTTGTCAATCCTGTCAAAAACGATTTCCCATTTCTCGCCACAAATTGTGCTGTAAGCTTTATTATATCAAGCTCTTCCCCTGTAATTCCTTCAGGAAGCCTAACTGTATACTGCTCAGCCTCAGGGGGGTCAAGTACTTTCCTTACCGGTCTAAACTGGGCAGAAACATCAGGCTTCTCAGCCATCACTACATCATTACTATTACTATCAGTAGCCGGCGCAGGTGTAGCTGATTCCGGTAAATCCGAATCCCCAGGCAGTTGAGTAGAAGACTGATTCTGCGCACGAAACTCAGCCAGCCTATGCTGATAATAAGCATGATACGGATCCGACGAATTCAGAAAATTAAACTTAGCATTCCCCGCATTATTAGCAACAATTCTCTTCTCAAAATCTATACCATTTTTAGCGACAAACTGGGAGGTTTTATCAACAATGGTTCTAATATCCGGAGGGGGATGAATTATTCCAATAGTTCTAGTATGTGTGGCAACCGATGTCGGCGCAACTTCCTCAACGCTGGATTTCTCATTCCTTTCCTCTACCTCCTCCTGAGTGAGTTGAGCCTCAGGGAGAGGACCGAGATTTCCATCGATAGGAGGAGCCGGTAGAGGCAGTATAGGTAATGAACCTAGCATGATGACTGCAATTCCTTAAAACCCTACAAAATGAAAAGAAAAAAAAAACAGAAAATTAGAACTAATTAAGATTAATTATATTAAACAAGCTCAATAAACAGTAATTTGAGTTAAAATCACATGGAATTATGTTTATGAAAAATAAATCTAATAAAACCTAAGTTGTGAATCGCAACGTTTTATGACAAAATTGAAGAATCGCGGTGCGGTGGTGGAGCAAGGTTTTCTCCGCCGCGAAGCGAATTCGATCTTCCGTGCGTTGCCTTTAGCAGGAGTAACTATCGCTGCCTCAAACGGCGACGGAATCGTATCCTCGAACGAGCAGTATGGAAATCGGAAAGAAAGAAAAAAAGTGGAGGGAGTTTCTTACTGGTTATGGCGGTGGACGACGAACTAGGCATGCGTTTTCCGGTGTGATTTGTCTGAGAAAACACTGAGGCTTCAATTTGATTGATTCTGATATGTAAGAAGGGATTTAGCGGAGATGATGAATTTTGCTGTTTTGAGATTTTTTTTGGAATATGTTTTAGGGTTTTGAGTTTTTTTTTTTTTCAATTAACTCACCTTTCAAGAAAAACTAATGGGCCTCTCATCCTTTAAAAAATGGAGAATTTAATCTAACACCCATTTAGTTAGTTTTACCTCGCACCCCACATTACTAGCACTATTATGTTAAGGTAAATGCTCTTTCCAACTTATAATTTATGTGAAAAGAGCATTTTCCTCGTGCTAATAGTGTATATTCTTTCTATTCGGATATGTATCTTCGGATGTATCTTTCTTACATTCTTCAGCGTAAATTTAGTTAATCTTTATTTCTGAAATATTTCGAAGATACATCTTCGTAAAGTTCTCATATTTTTCTAAAGCATTCCAACTGACCAAATCAAAAGATTATTTTAACCGCATGACTTAACAACAAATCTTGTAATGATGACTAGCCATATTTCATTGAATTATGTCTCACATCATTGAGAAAACACAAACCATCAAACAAATCATTGATCGATTGAATTATATACTATTTTAGAATTTGTAGTTTTACCTATTCCAATGCTTTCCATATCTCTATCACGTGGACTACGTCATTAGAACCAATATTCAAAAAAGATTTTTCTTACTTTACAAGGTCGGAATGAAAATGGAAGTATGATATTATCGTAAGAGAAATAAAATATATTTTTGAGAAGGCAACAATAGTTCAGGGGCGCACAAAAAAGTAAACACATTTGAGAGAATTATTTGAAACATTGGATGAAAAAGGTTTGAGCTGAAACAATTTTACTGAAATGTATCTTCAGAATCCTTCCAGAGATGTATTTCTGGACAATTTTTTGGACAAAATAAGGGTGTTTCATTTGCAACGTTTTTTTGGTGTGATTTTGAATGAGTTCAGAAATGCATCTCCGAATACGAACAAAAAAATTTTGATTTTCAGAGATGTGAGAGACTATATAAGGATGGAAAGAGCATTTTTATTATGGAAATATCCCAAAATTCACTTTTTAACCATTAATATCGGGATTTTTTAAAAAATAGTTATAAATTTTATGATTTGTACCAAAAAATTAAAAAAACTGGATAAAATCTAGATTATATCTGATTTTATAAAAAAAAAGGTGTAAAATTAGAATTTGATTTCAAAACAATGATTTTATGCCCAATGTTTAGAAAAACAGATATAAAACCATATTTGTTTTATACTAGAATTTTTAAATATTCGATATAAATTAAAAAAAATATAGTCGATCTTTTTAAAAATGCGAACAACTATAAAATATGTCAAATTTATTAAAGAATATGATAGTATTAACTTCGTTTATATAATTAATTATTAAAAATTTAGACTCTCGAATTTTTCAAAAAATTTACTGCACCTCTTCAAAAAATCTGATAAAAAACTAAAAATTTCTCAAAATTTAGTATGAACGATGTTAAAAGCCATGTAAGTAACTGACAAAGAATTTTGAAAAGGTAGTTTTATTTGTTTTCCAAGTGGACAAGAGTGAAAAAAACAAATCATTTTTAAATTATTACATAGCAAAAGTTTGTTTCGATGAAGAGAATTTAAAATAGGAGCTTTTAGATATCCTAAAAGATTATGCCATAGCTCAGTAGATGAAGCAGAAAAAGCATATGTTGGTGATGTTATTGTGTTTTCTCTTGTGGGAATGGGGTAAAGGACACCAGAACTATTACATCTCATTAAAAGTGTTCCTATCTGAAAAATCGAAAGGGTCAAATTCAACAAGGACATCATTATCAATTGTAAATTTTCTGACAAAAACAATATTTTTTATAAGTTTCACTGCATGTAAGAGCATATCCAGCGTCGTGTTATTTCGTTTGGTTTGCCAGCTAGAGCATGTTGCATCAATAAATTGGACCGTTGGAGTTCTCCAACATGGTCATCGTTGGAATGGATTGCAACGGTAGACTTGACTAAAATAATAATAAAAAGGGCAAGTGACGTTCAGCAACGACTCTTTTTTTTAATAATTTATTTGAACAACACACATATGGAGGTGATTTTGATTACTCTTATGATAATGTAGATACCAACAACTCAACAACTGAAATATTTAACGGTCCTCGTCTGAATCTTGCAACAAGACTACAAAGAAGAGCAAGTCTTCATGAAAAACAAGTTCATCGTCAACTTCAAGGAGATTTAGTCGAACATATTTAAGAACATTTTGGACTCGAAGATGGCGAAATTTAAATTTGACTAATTATGTGATGTTATTTATTTTTATTGTTTATAATTATATGTCATGTATTTGAGATTAATTTTAATTATTATTTTAGATTTTAAGTTTAATTTGAATTTTATTTACTTTATAGTAATGTTAGTTTATATAATTTAAATTTTATTTTACAATTAAATTTTTTAATATGAATAAAATATTAATATATAAAGTAAAGTTGTGGGATCCAATATGAGTTCTTTAGAGTTGCACCATTAGACCATCTTCAATGGTAGTTTCTTCTATTGAGTTCTCCACCTGTACCATTAATTTAATAATTAAATATTTAAAAAATTTGCCATGTCATAATAGAGTTGCATTGCAATGCAACAACTAAAAAATTATAGTACCCAATCAAATCAAGTTATGAGGTAAAGTTGTGGGACCCATATCAGATTTTTATTAAAGTTAAAATTAAATAAATTCTTTTAATATGATGTGGCTTAGTGGGTCTCATAAAGAACTCAAATGTAAAGTTGCACCATTGGAGATGCTCTCAGAGTGAAAATTGGATGAGTTGTTTCAAGATGATGTGGCTCAATGTGTCCCACAAAGAACTAAAAGATGGATAGCACCATTGGAGATGCTCTAAGACATTGTTTAATGATAGGGAATTGGGTAAAGATGCATGCCCACAACCTATAACTGGAACATTATGACCATTTCCAACAGTAATATTATTACTCATATTAAAATAAGACGTGAGGTTACCTCAATTGCCCGTAATATGAGAAGTCGCTCCGCTGTCCATACACCATTGATCATCAGGAGGAGAGATGAAGAAAGTGTGCATAGCAGCCCAAATGTCTGTCGAAGCATAATATTGTGGTGCTTGTTGGCTGGTGGAAGTCAATGGAGCAAGGGCTATATGGGCTTGTAGAGGCCTAGGACCAAGTATGTTGTATTGTTTATGTGACGCACCTATTGTCGGATAGGGACATGGTGGAATTTCCCACAGTTGTTGCTAATAGAGATTGAAACCTTTATTGTTGTTGCGGCTGAGAGCAACTTCCACCTCGACCATTGTGCCTTCCCTTGCCACGACCCCCGCGACCATTGTGTCGGTCATCACGAGCACTATTGTTGCGTCCGCTATAATTGTTGATGCGATTATGACCTACCGAGGCTGAAACATCATCTTGAGAGGATAATAAAGTAGAGTTCTTGACCAAAGTGGCTGCTTTCTTTGCCTTGAATGTTTTTTCTAAGATAATCATGGAATGAGATTTGTAAAAAGGGGGGAGAGAAACTCAGTGACAAATCTGCGATTCGACTTTTGCATATGCATTAGTAAGGCCGAAGATGAGTTGAAGTACGAGTTTTTCATTCGACATGGGAGCACCGACATTAAAGAGTTGATCTGATAGTGATTTTAGATGTTGACAGTAAAGGCATCAGGAAATTGTTCCATACGAGCATTCCAAAATTCTTGCTCTAGTGATCGGTAAAATAGCAAGTGTACTATTTTGCCTCTGTAGTAATAATAGGGAAATTCCCCGAATGTCGATCTCAATGACTGCGTAGTAATATCGAGTTCAAATTGTAGTTTAATTAAACAAAAACTAATGTTGGGTTGTGTTTGCAAATTGTGACTAAACAATAATTAAAATAAGCAGAAAAGTAAATTGACTTTTTGACAAATACGAGTATTATGCTAGGGGTATAGTGTGTGATTGTTCCTGTAATAACCTTGGATTTAGATCTCTTCAACAAGTTCATAACCTTTAATTACCGCCCTTTAGATTATTTTCCCCTAAGTCCTTAGTGGGAAAACCTTTGAACATTCATCCTAAATCCTAAGTCCTTAGAGAATTATGATGAAATCAAGCATTTATGTTATCAAGAGTTAACCGGTAACTATAGGGTATCCCTAGTCCTAGGTGATATCTACTATAGTCTAATCGTACAAAAACCTTAACAACCGCTGTCCAGCTGGTTATTAACCGTAAATCAATCTTGTTGGTCCGACAAAGAAAGCATAAAAACCTTGTACAATTAAATTGAATAAGAAAACAAATCTATTGATGAACTCAGGAATTCAAAATCATTACAGAATCAAATCAGGGACACCCCCTAGCATTAGGATTTATTTACTCATATTGTTCAAAGAAAACAAAATATAAAATAGATACATTACAAGAATTGAGATGAAAATTGATCTTCAATCGCTTCCGTTCATGAAGACCTTATTCTCTCCCAAACCCTTGTTTTCTCCAATCTTCAGTCTTGTCTTCTCCTTGCCAAAAAGTCCCCTTTTTCATCATTAAAACTCTTCTATATAGTGCATACTCACTTAGGTTGGTCGGAAGTACCCAAAATGCCCCCACAGCTTAACCCATGGAAAAAATATGAAAAAATCATAAAATCAGCGTCACATGCTGACACGGGCCGTGTCAGCCAACACGGGCACCCGTGTCAGACTTCTGTCATCTTAAAACTTATTTTTTTTCTCCCAGGCCTCCTGACACGGGTGCCCGTGTCAGGTAACACGGCCCGTGTCAGCCCATAACTCCATATTTTGGCTTTGAGTTCTTTATCAAAGTTGTAGCCCTTTTCGTTAGCGAAATTTTGCCACCGGAACCGCGTCAATCGGAGTTACGACGCTCTATTTATTATCAAAATACTACACACCTGTCACGATGAGAAACATGCTGAAAATTTCCAGATCTCACACTTGCTAACACGAGTCGTGTCAGCCCCGTGACTTTCATCTCCGTTGCATTTTCTTGACCACGCTTCATCCTAACACGGCCAGTTTCAGGTGACACAAGTGGTCGTGTCAGACCTCATGTAGCTTGATTTTTCACTTTCTTCGAAACTCCCCTTTTTGTACTTTTTCGCATTGATTTGTCTCGATTTATTCCTTTGAGCCTGCAAACAGTAAAATACACAACCAAAGCATAAAATGTAGAAGAATGAAGTCAAACGCTTGACAATATAAAGCAAAGACGACTAAAATCAATGGTAAATAAACGTGCAAAAACCACTAATCAAACTCCCTCAAACTTAAACCGTTGCTTGACCTCAAGCGACAATTACAAGAGAAAATGACCTTCCAGCCACACCGGTGTTTAGGGGTGGCGAAACGGGCCCAGCCCGCGGGGAAAGCCCGTTTTACCCGCACTTTTTCGCGGGGCGGGGAGAGGTTTTAGGCCCGTTCCCTTTAGTGTGCCCGCCCCGCCCCGCCCCGTTGTTTTGCGGGCTTTTGCGGGCATGAGTTTTTTCATACAATTTTACAATTTTTGGGCCTAAAAGGTTCAATGCCCGCGGGCTTTTCCCGTCCCGCCCTCACTTTTTTGCGGGGCGGGGCAAGATTTTAGACCCGCACTCTCAAATATGCCCGCCCCGCCCCGCACCATTTTTTCGCGGGATTTTGCGGGGCGGGCCTAAACGGGGCGGGCATGCCCGTTTGCCACCCCTACCGGTGTTCATACGTGAGATATCCGTTTGTATTGCTCAAGAGACAGTTGGTTCGGTATTCACATGACGCGACGAGTTTCTGCTAGAACATTAAACCTTAAGCTCCCCTTTCGAATACCTCTCCAACTATGCTTTGCACTTAAGTCTCTTTCCGACTTTCCTCCTCTTTCATTCGGACAATCACATTAAGGCACTGCATTTCTTATAATGATCATCACATGCATGAAACGAATCAAGGCTTTTTATTTTCTTTTTCTGGCACCAAACGAGCAACATTTGCTACTTTTAATTACCGATGAAATTTTCAAACTTTGCAGTTATATATTGTCCTTTTTGGATGACGTTTGGGGATCAACCTCCTTTGGGCTGAATAACCGGGTGAGGGTTACCCAACTTAGCGAGTCGGTTGCCTTTTACCGCCTTTTCATCATCTGGTGCCAACTTTATAAAAAAATTTTCTCAACGAGTCATCATGCATGTGAATCTGAATTATGCCAGACTGTATCAATAAACTACTCGAGAAGTACTTCTCAGGAGACAAGTACTATGGTGCAAATCTACACGTTAGACTCGTATTTCTTTTAGGGAACCAAGGGTGTTTAAACAAACCTCTTCTTGTCACATTATTCCGAACTTTCTGTCCTCAAACAATCCTCCCTTCATCTCTATATACTATTCCCGATCGCTCTTTAAGATCAAAACTCTTCAACAAAAATTAAAAATTCGGTCAAAATTTGGGAAGAACTCAATGTTTGGTTTTACACATCATAACAAAAACATAAAAAGAAAAATGCAAGAGTAAATCCTCCCCCAAACTTGAACTAAACATTGGCCCCAATGTTTCAGAACAAGCCCGAGAGGGGTGACTCACAGAGGGTAGTGCAACTCTAACTGCAGCTTCCTAGCATTCACCAGAAAGTCCCCCTTTTTATTTCCTGAAACAAAAACAAGCAAACACAAAAAGAAAACTAAGTTGTTAAAAGCATGGGTTGCCTCCCACGAAGCGCTTCGTTTAACGTCGCATGGCTCGACGATCCATTCCCCTTGTTAGGGTGGCATATATGACACAAAGAACACATCATCTTTTTTCTTTCTTTTGTTTGGTAGCAATCCCGTGAACTTAAAGTACCGATGATGTTGCTCCCAAATCCTTTTCAGCTTGATTTTATTGAACAAGGCATAAATGTCTTCCAATACTTTGTCAATTTCTTGTCTTTCATCTGCCTTGTTGTAAAAATAGTTTTTGGGGATACTCTTTTGTTGAAAATTTTCTTGTTGGATGTCCACATCTTCACAAATTGTTAAATTTGTGGATTTATCCAAAACTCGATCATCTTCAAGTTTCCTTATTTCTTCTTCCCCATATTTCTTTTTTACCTCAAATTCTTCTATTCTTACTGCATCCTCTTCATCTGATGTTAAGCATTTTTCTTCTGGTTCCACATACTCTTCTTCCAACTGTAACTTTCTCCAAATAAACCTATCTGGATAAAAGTTAGCTTCCTTACATTCATTCATAAGGATTCTTACCTCCCTCTTATATGCTTTGAAAATTTTAGTCGCCTCTTCCAAGGTGACTCCTGAATCAGGCGACCAACATGCAGAAGATACAGGTGGCAATGTATCAAAACAATACATAGCTACAAAACTCAGACAATTTGTTAGTAGCAAAGTATAGAAGAATTCATGAAGCAAAAATAATCAACCTTTTTTTTCTTTTTTTTTTATAATAAAATCAAATTCAAATAAACAAAAACTTAAAACAAAATTTTAGCTGACGAGCAACAAAATTTCAATTGAACTAAAATTAAAACTCTATATTTTGGCAGTCCCCGGCAACGACGCCAAAAACTTGATCGGTAAAATAGCAAGTGTACTATTTTGCCTCTGTAGTAATAATAGGGAAATTCCCCGAATGTCGATCTCAAGGACTGCGTAATAATATCGAGTTCAAATTGTAGTTTAATTAAACAAAAACTAATGTTGGGGTTGTGTTTGCAATTTGTGACTAAACAATAATTAAAATAAGCAGAAAAGTAAATTGACTTTTTGACAAATACGAGTATTATGCTAGGGGTATAGTGTGTGATTGTTCCTGTAATAACCTTGGATTTAGATCTCTTCAACAAGTTCATAACCTTTAATTACCGCCCTTTAGATTATTTTCCCCTAAGTCCTTAGTGGGAAAACCTTTGAACATTCATCCTAAATCCTAAGTCCTTAGAGAATTATGATGAAATCAAGCATTTATGTTATCAAGAGTTAACCGGTAACTATAGGGTATCCCTAGTCCTAGGTGATATCTACTATAGTTTAATCGTACAAAAACCTTAACAACCGCTGTCCAGCTGGTTATTAACCGTAAATCAATCTTGTTGGTCCGACAAAGAAAGCATAAAAACCTTGTACAATTAAATTGAATAAGAAAACAAATCTATTGATGAACTCAGGAATTCAAAATCATTACAGAATCAAATCAGGGACACCCCCTAGCATTAGGATTTATTTACTCATATTGTTCAAAGAAAACAAAATATAAAATAGATACATTACAAGAATTGAGATGAAAATTGATCTTCAATCGCTTCCGTTCATGAAGACCTTCTTCTCTCCCAAACCCTTGTTTTCTCCAATCTTCAGTCTTGTCTTCTCCTTGCCAAAAAGTCCCCTTTTTCATCATTAAAACTCTTCTATATAGTGCATACTCACTTAGGTTGGTTGGAAGTACCCAAAATACCCCCACAGCTTAACCCATGGAAAAAATATGAAAAAATCATAAAATCAGCGTCACATGCTGACACGGGCCGTGTCAGCCAACACGGGCACCCGTGTCAGACTTCTGTCATCTTAAAACTTATTTTTTTCTCCCAAGCCTCCTGACACGGGTGCCCGTGTCAGGTAACACGGCCCGTGTCAGCCCATAACTTCATATTTTGGCTTTGAGTTCTTCATCAAAGTTGTAGCCCTTTTCGTTAGCGAAATTTTGCCACCGGAACCGCGTCAATCGGAGTTACGACGCTCTATTTATGATCAAAATACTACACACCTGTCACGATGAGAAACATGCTGAAAATTTCCAGATCTCACACTTGCTAACACGAGTCGTGTCAGCCCCGTGACTTTCATCTCTGTTGCATTTTCTTGACCACGCTTCATCCTAACACGGTCAGTTTCAGGTGACACAAGTGGTCGTGTCAGACCTCATGTAGCTTGATTTTTCACTTTCTTCGAAACTCCCCTTTTTGTACTTCTTCGCATTGATTTGTCTCGATTTATTCCTTTGAGCCTGCAAACAGTAAAATACACAACCAAAGCATAAAATGTAGAAGAATGAAGTCAAACGCTTGACAATATAAAGCAAAGACGACTAAAATCAATGGTAAATAAACGTGCAAAAACCACTGATCATCTAGGTAGAGAGCCCTAGAATTTTTGTTGTCATAAAAGATGTTGAACAACTGATTCCATGCTTGTTTCATAGTTGAATCACGCTATATAATTGAATCACGCTCTTGACCCAATTAGATCTCGATGAATACATTGCAGCAGACTAAAACCAAAGCTCCTGACCCGATTAGATCTCTATAAGTACAACCAATATCTCCAACATTATTAACTACAAATACATTATCCATCGATCACCCGTCGACAGCTTGAGATGACTTAATGTGACACTAAACGGGGGAACTGACCACTGTATTGGCCACTGGATAAAGCTTCTCATTTGCATGATTCAAAAGCCTTCTATTTTGATATATCCATTATGCTGTCGAGAACGACTAGCAGATTAACAAACCAGTATTGGAACTACTTCTAGAACTGACCGAAACACTGATTTCTCTACGACTGTGCAACACAAGGCCAACCTCTAATGGACAATTTCCTGTGTTTCCAGCTTGACAGTTTGGCTCGCACTATCTCGATTACTGGTTGCCACGTCGAATTTCTCCTCGGGTTTGCACCAATAGAGAGACCTAGGTATTTGAAAGGAGTGGTTCCCACCTTTCAGTTTAAAATTCCTGTTGCCGCTTTGATCCAATTATGCTCAATGTTAATAACTACCATGAGACTTTTATGAAAGTTAACCTTGAGACCTGACATCAATTCAAATAACCTCAGATTTCACTTAATAATTCGGATATTTCCCCACTCCTTTCTACCAATTATCAAGGTATCGTCGGCATATTGGAGATGAGAGAAGCATTCATCGCCTTCATTGAATTTACATCCTGAGAATTTTCTTGAAGCCACTGCACTTTTCATTAACAAGTTGAAATCTTCTGTTGCCATAATAAAAAAGGAATGGCGAAACAGGATCTCATTGTCTAAGCTCCGGCCCATTCCAAATTCATCAAGTGGGACTTCCGTTCACCAACACTGAAATTGAAGTTTACTTAAGACATTCTGCTATCCATCTCCTCCACTTCTCATGAAAGCCCATCTTTTCCATTACATAATCCAAGAAGTTTCAATCTATTGAATCATATGTTTTTTCAAAGTCTACTTTAAACATTAGCACTTCTTTATTCTTCCATCTCACCTGATCCACGATTTCATTTGCGATCAAAATACCGTCCAGAATCTGTCTATCAGATAGGAATGCTGACTGTGTTTCTGAAATAATTTTTCCCCAACACCTTTTTCAGGCGGTTTTCCAAAACCTTCGCTATCACCTTGTATATGCATCCAATCAGTGATATCGATCTAAAATTTGACAGTTTCACAATGTTCTTTCTTTTTGGAATTAGAACTATAAATGAAATATTTGCTCATTTAACCATCCGCTCATTTAGATGAAATTCACTCAATACCCTTATAAAATCTTCCTTAACCATTTCCTAAAATTCCTTCATAAAACTGAAGTTTACGCCGTCGGGACCTGAGCTTTAAGAGCTGTCACATTCCCATAATGCCCTACGCACCTCTTCTTCTGAGAATTCTTGAACCAACTCCTCTTTTTCTACGTTGTTTATTCTTTTGAATTCCATATTAGTCGGGATTGGTCTCACACCTCTAGTTGAGCAGAGATCCTGAAATGATTAACGATTGCTCCTTTAATCTCCCTCACTCCCTTTATCTGTGATCCATTCCACTCCAGGGATAGTATTTCATTTTCTCTTCTTCTCTTATTGATGCATCGATGAAAGTAACTTGAATTCGCATTCCCCTCTTTTAGCCACCTCACTCTAGCTTTTTGCCATTGAATGCTACAATTCAAGTTAGAAAATTTGTGTAGTTTGGACGCTGTTTCCCTCAACTTCTGCACTTCCTTCATCCTCCATCGATAAACTTTCTCTTTCTCCTTTAGTTTCTAATCTGTTCAACTCCTCTTTTACCTCTTTAATTTTTTTTCTCTAATGTTTTGTGTATTGATACTAGTTTTGTGTATTGATACTTGTTTCTGTTGGCTTTTCTTCTGTTACTTGAATGAAATGAAGTT
Source organism: Vicia villosa (assembly GCF_029867415.1). Taxonomy (NCBI): domain Eukaryota; kingdom Viridiplantae; phylum Streptophyta; class Magnoliopsida; order Fabales; family Fabaceae; genus Vicia; species Vicia villosa. The sequence continues at coordinate 172,638,672 of NC_081184.1, forward strand.
CTTATGAAAAAAAATACTAGTTTTCTCACATGGCCTGATAATTGGCACCTCATTTAAAAGATTAAAGCATCACTAAAACTCAATAACTTAATTTAGCAAATATGTAAAAATTGTTTTCCTACATTGGACACATTATAAGAGAAAGGTGTATTTGTCCCACTAATTGTGCTTTATGTGACGATGGCATACAATACTAGGTGGATATTCATATATTCTTCCAGACTTCCAGTGTCCTAATACGTGAAATGTTTGGCTTAGAACATCTTTTCACCGTGTTCCATACGATAGTGAATAATGGGTCTGAAGTTGCTACGATTTTGTTTTATTATCAATAGAAACACCTTGTTATATTAATTTAATTTTATCTTAATTTAACTTAAATAATTGTTTTAATAAATAGTTGATAAATATTATTTTGAAAGTTATGATTCAACTATCAAATCATCCTTTTATTTTAAAAATACAAAAATTACTCTATCCGTTCTTTAAGTGTCATTTTAGCATAAAATTTTTCAATCAAAATAGTAAATTATTGAAGTTGTTTTTTTAATTATATTCTAATTTATTTTTTCTTTTTAAATAAATTCAATCATTACTCTTTTTTCCAATAATTAATTAAGAGAGTTATTGAGAAAGTAAAAATATAATCGATAAATTATACCATTAGACTATTAAAATGATATTTAAATAATATAAATTTTTTTCTAAAACGATATTTTTGTGGATCAGTCGAATAAATGCAATAATTGGCCAGAATAAAGAAAAAAATATACTATACCTATAGTAAGTTAATGTCTAATCTGTACAAGAATCAATTGCTTCTGAATCGTAAAATAGTTATTAAAGGGGAATTCTCTTTTTTTGATTGACAACGATATCATTCAAAACTAAAAATTCCCCGGAGACTGAACTCCGGGAAGGTGGTAGAATAAAAGAGGTTTGTATCATAAAATAGAATTCATATGAATTATCAAAATAAATAATCAACCACGCTCAAAAAAAAAATACCAATCCGCATAAACTTTGAGTTGAGATTCAATTAATTGGAGGAGGGAGGGAGTAATAATTAAGAGAGACCTTTGGCTAAGTATCATTTTGGAGACATTATGATATAATGTGTTGAATTGTCTCTATCCATCAATTTAGTACTTTCTTCTTAACAAAAATTAAGTAGAAGAGTTCTGTAAAAAATCAAATAATATTAAAAAATTTGGTATATAAGCAAAAATCTGTTGTCCCTTTCTCTAACTTTGTACTAAATACATATAACATTTTGTTTAAGTTGTTGAATTTTAATTATTTGGAATTCATCGTAACAAGAATCAGATTGTTTACCTAAATTTAAATGAATTATTTGAACCAAAAAACTGAAATATTAAAATACTGTATATTGATCGCATGGAAGATATTATTATGACTAAATTATATTAATATTTGTTGATGATAATTTAAAAAATTGTTCTTCTCTGATATGAAATCTAAAACTATCGTCACATATTTTATGCAAATTCCATTTTAAATTGGAGATAAGCCTGCATGTATATACATATATCTAATGGTGCCAATGTATAGTCATTGAAGTCTCCACTTGAGTTATGACTTATGATTTTATGGTAGAATCAAATTAAAAACGTGACTTTATGATATTCTTCATCTATATTTTGAAGTACAGGACTTCTTCAATTCAAAGAAAGTTGTAGATTTAAAAAGTATATGGGCTTGTTTGTTTTAATTTTAAAACAATGGATTTTTTTATTTTTAAAAATATATTTTATAAAATTGTTTTTTTAAATATTATAAAATTTTATATTTGTTTTTTTTAATTGAAAGATTAATTTTGACATCACATAACATAAACATTATTATTGAAGATTAAAATATAGTCGAAATTCTAATATTTACAAAAAGTTGTATCTCAAAAATTATTTTTATAAAAACTATTTGAAATAGCTTCAAAATTAAGTGATTTTTAACATTTTGATATCCATTTTTTTAATAAAAAGATAAAATATTTAAAATAATATTTTAAAAGTAACTAACTTTAAATCATTTGAAACTCGTTTAGCTTAATGTTTCTTATAAAAACACTTAACTAGATTCTCTCTTGAAGATCAAATTTCAGTTATAGGTTTGACAATAAACCTATCTACCTATTGTTTCTCCTTTCAAATATAATCTTGGATTTGCTAAGACATTTTATACAATGCTACATAGAAATTCTTATTAATATAATACTTTCGTGAGCTGCATTTTTCATTCCTTATTTAGAGAGTGATCAACTTTTTGGAAGTATAACCAGGTGAGAATTATCCTGCTTACTTCGCTTGATCTCCCTTTATTCATCACATTTTTTTTCTAAGGATTAGGGATCAACTGACTATTAGGTTGAGTAATAGAGTGAGGATTACCCTACTTAGTTAGTGCAATTTCCTTTTACTACCTTTGTTTTTTTCTTTTTTTTTATTTTACATCTCAAGATCACGATACATACAAAACCAAAAAAAACAACAAAAATTTATAGCACTAGACTAATCATGTTTTAATCAGAAAGTTGGTAGGAATAGAGGTTACAAGTGCTCCTCTTATGGAGGATGGTGGTAGCCATGTTGGTGCTTCGTATTTGACCAACATGGTAATCGTATTTGTCAATGCCACCATGATGGACATGCCTCAAGAGCAAAAATCTCTAATTTGGATTTAGCAATGATGGTTTTGAAGATAAAAGGTTATTGCCCACTCTTGCTCGACCAACTCCTGGCTCCATATAAAAATGTTTTGTAATGGTCCCTAATATGGACAGACCCTCGTTGGCTGATATGGGGACGTGGAGGCATCTGAAAGCCCTTGACGAGTATATGCCTTACATGGCGAAAATGATGACTCTCACCAGTTCCATGTTTACCAAGAACTATACATGTAGGACTAAAGAGGAAAAACTTTAATCTAAGATGGATCTTTTGGAGAAAGAGTTAAAATAGTTAAGATAGTTTAAGACTCGGCATAAACATCCTATATTTCTTTTAAAAAAACGCTAAAGATGGCTAAAGAAGTCATGAAGGACGCGGAAGTAAAGTCGGTAAAGAAAGTTGTTATGCTGATCGATAAATTTGGAAAATCATAAGAAGAATGATAATATTTGAAGAAGCAACTAGATGAGGTTGAAGGGGAATGAGGTCCCTTAATTCAAGATTTTAGGAACAAGAAAAAACTTTTGAGGCGTGAAGCTTGTTACGGTGAAAAACTTCATGGTCGCAGCCCAGAAGAATTTTAATAAGGCTCTACAACAAGTTCTCTTCCTCGATCTTGGAGTTCCGTTTAATTATAAAGATGTTGATATAAAAAATTTGATGATTAATTGGAAGTTGGTGTTTCCCAAAATTTCTCTTTAATTTATATTATTTTCGATAATCATTTTATGGACCGTGGAACTTGGTTCCCAGTTTTTACTTGTAATTTGAACAATAGGCCATGGACTTTGTCCAACTTTTTATTTTATATCTCAAACAACTGGCCGTGGAATTTATCCTGATTTTGATTTTGAACGACGGGTCATGGATTTTGTCTTTGTATTATGTCTTGGTACTTTATTTTTTCATTTGTGTTTATGATAATGTGTGTATGTGCTTGTGAGGATATTCCCGATCAAAACACATACACACATTATCGTAAACACAAATGAAATATTACAACCATAAGAAATATTTAGACACTCTAAACACTACAAGAGGTTTCTAGAAACATTACCCAAAATTAGCTAGACCCGAAATAACAAAGCCTAAAAAACCAAATAATAAAGTTAGGCGCTAATTTAGACCAAATTTATGTACATTTTTCCGTACAAGATCTCGTATGAGCTCTGTTGGTTCACCAGTACATGTCAAACGTAGTGGCCTTCCATCGCCGATTTTATCCTCTTGTTTGAATTTTCCATGCGTTTCTCTGTTAGAGAAAAATTGACCGCTCCATCCAAGCGGGGGGATTCACCAAACACGGTGAAGGATTTGATTTGAGAATTTTTGTGTTTAAAGAGGAGATTTACAGGTAGTTCTTCCCAGGCAGTACACAATTGCTTGTCAATGGATGATATGGTGCATACGTCGTCTCATTTATTGAAAATCTCTTCAGAGTGTGGGTATGGAGATAAATGTGGAGTTGATTTTCTTCTTTTCACTTATATAGTCTTGGAGGGATTCCTTCGGTTGTGCTCGCGTCATACTTGTGTTGAGAGTTCGTTAGAAGAGCTCTGTAGATGGTTTCCTTCACCCAATTACATAATTTGGGTTTGAGGGAAAAGAAAGAAAATGCCTTTAAACATTCTCATAGAAAACACTAATTGATCTTACAATGATTTAAGATACTTACGATTTGTCAGTGTGTTTGGATGTGATGGTGAACTCCAACTTATAATAGGTGTTTTGATGTTTTCGGTCCGACGCTCAAGAGTAGAGAGTGTAACTACAAGTAAGGGTGTTCGCGGGTTGGGTTGAGTCTAATTTGATTAAATCCAATGCCGTACTTCTAAGACTAAACCCAAACCAAACCAGACCGCTCATCAATAGGTTGGATTGGGTTGGGTTCCTGGGTCACCCACTAAATACAATTTTTAAATTCTAAATAAAATATCAATTTAATTAACACATTTATTTTAAAAAAACATTAAAAAAATATAAAATCTGAATAAAATTTATCATTTAATATCTAAAAATTCTTTTACGATTCAGATCAAGTTAAAAAAATATACAAATGTTGTAAAGTTTATTTACACTTAGACTTTTACAATTAATAAAAACTATAATTATATTTTTAAAAAAATATGCATTGTAAGATTTATGCAAGATAATTTACAAATAGAATAAAATAAAAATAGAGTGCCATGTCAATGGATTGGATTCGCGAGTCCGAATTGGAGTCGTACATAATTGGATTTGATAAAAATAAAGGTTGGGTTGAATTGGGTTCGTGTGTTGGTCCGAATTGGAGTCGTACATGATTGGATTTGATAAAAATAAAGGTTGGGTTAAATTGGGTTCGTGTCTTGGTCCGAATTGGAGTCGTACATGATTGGATTTGATAAAAATAAAGGTTGGGTTGAATTGGGTTCGTGTGTTGGTCCGTATCCATAAACACTCCTAAAATATTTGTGAGAGACACACCACATCTCCACCTAAAGCCTTAAGGTGCTAGGTGTGTGGGTGCTTTCACTTTTAAAGTGTTCAATCTTCCCTTTTATAATCAATATGGGACTTCTTTCCTCACACTTGATTCTCAACAATTACAAATATTCTAACTCTCACACTAGTGACTATCAAAGATGAAATGTATTTTAGGATTCGAAATATGCATACTTGAGATTAAAGTCTCATTTTTTTTACAATTGTTTTCTAAGATTTCAAGTACGTAAAACTTTCCATTTTAAGACATGAATTCATCAAAATTTATTGTTTTATGATCTTACCTTTTCTTTTGATAACTCCAGACGCTCGAAAGAATGTTTTAGACTTTTTTTCCTTATGTGTTAAATAGGTTGTATTAGATCATAAATTTGACAAGAACAAATACCATATTACATGTGAAATCATATTAGTTCTAAAGTAATAAAATTAAAAATAGCTTATAAAACGTGTATTTTATTAGCAAAGTTTAGTTTATCTTTACATCATGAAGTGTATTAACTAGTTGTGTTGACTAGATATAAAGATGATATTTTGTCTTTTTTGATAAATACTTTAGTGGGCTGGTGTGAAAGGGAAGGGTGATACTGATATCATATAGCTCAATGACACGAGTCATATGAAGAGGCAACCAACTAGGAGGGGCATGATGCAAATTGCAAATAAGGCAATACACTTTTTATGGTAGGAGGAAGAAGTCACGCACCTGTCCCATGTGAATGGTTGAAGATGCTGGCATAGGCACAGACATATAGGCATAGTCATGGCCAGCATAGTATGACATAAAAACATAGACTTTTGTTTCACATACTAATGACCCTCTCGACCTATTGAAAAATTGTATTAGCATCATATGGCCGACAACCCCACAATTTCACTTCACACACACTTTGCATGGCACAAAAATAAAAACAAAAACACTCACACACATATATATTAGAGTAATTGTACTAATGCCTTGTTAATATCCACCAGCATGTGTCGGATACTCTTTGATTAAAAGTGATGTTATAAAACTTTTAAAACGAAATACTAGAGGATTCCAATTATGAGATAAACAAATTTCAATTTGGAGGATTCTTTCTTGGAGGCTGCATCTAGCTTCCTAGCTTGTAGCATCGATAATGTGGTTTTATGATTCTTAGGGATGAAAGTTGGCGCCAATTTAAGAAGGTCTTTGACTTGAAAATTGGTCAAATTAGAATGATTGTCATTTATCTATTAGTGAAATGTTAATTCTTATAGAATCGGTGTTAAGTAGCTCACATTATTTTGTTTTTCATTTAATAAGGCAATTGAGAAGTTCATAGAAATCAAATGAAACTTAAAATAAAAAATTCCATTGAAAAGAGGGAGGGGTAAATGGTAGACAGATTAATTACTTTAGTTGAAATAAAATGTGTTGTAGTGTCCTATTTAACAAAAGTGTTAGATTATATGCTTATCACCTAAGTTCTTTGAACGGAATCTAATGTAGCCGCTTATATAGTACGTATGACGTGGTATGTAGCCGCTTATATAGTACGTTTGACGTGGCAGTTAAGTAAGAGTATGTTTTTGTTTAGTCCAAAAATATAATCAGACCATGATATCCTTAATAAAAGGAGCGATTAAGACCCCGTCCAAGAGATCATAAATCTTAGTTCTGGGAGAACTCCTATAAATACATTATTCCTCAATTAAATAAGGGAATCTCTCAAGTAACACATACTTACACATTTTCAAATACCATTCAAACACTACTCAGAGCACTCTGCTCCGAGTAGCCATAACTACAAAGCTCCAACCGTCCTCTACAACCTAGCATTGCCAGTCATTAGTAGGGTCTCACCTCACATGAGCTGGTCCCTTAAATAGCCTAAAAAACCACTACACATGGCTACTCGCCGTCGTGATCTAACCCTCACCCTCAAACGTGTAATATACCTAATAGGGCTCCGAGTCTCTCTGCCCTTGAGGGGAACATTAACACAATTGTACTTTTTTGGACACTACAATCACACCCACCTCAACAGCAGGTTCTGACTGCAGACTTCCAGGATCGCCACCCTCACAGACCACACCCTCCGCCTGATAGGGGAAATGTTCAGATTCACGAGGGGTCATCGTCTCCTCGTCCACCAAGATCCCTCCTTTCACAACTTTTAAAGGGTCCAAAAGACTCCAATCCATAGTATGATACAAGAAGAGGACTTACTTCTCGGCCCTCTCGAAGGATTTCCAAGCAGTTGACACCAGCTCATCAGTCAAATCTGATACCTCTTTCTCCAAATCTTTTTGGAAAAGGAGAACTACGTCCAAAGAGTTCCGCAAATATTTCTTCTTGGCAGAGATCTCCCTAGCTTTAGCTTGGGCATCTTCCAGTTTCTTCCCTTACTCGTCTTGCTGGAGTAACTGAAGCAGCCACTGACTTTTATTATAGGCCTTCGTTTGCTCCTGATGCATCGCCTCTAGATCTCTTGCATCCTGGTCGTACCTCCCCTGTTCAACATCCTGAAGCATCAGTGCCCTTAGCAAAAGGGTTTATTTTATATTCGTAATAGTTGAGAAGGACTATGAACAAATGTCCTGATATTCGACATGGAAATCTTTGAAAATGGGAGGTGCAAGCTTTTAAAGTAAAAAAGGTCAGGATTGACATTGATCCACCTGAGCGTAAGATTCGCGCCCCCCACAAACTCTTTCTCATGACCAATAGTAGAAGAAAATCCCCTTCCAATCGTTGAACTTTAGCTTTAGATAACGTGTAGGCCGAAGCCTCGACCACTCTTTTGTGCCCTCGAATGGTCAACCCTCCGGGGTGGCTCTTCAGACTGTTAAAGTTGGAACTAGCGGACTTGATCCTCTCCCTTCTCTCTCTACGCTCTTGAGCAGAGGTCTTTTCCATTTGGTTTATATAAATAGAGCATTGATTAGATAAGAATGTAAGATCCCACTAGCAAAAAGAAAAAGAGTGCCTACCTATAAAGGTAACAAGATGGTCGTCACTATCTCGCCAAAGCTTAATCACTTCCCAGGAGTCCATAACCTCAAATTTCCCTAAAAACGAACGGTCTTTCTCTCCTCAAGATGCAAGAACACCCAGTTGTAGTCTATAACTATCGACGGGGCCTCCGTCGAAGATAAGGGGAAAATGGGAGCACTGTTAGAATCCATTAGTCCAAGGGAATCCTCTCAACCCTTCACCCGAATAAATTTATCTTTCCAATATTTATAATTGTTATAGTGAGGGATAAAAATTCCTTGAGCCTTCCAGTTGCTTAGGGTTACCCAACTGCCTTTAGTTGGCTTTGTAACAAAAAAGGAGAATAAGACTCCAACATTGGGGTTAACGTCAAGCTTCTCGCAAACCATCTTGAAAACTCTAATGTAACCCTAAATGTTCAATTTTTTTTTGGAATGGGCGACATTAAGAACCCTGAAGATCTCTATTGAAAAGAGAGAGGAAAGAGAACTCACATGTCTTTTTGATGAGGGAGGGATAAAAGTAGAAGTACGGTGAGGGGGAGGAAACTAACAAGTGCGCCCACTTAGAAGGTAAACAACCTGAGGAGGAAACACCTGTTCCCGCCAAGAACACATAACTCCTTAGGATTTTGCGAAACTCTGAACAAAGTGTAAGACATAAGGGATTTATTTTAGAAACGCATGGCTAAAGCAAACACACAATAAAATGTTTTCTCAAGTTGTTAAAATAGTTATAGGCCAAATTTTAACTTTTATAATCGATTGGAACATTTCACCAATCGGCAGCTGAAAATTGAGTCCTAAGCGATTAGGACAACACCTTAACAATGTGCAACAGATAGATATCTTTTCCTTCCTTTTTTAAACTTACAACCAATTATATTTCGAACTTTTAATCGGATGATAAGATGTGCCAATCGATTAGATGGTCATAAAAAATATTTATTTGAAATTCTTTTTTGAACAAACCTCTAGCCTATAAATAAAGGTCCGTTTTCTCATTTCATTTTCATCCAGAATCATGTTTTGACACTTTCAACTCCCCTCTCCCTCTCTCTCCAAATTTTTCTTTAACTTTCTTTCAATAATGTTTTAGCCTAAGTGTTTTTTTAGAAAAAGTCCTTTTGCGAGTGAGAAAAATTTGTAATTCTAGAAAGGGTAGAATTGTAAATTCACCAAGATAATCTTTTATATACACATTGCTTTAATATAATCCTTTTAGGGATTTATTTGGGTTAGAAGCTAAACCCGTTAAAAGCTCTGGTTTAGGAATTGTATGATTCAATCTCCATTTAGGTTCAAAAGTTCAGCCTGTATAAAAGCTTTCACCAGGTTCTTGGTTAGCCCAGTATAAAACCAAAAGTAGGTTCAAGCTCATACCAGTATTAAAAGCTTGGTAGGTTGGATATTAGCCCGGTATTAAAATCTCCTTGGTTATTGCTTATTCCGTGTAAAATTAAGGTATAAAGGTTCGTGAGCTCAGCCCGTGTAAAAAATGGCAAGGTTTAGGAACTTGAAGACTAACAACTTCAAGATTCTTGTTTGAGGAGAAAGGACTAACCATCTTGATTCTCTATTTTGAAGAAATGACTCAAACTGCCATCTTACGAAGTCTTGTATTATATGATTGGAGGTCAACCATCATTTTCTTGTATAAGGGGTTCATGAGTCTTTCCTACTAAAATCTCTAAATATTTACTGGAAACTCTCAAGATCAATTATTGGAGAAAGAAGCAAGTCCTTTTATTTTGACTGAATTTCTATAATTCTTGGTGTTCCTCTTTTCCCTTAACTCTTTTAATTTTTGCAATTTATTTTCTGCTTTTTATTTTCTACTGCTAAGTTTTCAAAAATGTTTTTGAACTCATACTTTATTTCCCAAAGATTTTCAAAATCACTTTTTCCTAAACCACACAATTCACCATCTTCTTGTGTACGAGGTCTCGAGTCCAACAAGTGTCATCAAAGCCTAACTCCTATTTAAGGACTAATCGTCTCAGGAGGAAGATGACTTCCGACAAGAGAACCTTTTTAAACACACCACCATTTTTCAATGATAGTAAATATAATATATGGCAAGCTAGTTTATAATTTTTCTTCAGAGCATAAATTTTAAATTCTGGGAAACAATAGTCAATGGTCAGGTTTACCCTACTCATGAAGTAAATGATGAAGTAGTGGATAAACCTTACCCTTTGGACCAAAGAGGAAAAGAGAATATAGAGATAAATCGTACAACAAAAAATTGTATAATAATTTCTCTAAATGATAGTAAACTTTATGATGTTCATCGTTGTAAAACCGCCAAGAAAATGTGGGACGTTCTTTAAAGAATATATAAAATTTCTCCAAGTGTCGAACAAGAAAAATGAACACACGAGGCGAAGAAGATGAAGATATCAATCATGGATATTTTTCCAAATAAAGATCGTTGTAGAACGAAGACTTGAAGCAACATTCTTGGAGCAAGACGATTTTAAGTTGGTTTGGAGTGAAGATTTTGCAAGAGCTTTGTGTCAGATACAATGTACAAGTCAGCGTGGATTCAGATTGATGATTTTTATTTTTAGCATTATCCGAATTGTGATTGTACTAAACAACTCTATAATATTTGTCAAAATCATAGTAGAAAAGAACAATAAATTTTTAATGGGCAACTATTGGAGACTGAATTAGGCACAAATATCAAACCAATATAAATTAAGACAAAATTGAGGTACAATTCTTTAGGTGTGGTTCTTACTATTTTTCTATGAAAATATGACACGTGTATAATTTCCTATTACACATAAATAAATTTCTCCTATTTTCACTCACAAAATGATTTTTAAGTATATTTGTCATAGGAAAATAGTAAGAACCACATCTAAAGAATTGTACTTAAGTTTTGTCCTATAAATTATGGTGCAATCTTCTTTGTCCATATCTTTTTAATTTTATGCATAGTTACGCATATGTGTTGCTTTCTTAGAATCACATGTGATTAGGTTTATTGCATTAATAGTAATTTCGTTCATAAGTATAGATTTTGTTAGATTGAGACTTCAAATTGTTCTTGTTGTTGACTAAATCTTGAAACAATAATGCTATAATTTTTATTGTATTGAAATTATTTGTTTACACAACTAGTATAAAATGATAATAATTCAATAAACCGACTTATTGTTTCTAGTTATTTGTTTCATTTACTTTCAATTTTGTGTATCAATTGAGTGTTGTGTGTATTTCGTCCAAAAGCATATATTTTGTATGCACATTTTTCCACCATACAAATACTTTTCAAACTCTCTCTGGCTTTTTATAATAAATAATTTTTTAATTGGTTAAATTTTATAAAAAAAAAATCTATTTAAACTCTCCTTCTTAATCGTTGTGTATTCTCATATTATTGGCCAAGATAACTATTATAAAATTCTCATTTCAATTTCAAATACATGTCCTAACAACCTCTCTATAACTGTGTAACTAAATTTTAACCAATCATTACATGCTAACTAATTTTGTCTTGGCTTGTTTGGATAATCATTCTCATGTTCCAATAATAATAAGTAATACTATATTATGTCTAAGATATTAAAATTAAGAAAATAGTAAATAAAAAGGAATAATTTTTCAAACAAACATGTAATACAACAAATAAAAGACTTTGTATTTATAGCCATAATTGTTAACATATCTTAATAAAGAAGTGTTGCAATATATTAAACATGATTACAATAACTCTGATATTTCTCAGTTAAATTAGATGAATCAACGCGAGCTGTTAGTTCAAGAGTCTATTTTTAACAATAGCATTGCTTCGTATTTTTATAGATTAGTAATTTAAAAAAAAAATGTTACAAAGCTAATTAATATGTTTGGACTCAATTAGGGGTGGAAATAGGCTAGATTTTAGAAGGTCTGAGTCTGACCTACGATAAACTTAAAAAGCTTAAGCCTGACCTAAGGTCTATCATAGGGTCAATTTTTTGGCCTGACCTGACCTTTTTAAAAGTCTGGTCTGACCTGAAAGTCTATTTAAAAAGTCTGTATCTCATTAAAATTTTTCATTAATCTATATAACTTAAGAAGTCTTGCAGGTCGGCCTATATATACATATATAAGTGAACCTATTTAACATTTGTTTTATATATATATATATATATATATATATATGAACCAACTTATTTTGTTAGAACAAGCACAAAACCTTGTATGTGAATCAATGGAGGTGATGGATAATTTTGGTGAAATTGTAGGATTGGGGAAGATCAAGTTTAGAGAGAATAGAGATTAATTGAGAGGGTAAAAAATCATATGGCATTAATTCATTCAACATGTTACAAAATGTATATATAGTGCCTACTAACACTAAACAAAGTAACAAACAAGAGCTAAACAAAAACAGCCTAAAAACAGAAATATTTTTCCTGGTTTTTCCTGCAGCATTCTGGCAGCTTTTCCAAAATAGCTTCTCAAATAAGCTATTCTCCAAAAACACTTCAAAACCAATTACACTGCATTTGACTTATTCTAATCATTCAACACACCACCTTAAGTCAAATGCTCAATGTTCTTCACGCCCAACCTCATCACGAGTCGCTTGAAAACATCATTCGTAACCGCTTTTGTCAACAAGTCCGCGACCTGTTCTTCACTTCTGCAGTAGCTCAAACGTAACTGTCCAGAACTTACTAAATCTCTCAAGTAATGGAACCTCATCTCAATATGCTTACTCCTCCCATGTGCTATGGGATTCTTAGCAAGGTTGATGGCCGAAACGTTGTCCACCAACAACAGAACAGCTCCTTTCGTACTGCTGTCCAGCTCATGCAGTAGGTTCACAAGCCACACAGCTTGGCATGCACACAACGACGCTGCGATATACTCCGCCTCACAAGAAGAGAGTGCAACCACCGGCTCTTTTTTAGAACACCAAGAGATTGGTGCTCCGCCGAACATAAAGACATAACCAGCCGTAGATTTTCGATCGTCCTTATCTCCGCACCAATTGGAGTCGGTGTATCCGAGTAACTCGCAACTTCTGCCCTTTTCTAATGCAGGAAATAAAATTCCACAGCCAAGAGTACCTTTCACATATCTAAGGATTCTCTTAACTGCAGCCAAGTGTGATACCTTTGGCCTCTCCATGAACCTACTTGCAATACTGACACTAAACGCTAAATCTGGCCGCGTATTGCACAAATAACGCAATGATCCTATCAATCTCCGGTATTGAGTAGGATCCACATCTTGCTCTTCTTCACTCTTGGACAGCTGTAAGCGTGCCTCGGCTGGTGTTGTGGCAGCATTACAATGCTCCATATCACACCTCTTCAAAATCTCCATTGCATACCTTCTTTGATGCATGAGCAGTCCCAACTTTGTCTTTTGGAACTCTATGCCTAAGAAGTATTTCATAGAGCCAAGATCACTCATTTCAAACTCCCCCATAAGCTCTTCTTTGAACTTTGAAATGTACTTTTCACAACTGCCCGTAATCAACAAATCGTCCACATAAAGACAAAGTATGATTACTCCTTTTCTTTTATCCGACTTCACATACACACCGTGTTCGGATACGCACTTCTTGAAACCAATGTTGATAAGAAAAACAGCTATGCGTTTGTTCCAAGCTCTTGGAGCTTGTTTCAAACCATAGAGTGCCTTCCTTAATTTGTAGACCCTTTCCTCTTGATTTTGTATCACAAAACCAGGTGGCTATCCAACATACACTTCCTCATCCAATGGACCATTCAAAAACGCCGATTTGACGTCCATTTGATATAACGGCCAGTTGTTGTTATTTGCAATCGCGACAACTAACCGGATGGTTTCATGCCTTGCAACCGGTGCGAATACCTCATCAAAGTCTATGCCTTCCTTTTGCAAAAATCCCTTTGCTACCAATCGAGCCTTATGCTTGATTATCTCGCCTTTCGGATTTGCTTTTACTTTGTAAACCCATTTCACACCAATCGCCTTTTTACCTTTCGGTAAATCAACCAACACCCAAGTATTGTTCTTCTCAATCGATTTCAACTCTTCCTTCATTGCACACATCCATTTTGGATCGCTTAATGCCTCCTCCGTATTTACCGGTTCGGATTCGGCCATTAAAGCGAAATGAATAAGATCACCATCATTGTTGATCTCACTATCTCGGAACAGTTCACAATCTCGGAGTCTTTGAGGCATACCTCTATGCCTTGTTGGTCTACCCTCATTCACAACATTGTTTTCAGCTGCTGTAGGTGCTGGTACAGCGGCATCAGACAACTCCGGATCAGAGATTTCAAAAAACTGCTGCTGCTGATTTTCTGCTGCTGTTTCTGCACTTTTGATTTCATCAAAAATCACGTCCCGGCTTATCACGATCTTCCGATTCTTCTCATCAAACAGCTTGTAACCACCAGTAGAGTGATATCAACAAATATCAATTTCTCACCTTTATCATCCAACTTCTTTCTAAGTTGATTTGGTACATGACGATATGCAATCGATCCAAAAACACGCAAATGAACCACACTCGGTTTGAAACCACTCCAAACCTCTTCCGGTGTGATTTTCTCCAGCTTCTTAGTAGGACACCTATTCAACAAGTAGGTGGTTGTAGATACGGCCTCACCCCACAATTCTTTAGGTAACTTCTTCCCACAAAGCATGCTACGCACCATGTTCATTATTGTACGATTTTTCCTCTCGGCAGCCCCGTTTTGTTGAGGCGTATATGGAGGCACCACCTCACGCACAATACCCTCAAGATCACAAAACTTCCCAAATTCACTAGAGGTATATTCACCTCCACCATCCGTTTTGAGAATTTTGAGCTTCCGGCCGCTTTGACGCTCCACCATGGATTTGAAACTCTTGAACACTCCAAATACCTCATCCTTTCTCTTGATAAGATAAGTCCAAAGCTTCCTACTAAAATCGTCAATAAACGTAACAAAATATCGATTGCCGCCATATGTCTCTACTTGCATTGGTCCACAAACATCGGAATACACCACCTCAAGTAAGTCTTTGGCTCTCCGACCTGCATCCTTGCTAAACACCTTCTTGTGTTGCTTAGATGTGACACATTCCTCACACAATTCTGTCGGGACACTAATATGTGGCAGCCCCGTTACCATTCCACTTTGTTGCAACATCTTAAGATCCCTAAAATTAAGGTGACCAAGACGGTAATGCCATAGCCACTCCTCTCTACTTTCCGCGGTAGCTAAACAACGATGCTCCATAACCTTTAACTCAACCTTAAAAGTTCTGTTGGCAGCCATCGGTGCTTTTAGAATCAACACACCATTTGAATCTAAAACGCGTAACATCTTATTCTCCAATCGAATTAAGTACCCTCTTTCAAGCAATTGGCCAATGCTTAAAAGATTTCACTTAATTCCCGGTATGTACAAGACATCTTTGATCCTCGATTGTCCTCCATTCTTCCTTCCGATCAAAACATCTCCTACCCCTTCGGCGCTTAAAGTAGTGTCGTCGGCAAACTTGACTTTACTCTTTGTCGCTTGATTGATTTGCATAAACCAATCCTTTCGACCCGTCATATGTGTTGAACAACCGGAATCCAAGTACCATTCATTTTTACTTTGGACTCCCTCACGCACGGTAACTAATGCATTTCGATCCGAACACATTTTTTCGCCACTTTCCAAAACAGTACAGCTGCTGTCCCACACACTATCATCACAGTAGCTGCTGCCCGGAACATCAACAATGCCATAATTCTCTTCCGTAATCATCACAAGAAGGGTATCTTCATCATCTACCTCTTCCCTAGCAACCTTCGCCTCATCCGCATCCTTTTCCTTGCGTTTTGAGCGACATTCTTTCGCAAAATGCCCAAGCTTTTGACAATTATAACACTTCACAGAACTTTTGTCAAACGGTTTGTGGGCGCTTTGATTACCATCTTTGGAGCTTCCTTCACCCTTTGAATTTTGTGGATCTTTTCCACCAAAATTCTTCTTATTTTTAGAAGTCCACTTCCCTTTCGATCTCTTATTCTTCACATGTAGACGCGCTTGCAAAGCGATCTCCGCTTTGGCTTTGTCGGCACTTCTCTCATCCATCCTTTGTTCATGCGCCTCTAACGAACTTTGCAACTCATCTTTGCTCAAAGTTGTTAGATCTTTTGACTCCTCAATAGCCACAACAATGTTATCGAAACGTGATGTTAACGAACGCAACACTTTCGATACAACATTCTGCTCAAGGATCGTTTTGCCACATGACTTGATTTGGTTGACTAACCGGGTAATGCGCGTGATATAATCGTTGATCGTTTCTTTGTCCTCCATTTGCGTTAACTCGAATTGACGTTTGTAAGTTTGTAACCTTACCACCTTCGCTTTGACGACACCGGCATATGCTTTCTCCAAGATTTTCCATGCTTGCTTCGCGGATTCACAATCACCAACCTTCTCGAAATTGTCGTTATCAACACAAGAGTGAATCAAGAATAGGGCTTTGTAATCCTTCTTCTTTTCTTCCTTGTGTGTAGCCCTACTAGCATCGTTGGCATCTGCCCCTAACGGTGTAACTCCATTGATGACGATCTCAAGAACCTCTTGGTAACCAAACAGAACCTTCATTTGTTTCGCCCATTTGTCGTAGTTCTTCGAATCAAGAATTGGGAGATTGGTGGGAATTCGATCATTGGAAACGGTAGCCATTGTTGGTGTTGCAGCGGATTGGGATCAATAACCAGTGCTCTTGATGCCAAATGTTAGAACAAGCACAAAACCTTGTATGTGAATCAATGGAGGTGATGGATAATTTTGGTGAAATTGTAGGATTGGGGAAGATCAAGTTTAGAGAGAATAGAGATTAATTGAGAGGGTAAAAAATCATATGGCATTAATTCATTCAACATGTTACAAAATGTATATATAGTGCCTACTAACACTAAACAAAGTAACAAACAAGAGCTAAACAAAAACAGCCTAAAAACAGAAATATTTTTCCTGGTTTTTCCTGCAGCATTCTGGCAGCTTTTCCAAAATAGCTTCTCAAATAAGCTATTCTCCAAAAACACTTCAAAACCAATTACACTGCATTTGACTTATTCTAATCATTCAACATATTTAACATATATCTAATATATATGAAAATATAGGTCGACCTATAAGACTTCATAGGCTTTTTTAATAGCCTAAGCCTGATCTATTAAATAAAATAGACTTTTAAAAAAGCCTAAATCTGACCTCTTTATTAAATAGGTCTAGCCTGACCTAAGTTTATGTAGGCTGGGCCGTAGGCCCTTGTAGGCCGGCCTGGCCTATTCCTACCCCTAGGCTCAATCTTTGATAATAATTTTTTATGTTTTTATATATAGTGTAAATAAGTTAGTAATACTTATTATAGATTAATAATTTAAAAGAAAATGTTGGGAAGTAATAAAGAAAAGCAAATTAATATTTTTTTTTGACAAGACAAATTAATATTATTAGATCCACATGCTAGACATGTTTTGCACAATATAAATTTATGTTAACAATAAATAGTCTAACCTTCAATGATGAGAGAGAGAGAAAGAGAGAATCGTTAATTATAATTGAACATGTGCATTCAACAAAAAAGAACTTGGTGCATTTGCTTTAGTTAATAAAACAAGTTTGATCCAAATTTATTGATGAGTTAAGTGTAGCATATCTCTCATTAATATTTTATTTTCACTTTTATTTTTTGTGTCTTGTTCATCATCATGTGAATATAGAATATCTCAACTATATGGATGCAATATCAAAGCTAGCAGCTATTGTTTACAAATCAACGTCAATGTCACTATTTTCTTCTTCTTCAAACCTTGGTTTGCATTGATTAAAGATATTTGTTTGAAGAAATCAAATTTATGGTACACCTAAATAAATAATTTTAATTATTTTTATCGTGAAAAAGTTGTCTGATTTATTTATATTTTGAGAAAAGGGGTGATGCACTGACCGTGTAAAATATTTTTACACTGTCAACTAATCACCACCCATGTATCCAATTAAACCAATTTTTTATTTTAAAAAAACTTAATGATATGGCTAATTGATAACTTTCTATTGGATGACAGTGTAAAATTATTTTACACTGTCGGTGCACTACCTTTTAACTCTTATATTTTTAATACATCAAATGAAAAATATCTAATTTTTTAAGTATTTTCCAAGTAAAAAAAAAATACATTAAAGGAAAAATATCTAATTTTTATAAATTTTATCTAGTTCACTAAATTTTAATTTTTGTGTAATTTAATTCAAAATTAATTAATTTATTAAATCTTACTCATTTTTAGAATTCAATTTAAAAATGATTAAAAAAATTAATACTAATGATTTTGTTTTGCAAACAATTATAGTTAATGTCACCCCTTAATCAAATCTATTATAAGTCAAAAATATAGGCTCTATTTACTATCTTTGCAAATTCATGTGAACATTCACTTAAATTTGACTACTTTTTCGGATTTATCTTATTTAACTTTTTAGCTTAATAAATTGATTTTTTCAGTTACACTAATTTTAATATTGAAAAAACTCTAATAGCCTTCTTAGATTTGTCTATTTGTTTTTTTGCTATTTCAATTTTTATTTAAATTTAAAATTTAAAACTTTAAAATTTAAGTATTTAATTTTGAATTGATATCTTTATCAGTAAAGATTAATATGAATTTACTAATTCAAAATAACAATTTAATTATCATTAATATATGATTAAATTACACTTTTGGTTCTTCCACTATTTTAAATTCAAATAATTTTGATCACTCTTTCACTTTTTTTATGAAAATTTATAAGAAATTTATTTTTTAACTTATATTTTTATCTAAAATTTTTTATAATAGATTTATATTCGATAATTTATCTTGTTTTACAAGATATTTATTATTTAAAAATAAATATAATATTAATTTTTAAGTGTAAAAATATGAGAAAGTAACCAAAACTCTTTAATTTAAAATAAGAAATCAATTCCATGAATAGATAACCAAAATTATAATTAAGTCTTAATATAATATGTGATTAGTAGACACTTATTTTAAAAGTTGAAGGTGCTAATAAAATAAAATACAAAAAAAATCATATATTTTTTTAAAAGTACCAATTAAAAAAAGGTTAAACTTAACATATAATATAATAAGAGTAATCTTTTCCCATTTAAAGTACTTTTATATTTTTTAAAAAATAACTTATTTTATAAAAACAAATAATGAATATATACGACTTCATGTCAAACCATAAGTTACATGAATAAAAGTCAAATGAAGAAAAATAGATAAAAGAAATTTAAGTAAAAAGGGAGATATGAAAAAAAGGAGAATCAATTGAAAATTATTTCCTAATAAAACTTGTGAGGAAAAAATATAAATCAAATCAACATTGTTTAGGTGAAACTTAAACAAATGTGTGTTGTCTAATGTAGGATGGACCACACCAAAATCAATCAATAAAGCCAAATAAGCTTATTGACTTCTTATTTGACATCAACCTGATACCCTACACCTTCATATCATGCATCCTTTGAAAGAATAATCAATATGATGCTTACTCAACTCAAATTGTATTATAACTAGATGTCTATAATGTATGGATGTGGTAATTGCCGATCCATTATATAACCTTTCTTTAATGAAATGCCAGCTAATCTCAACATGTTTTGTCATATCATGCTCAACAATATTATGTGTAATACCGATAAATAATTAATTGTCACAAAATAACTTCATAATACTCTCACACCGTATCTTTAAATTTTATAACACTTATTTCATCTATAGTAGTTGAAAAATTTCTAGTATCATAGCCGCAAATTGTGCTTCCACGATTGATTGAATAGTTACACTTTGATTTTTACTTCTCTAAGAAGTAAGATTCTCACACAAGAAGATACAATATACAATATACAGAAGTAGATCTTCCATTCATCATTAAACTTGCATAATCAACACAAGCGTAAACTTCCATAATTAGACTTCCACTTCTTTTAAACAATAGTCATGTCCCTATAGGAGTTTTGAGATACTGTTGAACGTTGTCTATAACATGCATATGTATCACCTTAAATAGTGCATGAATTGGCTCTCCAAATTGATTGTATATGCTAAGTCTGACCTAGTGTGTGCCAAATAAATTAACTTTTCTAATAACCTCTGATATTGATTCTTGTCAGTTTTTACATTTTCCATATAAAAACTCATGTTATGCTTTTGATCAATGAGAATATTTATATATTTGCACCCATGTTTTCCCGTTTCTTGCAAAAGATTAAGAATATATTTCTCTAAATCTAAAAATGCTTTTCTTTGAGTATGTTACCTCAATCCCTAATAAATATTTAAGTTTTTCAAGGTCTTTGATCTCAAACTCTACTGATAATTTATTTTTAAATAGCTGTCTCTCGGTCAAATTATCTTCCAAAATAATAATATTGTCAACACAAACAAAAATTACAATTCATTTTTCTTTTAGTGTATGTTGGAAAAATAAAGTGTGACCTCTTTGACTTTTCTTATGGTTCAAGCACATTATTTCCTCTGTGAATCTTTCCAAACATACTCGAAAAAATTGTTTTAGTTGATATAATGCATTCTTCTTTTGCACACCTTGTGGACTTCACTCGCAAAACTAAAACTTAGTGGAATCTCCATATACACCTCCTCATCTGAATTCTCATTCAAAAACATAATTTTAATATTAAATTGTTGCAATTCTTACCATTGCAATCAATTCCTTGTGTATTAGTATGATATTTTTCCAAGAATCTTAGCTTATAACAATAAAGGTGTCATTTGATTTGTGTTTTACAATATATATCCATCTGTATCAAACTTCTTTTTTGCCTCACTGTCTTTCAACAATTTTCCATGTACCATTTTTCTCAAGTGCTTTTATTTTCTCACTCATAACTTAAAATCAATTTTTACTTTTCAATGATTCTTCAATAAATGATGAGATCCTTGCATTATCAAGAGTCGTGATAAAACTCTAATAATGTGTGAAAAATATTGAAAGGAGACATATTGAGAAATATGATATTTATATAGGAAGTACAATATCTTTTATTGAGGAAATGGATGAATAATTTAGATCAATATCACAAGTATAAAAAATATGACAATTACCAATAGATGGATTATTTTCAGTACTTACCTCCAGTTCATGCGATTGATGTTATTTTCATAGCATATCAAACTTATTTTTTATCTGATACATTATAATTGATGTTGTGATTCCTATAAAACATAAGACAATGGAGGAATCAAAATAGGACTATAAGTAGACTTACGGATATGGTGGGTGTACTCAAAACGTGAAATATGAACAAATTCACTCAAAATAGGTGACAAGTCAGGCTCAAAAGTAAACTCAGTACTAGGAGTAGTCTCAAGATTGCGACTATGAGTATATTCACTATAAATAGGTATTAGGACACGTGTTTCAGCGAATCTATGAACAAGGATAAAAAACTAAAACTTAAAGTCGTGTTCATTCATGTTCATCCCTTAAGAACAATCAGCAATAGAAGAAATAAATCATTTCGCACCAGAAATGTTAGAAACATGAACTAGTCCCTAAACATCAGAATAAATAAGATCAAATAATTTAATATTTTTAGTAAAACTCGAATGACTTGTATGATTATTTTTATAAAATTTACAATTGTCACATTAAAAAGACTCGACAAATTACTTTGAAAACAATAATAGAAACATACACTTCAATATTGGAAAAAGAGGATGACCATGATGTTTGTGTTGAAGCCATATTTAAGAGGCAGAAGAAAATTTCGACTAAGACTGAAGTGAACAAGACAAAATCTTTTAACTAACGTGTGCATCATAAAGATGATATAACCTTCCATGAAGAACAATATCTCCATAGCTATCAACCAATGACACTAGTATCAAGGATACAAAACTCCTAGAGCAAATGATGATAACATTAATGACATAAATAATAATATATATTTTTAATCATATTGGTTGATACCTGCAAAAATGTATTTTGTGAGAACAAGAAAAATGTCAAAAATTAAAACAAAGAGATTATAATGATACAAAAAATTGAATAAACAAAATCGGCGCGGAAACAATATTATTTAGATGAAGGTGTCACAAAATAAAAAATACCTTTGAAATGAACAAACAGAATAAACCAGAAGTTATGAGAATTAGAATTTAAGTGAAAACAAGATCGTAAAGATCAAAGCTTATTATATAAAAAATATTTTAATATATTTCAAAATTATAATTATAATATTAAAATTAATTTGTTTAAATAAAAATAAAAATAAATCTAATAAACATCATTAATGAATTTCATACCAACACTTTAATATCTAAAGTGCTAAAGGAAATGACACTCACATATAATAGTACAAGTAACTATCACACGAACAATTATGGCAAAATTAACACTATGAAACCTTTTTTTTAACTAATAACAAATTTTAGTCTTGAAAACTCCATTTTGTTTTCTTATTTAAAGACTAACTTGATAACAATTACTACTCTTAAAAAATCAAATTGCTAGTCTATTATTTCTTTTGCTAAAGATGTAATGACTCTTTTAAGAAAAAAGTGTATTATCTTCAAATGTTGAATACACTTTTGTCAAAATAAATCTTTAACACAACTAAATTATCACTACTAATAATTTGGAAGAGGACTTTCTATTTTAATAATGTTTTTCAAAAGGTAAAGTTAAACTAAAAAAATAACTAAATTAACTGTTTACCAACAATGAGCTAATACTATAATTAAAGTCACAACATTAATTTAATACAAAACACCAAAGTTAATTAATACCCCAAATACAAATTGATTAACTATTAAGGTTATTTAAGTCATTCCAAATACAAAAAGAAAGGGTATTTTTGACATTTCTCATCGGAATAAGATCCTAGCATTGTCGCAGGTCACTGTCGTTCAGATTTGTGATTGCTATTTTTCTCTCTCTCCTCTGTTCTAAAAATTGTTCAACGTTCAAAGAAAAAGAACCAAGTGAGTGAGAACTGAGAAAGACCCAAATGAGAAAAATAAAGTTTTCATCTCTAGAATGTGAAAAAGTTTGAATCTTGAGATTCATTTTCCAAAGATAGTAACTATAGCTCAACTGGGTCGGTTCATTTTTCTCCATTGAAGCTTCTTCAAGAAAAAAGATACTATCTTGAGGAAGAAAGAAACAGTGTTGAGGTGAAAGAAGGACTTGACTAGTGTATGTGAAGTTGAAGGGAGACAACAACATCGTATCAGAAAAAAAACTATTTTTTTTATATATTTAGTATTGTGCTAAAAGTAAAGTAACTAGAGAAAGAGAGAGAGAAGGGAGTAGATCAAGAAGAACCAACGAATTTGGTTTTCAACTGTGTTCTCTTTCCTATAGAGGTAAACATTGTTACTCTAACAACTTTGTTTCTGTGTCTTTTTGTCATTGGGTTGTGTGTGACTGTGCGTGCTTAGCTGTGTTTTTTTTTTTTGTGTGTGGTTTTTTGTTTTGGGTCAATGTTTGGTTTTTTGATTAAAATAAGGATGTATGAACGTGGTCTTGTTTTGTCTTAGAGCAAAGACTGGTTTCACGCTTACTGAGCATGATAATTGATTATAGAACTCTATACAATTTTTAATTCCTTAAAATACACAAATATTGGCTGTTGAGAGAATGGAGAAGGTGCTTCTTTGGAATTTGAGCTGTTTTTCCATCTTTTGAGACCCATGCTTGTCTCAATTTCCCTTGTTTTTAATTCTTAATCTATTCTCTCTCTTACTAGTACTTCTCTTGTTTAAGAGAGAGAGAGAGAGAGAGAAAGAATTTGCTTAATCATTCATCATGCTTGGTTTTGCTTTTTTGATTTGATTCTTGTTTGGTTTGAATCACACAAAACAATGCTGAAATGATGCTGTACTTGGTTTTTTGTTCTCTCAACTTTTTCTATCAACCATAAGATTAAAAGTGTCTGTGATTTTTCAGAACTTTTTCTTTATATGATGAAGAAGAAGAGTTCGGAGAAATAGGTTGAAAGAAAGAGATTTTGTTGTGTTGGTGATGGGTGTTCGGTTGAAGATGCAGAATCATCATCATCATCATCTCCATCCTTTGGCTTCGAAGTTACACGAACAAGCGGGGAACAAACGGTTCACATTCATTCAAGCGCATAGAGGCTGGCTTTGGAGGTTTTTGTTGCTATGGATTCTTCTGATGGCGATATTTAGTTATGTTATCTATAGCATTATGGATGTGCATTCTAAAGTTAGAAGGAAAGAGGTTTTGGGTAGTCTTTGTGATCAAAGGGCTAGAATGTTGCAAGATCAGTTTAGTGTTAGTGTTAACCATGTTCATGCTCTTGCGATTCTTGTTTCAACTTTTCATTATTACACAAACCCTTCCGCTATAGACCAGGTTTGTGCTTTGAAAGTTTCGAGCTTTATGTGTTTTTCTTGGCTCAATCTTTGGTGTGTTTTTGAGGTTTTGTTTGTATTGTTTCTCTTTTAGAAAACCTTTGCGGAATATACGGCTAGGACTGCGTTTGAAAGGCCGTTACTTAGTGGAGTGGCTTATGCGCAGAGAGTGGTTAATTCAGAAAGGGAGCAATTTGAGAAGCAACATGGAGTTGTTATTAAGACAATGGAAAGAGAGGCTTCGCAGGTTAAGGATGAGTATGCACCCGTCATATTTGCTCAAGAAACTGTCTCTTATCTCGAGTCTATTGATATGATGTCTGGCGAGGTAAAAGAACAAAACTCGCAAACAATTTCTGTCTTTTTTCGTTTTTTATGTGTTGAGCTTTTATAAACCGTAATTTCTTGCTTAGGAGGACCGAGAGAACATCATGAGAGCGCGAGCTACTGGGAAAGCTGTTCTGACTAGTCCTTTTAGGTTGTTGGGTTCTCATCATCTTGGCGTGGTTTTAACATTTCCTGTTTACAAATCGAAGCTCCCTCCTAACCCAACAACCGAAGAGCTCATTAAAGCGACTGCAGGGTATTATCCTCGTTTCGCTTTTTTTTTGGCTTGTTAGTTTCTTTGTTTCAATCGAATGATGTGCTTAATGAGCTTTTTAATTGGAAGCAGATATGTCGGAGGATCCTTTGATGTCGAGTCCCTTGTGGAGAATTTACTCAGTCAACTTGCTGGTCACCAAGCAATTTTGGTGAATGTATACGATATCACGAACTCTACCGACCCTCTAATCATGTATGGCAATCAATACGAAGAAGGTGATGTTTCTCTTGTCCATGAAAGTAAACTTGATTTTGGAGATCCATACAGGAAACATCAAATGATATGTAGGTAGGTTCTTCTAACTTCTTTTGTACACATTTTATCGAACGTGTTTCGGCGTTTTATCAGCAGAATAATGCTTATGAGCATACTTTTGAACAGATATCACCAGAAGGCTCCGACAAATTGGTTAGCTGTTCTCACTGTAACCCTATTCTTTGTGATTCTTTTGTTAATCGGTTACATTTTATACGGTGCTGGAAATCGTATTGTCAAAGTAGAGGATGATTTCCATGAAATGGAGGAACTAAAAGTTCGAGCTGAAGCAGCTGATGTTGCCAAGTCACAGGTACTTTTCTTGACATGTTCAAACTTTCGCGCAACAATAACTAGAACTGAAATTTTTTGTTTTTGATGTCAGTTTCTAGCTACTGTCTCTCATGAAATTAGAACACCGATGAATGGCATTTTAGGTAACTTCAAGATTCTTTCTCTCTATGCCTTAAATGTAACATATGCGTTCATACCGATGTTATCGTTAACTCCTTATTATTGTAGGAATGCTTGGTCTGCTTCTACGCACCGAATTGAATTCTACCCAACGGGACTATGCTCAGACAGCTCAAGCATGTGGAAAGGCACTGATAGCATTAATAAATGAAGTGCTTGACCGAGCTAAAATTGAAGCTGGAAAATTAGAGCTAGAAGCGGTTCCATTTGACCTTCGTTCCATACTTGATGATGTCCTTTCTCTCTTTTCCGAAAAGTCTAGACACAAAGGTTTAGAGGTATGCATGCCTCGTTGCGAAACCTATTGTTAAGGCCAATACGAGTTACATCATAATTTCTTAATTTAGTTTCCTTTCTTTTTCGACGATCTAACTTAATTTTCCTTTGCTTCATTTCGTCTTTTGCAGCTGGCAGTGTTTGTTTCGGATAAAGTTCCAGATATTGTTATGGGAGATCCCGGGAGATTCAGACAAATAGTAACAAATCTTGTCGGAAATTCGGTTAAAGTAAAGCGAAATTTTCAGTTTATTTGCATTACTATTATGCATGTTGTGTTGATCGCGTTTCTGATTAACTTTGACACGTTGCAGTTCACTGAGCGAGGACATATATTCGTTAAGGTCCATTTAGCTGAAAACAGAAAGTCCGCAATGAATGGAAAATTCGAGACTTTTCAAAATGGAGGATCTGAAGGAGTTATGCATATATCCGGCGGTGGTTATAATCTCAAAACCTTGAGTGGATGTGAAGCAGCTGATGAACGCAACAACTGGGATAATTTTAAGCATCTAATTGCCGATGAAGAGTTTTTCTGTGACACATCGACTAAAAAAGTGGCTACTAATGAATCTTATGAGCAAGTAACTTTGATGGTGTGCGTCGAAGACACTGGAGTTGGAATCCCTTTCTCAGCACAAGATAGGATTTTCATGCCATTTGTGCAGGCGGATAGCTCAACTTCAAGAAACTACGGCGGTACCGGCATCGGCTTGAGTATCAGTAAATGCCTGGTTGAACTTATGGGCGGTGAAATAAACTTTATAAGCCGGCCGCAGGTTGGAAGCACTTTTTCATTTACCGCAGATTTTAAAATATTTAAGAAGAATTTAATACCCGACGTGAAGAAGGTTAATTATGAAGATCTACCCTCGAGTTTCGGAGGGCTTAAAGCCATTGTGGTCGATGCAAAACCTGTTAGAGCTGCCGTAACTAGATACCATTTGAAGAGACTTGGGATACAAGCTAAAGTCGCAAATGCCATCAATAAAGCCGTTTCTTTATGCGGGAAAAACGGTTCTTTGACTACAGGGTAAGCTTTCAATTTCGAGTAAATTTTCATGTTTGTCTTCTAAGATTTATCGACACATTCATTATATAGCGATGATTTATGCTATGTGGTTCAATACTCGAGTTCATTCACCGAGTTAAACTATTTGGTTGTTGCAGGTTATTCCAGCCTGATATTATTTTTGTCGAGAAAGATTCGTGGGTTTGTGGAGAGGACGGGAACTTCAGTGTAGGACAACTAGATTGGAAGCAGAACGGACATATATTTAAGATGCCTCAAATGATCCTTCTTGCGACGAATATTAGCAACGACGAATTCGATAGAGTGAAATCCGCAGGTTTTAGCGACACCGTGATCATGAAGCCGCTGAGAGCCAGTATGGTGGGAGCATGTCTTCAACAAGTTTTAGGGTCAGGCAAGAAGAGACAGCTAGGAAAAGAAATGCCCAACGGTTCAACTTCCGTTCGAAGCCTTCTTTACGGAAAGAAAATTTTGGTGGTTGATGACAATGGAGTGAACCGAAGAGTGGCTGCGGGCGCGTTGAAAAATTTCGGAGCAGACGTGAAGTGTGCAGATAGTGGCAAAGCTGCTCTTGAAATGCTTCAATTCCCTCATGATTTCGATGCTTGTTTCATGGATATTCAAATGCCCGAAATGGACGGGTACGTTCCTTCGTGTTTGCATCGATATAAGCTCTTTCGCAACTTATATTCATTGAAACTAGGCTTAATGACTATTAACATTGTTTTGTAGGTTTGAAGCGACGCGACGAATTCGGGGGATGGAGAGGACGGCAAACGAGAATACGAACACGAACGGTGAAGCATGTAGAGATGCGAAAAGTGAGTTCCACTTGCCGATATTGGCGATGACAGCGGATGTAATCCATGCAACATATGAGGAGTGTTTGAAATGTGGAATGGATGGATATGTTTCAAAACCATTTGAAGAAGAGAATCTTTATCAAGCAGTTGCAAAGTTTTTCAAAACAAAGCCTACTATTACAACAATAGATTCATAACAAAATGCAACTTAATTTTTAGCATGTTATTGTGTATAAATATTCTCCCAAGGGAAAAGGGGTGTAGAAAATTATGTAAATTCAATATTTTTCATATGCATCTCTCTATACTTCCCTATTAGATTTTTTTCTATAATTATTTTTGTAAAATTTGCTTTTTTTTTTTTGAGTTAAAAGGTAGTGCAATGACAGTGTAAAATAGTTTTACACTGTCATCCAATAGGGAATCATGAATGTGCCATGTCATTAAAGTTTTTTTTAAATAAAAAAATGTTTTAATTGGCATGGTGGTGATTGGTTGACAGTGTAAAAATATTTTACACTGTCAGTGCATGACCCCTTTTCTCTTTTTTTTTTTTAATGTATTTAGAAGAAAATGTGGCTTATATATAGTCAAGTATGTTGAAAAAGAGATAATTGGAAACGTGGTTTTGGATTGTGGTGGTCCTGTGGAGTACGGAAGTTGGTGATGTAAAAGGCACATGGTTATGGTTAAAGGTTAGGTTTGGTTTCAATCAAATCCAACACCAACTATGTTGTTTGTTTAGTGGCACTAGAAAAGACAAGAAAAGGGGACCTCTCCTCTTCCTCCAAACATGTGTCGTCTCCTGTTTCTTTTTATGGATACAAATGTGTTGTCTTTCATTTATTTACATAGGAGTATGTTATACTTTCAATCCTTCATGATTGTAATCCCTACTGTATTAAATTAATCTGATTGTTCAATGGACATCAACATCTACTATATAGCATATAATCCTCCATTTCATGACCGATGTGTAAAATTGATTGTCATGAGACTTTGGTTAGAGAAAGAGTTTACTTTCTCTGCCATAAATCGAAATTGATTGTCATGAGACTCTGGTTAGAGAAAGAGCTTACTATTGTCATGAGACTCTGGTTAGAGAAATAGCTTACTTTCTCTGCCATAAATGATGGAAAGATGAATTGAGAGAGTTTAAACTAGTAAAGTGCATTCAAATTCAATTGTAATTAATTCATCATACATGGTGGGCTGCACCATTTATTCAGTGGAAAATCCAACAGCATGAACAAAACCATAATAAAAGCTCATTCAAATCAAATCAAACTGTTTTGATTTTTTTTTAAAATTGATCTAAACTAAAAATTATTTATTTTGAATATTGATTTAGAATATTAAACCATGCTAAGCCATTAAATTTTTTTTTAAAACCGAACTGTTGAATTTTTTATTTTTTTAAAATATTTTATTATTTTTTACTTGTTTCTAGTTTTTTTTGTTAATAAACATTTTTTAATATATTATTTTACATAATTTTTAATTCACCCTAATTATTTATCTCTAGAAAGGGATAGGCCCGACCCTGTGCAGAAGCAACAGGTTCTACAGCACATGACCTCAAATTCTGGAGGGCCCTCAAATTTAAAAAAAATAAAAATTATATTAAAATTAATAATATTAAAATTAATAAATATTTTGTCCCAAAGATCAGACCTCAGCATTACATTTTTCGATTCAGTAATCATTTGATTGATCTTGAGGGATATGATTCTGTTGTTAGAGTGAGTTGGAATGAGCCTGCCAAAGGAAAGCCTATGAAAGTCCTTTGGTACAAATTACAAAGACTTAAATATGCTTCAAGAAAGCTGCACAAACCTGCTAATGACTTTAGAATGAATTTGACTAAGTGTATGTCTGCCTTACAAGATGCCCAAGCCACCCTGTTGTAGAATCAAATGAATAATCAGCACATTGAGAGGGTAAAGAGGCTCACTGAGGAGGTCATCCACTGGAACCTTATGGAGGAAAAAGTTCTGATGCAGAGGTCTAAAATTGATTTGTTAAAGATGAGACATGAGAATAGTGCTTTCTTCTATGCATATCTCAAAACCAAACATAAGAACAAGAGTATAACCATGCTTAAGAGATATGATGGTTCAACTGTTAGCAGACAAAAAGACATAGAGCTAGAAATTGTTGACTTCTATGGCAAACTTATGGGAACTGAGAGCACTAGCCTTGTCTAGATTGACATTGAAGCCATGAGGAAAGGGAAGCAGCTTGACTGGGAGCAGAGAGAATTTCTTCAGAGTAAAATCACTATACAGGAAATTGATAAAGCTTTAAGGGTATAGGTGATTTGAAGAGCCCAGGGATAGATGGCTTTGGAGCTAAGTTCTTCAAAGCTAGCTGGCATATAATTAAGGAAGATGTTGTGGCTGCCATTCATGAGTTCTTTGATAAGGGTGTGATGCTTAATCAATTCAACAAAAATGTGGTTACCTTAATCCCTAAAAGCCCTACTGCCAACAATATAGAAGAGTATAGGCCTATAGCAGGTTGTACTACTTTTTACAAGAAAATTGCAAGGATTTTAACTGATAGACTAGGGAAGATTTTACAGAGTGTAATCAATCACTGTCAGGCTGCTTTTGTCCCATGTCAAAACATCCACAATCACATTTTGCTAGCCTATGAACTTATCAAGGGGTATGGGAGGAAGCATGGAACTCCTAGGTGTATGATGCAGCTAAACCTACAAAAAGCTTATAACATGGTAAATTGGAAAGCCCTCCAAAATATCATGTTTGAAATGGGAATACCTTGTACTTTTATACAATGGATAATGGCTACTGTTACTTCAGTGTCTTATGTGTTCAATGTGAATGGTGTGATGACTGATACTATGCCTGCTTATAGAGGTATAAGGCAAGGGGGTCCCATTTCCCCATTGCTTTCTGTGATCATAATGGAGTACTTGAACAGGATGCTAGTCAAGATGCAATTGGATAAAAACTTCAATTTCCATGCAAAATGTGAGAAGTTGGGGCTATCCAACTTAACATTTGCTGATGATATTCTCTTGTTCTGCAGGGGTGATTTAATGTCTGTTGATATGCTGCTTGCTACCGTGAAGTTTTTCTCCTCATCAATAGGCCTGATCATGAGTCCTCAAAAATGCAGATTCTTTTGTGGGGGAGTGGATGATAACATAAAAGCAGCCATAAAGGAGAAATATGGATTTGAGGAGGGTTCATTGCTAGTCAGATATCTTGGTGTACCAATGGCTAGTAAAAGACTTAATATTGCTCATTATCTCCCTCTCATTGAAGATAGTTGGAAGAGTTAGACACTGGACCTCGAAACTTCTTAGTTATGCAAGCAGGATTCAACTTATTCAGAGCATTGCTTGTTCTATCACCCAGTACTGGCTCCAATGTTTTCCTTTGCCAAAGTCTGTTCTAACCAAGATTGACTCTATTTGCAGATCTTTCCTTTGGACAGGTAAACATGGTACCAGTAGGAAAAGTCTCATAGCCTGGGATACTGTGTGCGGACCTAGGAGCAGTGGAGAACTGAATCTTATTAACCTATCTTTGTGGAATAAGATAACCATGCTCAAATGTCTCTGGAATATTGTGAGGAAAGCTGACAATTTATGGGTTCTTTGAATCCACACATACTATCTGAAGGGTGATCAAGCCCTAGATGTGGAATTTGGTAATACTTAGTCCTATATTTTTAAGGCTATCATGCTGCAGAGAGAAAATATCCCTCGAATCCACCTGCTATGGCAAAAGATGTTGACTACTCAGAAATTTATCATGAAACAGGCATATGATGTGCTCATAGATGATATGCCTAGGGTTCCTTGGAGATTTTTGCTGCACCACAACCCAGCCAGGCCTCGTGCCCTGATCACTACTTGGATGTTATGCCATGGTAGACTCCCCACTAAGGACAAACTAGGTTTAGGTTTATTCAAGATTCTGTGTGTAGTTTGTGTCAACATGATCCTGAAACAATACAACACTTATTCTTCCAATGCAGGGTTACTTATGATGTGTGGCTCCATATTTTGAAGTGGACTGATTTTAATCATACACCACAAGATTGGGATACTGAAATGAGATGGGTAATTGCTACCACTAGCAACTAGGGGTGGGAATAGGCCATGCCGGCCTACAGGGGCCTATAGCCTAGCCTACTTAAGGCCAGGCCAGGCCGGACCTATTTGATAAAAAGGCCAGGCTTAAGCTTTTTTAAAAGCCTATTTAATAAAATAGGCCAAGCCTAGGCTATTAAAAAAAGCCTATAAAACCTTGTAGGCCGGCCTATATTTTCATATATATTAAAATTAGTCTAAATAGGTTGGCCTATATATGCATATATATTCGAAAAAGTATTAAATAGATTGATCTATATATGCATATATATTAGAAAAAAAATGCTAAATAGGTCGGTCTTAATGTTCATATATATGCGACCTATAAGGCTTCTTAAGTAATATGAATTAATTGAAAACATTAATAAGAAAGAGACTTTTAAATAGACTTTCAGGCCAGGCCAGGCTTTTAAAAAGGCCAAGCCAGGCTGAAAAAACGAGCCTATAGTAGGCCATAGGCCAGACTCAGGCCTTGTAAGTTTATCGTAGGCCAGGCCCAGACTTTATAAAGCCTAGCCTAGCCTAGACTATTCCCACCCCTACTAGCAACAAGGGATGGAGAGCCAAATTACATAAGCTTGCTTTCACAGAAGTTGTATATGGCATCTGGCAGTTAAGAAATGCATTTGTGTTTTGCAATCAGAATAGAATGGTACGATAAATAGGATTATAGATAGCATTATCTATAGAGGGTGGAAAGATAAACAGCTCAGAGTCCATATTGCTAAGCTAATGGCTTAAGTTTTGTTTATTTGTTTTAGCCCTTCTTGCTTAGCTGGATCCTTTGTGATCGCTTGTACTCTTTGGTTTTTGAATTGATAAATATTCATTTTTAGTTTACAAAAAAAATTAATAAATATTAAAAAAAATGTTTTAAAAAAATTTAATAAATAAAAAAATGTTATATGATAAAAATTCAATAAATTAAAAATATAAGATTGATAAAAATAAAAGTAATTATAATTAAATATTTTTTATTAATATATAATTATGAGATTAATTATTTTGCACTGTCAGTGTAAAATTCTTTACACAGTTAATACATCACAACCATTCAAAAATATTATTTTATAAATAATTAAAATAAAAATTAAATTTCAATAAACATTTAACGGTCACAATTCACTGACGGTATAAAACTGTTTTACTGTCAGTGCATACCAATTAAACTTTATAATTATATTTTTAATATATTATTTTAAATTATTATAATTGTATTTTCTTAAAATTTAGACCTATTTTTTAATTAGAACGGGTCTTCAATTTAATTGGACTGTTCGGATGAGACATGAAATAGGTAGTAGCATATATTTTCCATCATAATCTGTTCCACACTTTAACTTTTGTACCTTATTTTAAACAAGGTTTTTAACACTTTTAGTAAAATTAAGATTAAATAGAACGTGTTTTAAAAACCGGACCGGACCGGCCGGTCGGACCGGTCGAACCGGAAATCGGCCAGGTAATCGGTCTAGTTTAATAGTCGAATCGAATATGCCATCAAACCGGTGGGAACTGGTGAAAACCAGGAAAATCGGAAAACCGGCGATTTAATTGCTTTTTTTTTTTTTAAAAACTTTTTTTTTTAACATTTCTTTTAAACTTTTTTTTTAATATATTTAGTAGTGTATTACTTAAATAGCATTCTCACATAGTTTTTTTCGTTAGTGACAAATTAAAAACTTTATTGTCTATTTGTTATCTTTGCTAATAAATTTTCTTAAATAGCATAAACATATTGAATTTTATTTGATTTTCTTTTTAGGATAAACATATTTGTAATTAGACTTTGTTTAGATTATGTTGTAATTAGACTTTGTTTGCAATTAGACTTTGTAATTTTTTACTATTTTGTTATGTGTGATACCTTTGTTTAAAATTTGAATTTAAGTTATGAAATTGTGAATTTATGATATGATATTTTTAAAAAATTTAAAAGCTAGTTATATTTTTTTAGAGACTGAATCATCCGGTTCGACCGGTTTTATACCTATATAATGACAGGTCTATTCAACCGAGTTATCCGGTTTAATCTGATTTGGTCGTGCGGTTCGACCAGTGACCCAGTGGTTCGACCGATAAACCAGTGATCCAGTATCTCACTGGTTCGATGACCGGTCCGATTTTTAAAACATTGAGAAATACTACGCAAACAAGTAATAAATTGTATTGTTTTTTAAATGGTAAAATTGATCCTCTTAAAAGATTATATTTGTTAGATGTTACAATATTGTTATGGATGATCATTTACACTAGTATTAAAAATTTAAAGGTGTCAAAAATAAATAATATAAAAGTATCTTGATTGTCGGAATACGCTTGCTTATCTTTGGCAACTTTATTTGAAGTGACCTTGAGAGATCTATGTCTCAGAGTAAAACCTCTCATCCTCAGTCCCATCAGTGGAGAAACTTAATCAAGTCTACGCATGCATGTTTTTTTCATTCCCATCAATACACCAGAATATCTGCTCGCCTAAAAGTCGATCTCCCCTCCTATGAGTCAATCAAAAAATTCAGAAGCGCCTATTTCTTTACATATACTCATGCACGCCTAAATATATCAAATACAACATTCATAACAAGGTTATGTCAGTATTTGAATTATGAAAGTTCCTTATAATGAATAGCATGCGCCTTGTGGTAATTAAGGCAAATCTCATCAACAGGCAATAAAGGGGTCATAAGCCAGTATTTAAAGAAAGATGGTGCGATACACTACTAGAGACATATAATTGTCTAAACCAACACTAAGGATAACACAAAGAAAATTTTAAACATGTACTGCTCGTAAACAATCAACACTAAGGATAACACAAAGAAAATCTTAAACATGTACTGCTTGTAAACAATCAAAAACTATTTTTTTGCCTTGAGATTGTATCAAACTTTACTTCTATACTCGAAAACCAAAATACTTTTATTAAAAACAACACTCACTAAATAACAATTTTCTATCTAATCAAAATTATAAACCGACAAAAAAAATTATAAATTAGTCGACTTCTGTAGAAGTATATGAATTACACCTTTTACATGTACCACCAACAAACACCTATTTTACTCAACAAAATTCAATCGCACAATTTGTTAAACCAAAAACAATGAAAATCTACTTGCAAGTACTTGTGCAAGAATAATATTAGGTGAAGTTTCTGAATCCTTATATATTTTTAAGGAAGTGACGCCATAGCTACGTGTCATTCAAACAAACAATCTGTAGTGAAACTTGACAATATTTGGTAGCAACTACCATGACGAGGCAAGGCAGTTAACAAATGATGTTTTCAATATAACTACTAACAAACCCATGCGTACGCACGGGTTCTGGTTTGGTACGCGCATTTGATAACATAATATATTTATTTTTAAAAAAAATTAAAAAAGAAAAAATATTTAAATTAATAATAAATTTTTTATATAAAAATATTTAAATCAATAATAAATTTATTCCCGTATATAATTTTTGAACAAATTTTTTTGATAATAAATACTATTTTTCCTATGTAAAAATATTTAAATCAATAATAATTTTGTTCCTGTATATCATTTTTGGATCATAAATATCATCTTTCGTATATAAAAATATTTAGATTAATAAAAGATTTTTTTCGTCTACAAATATTATTTATGTTTATTTATCATTTACAAAAATTTCTGGATCAATAGAATATTTTAATATAAAAATTTTGTAGATAAAAATCTTTAAATCAATAATAAAAAAAAATTCGTATCAACATTTTTAATAATAAAAATTGAATCATAAATTTTTTATTTAATATTATTTTTCCCCTGTTTGGAAAATCATACATTGTTTATAAGTATATTTACTTTTTTTTTCTAAGTGATAATTATTGTAATAATAACCTATAGTACAAACTATACAAAACGATATTAACATTGTATCCTAAAATTAAAATTTAGTTCAAATTATTATGTTTTAATCACTTTTTTCATTATAGATACTATTATGTGATATAATATTTTTAATTTTAGGCGATATATTATTTTTGTTTAAAAAATTTAAATAAACAAATACCAAACGATAGTAAACTATTCTAAGATAGTTAAATAGGTTATAGATAAAAAATTTATAAAATTTTAATATATTATAAAATAATACAGTTATTTAGATAATAATGAAAGAGCTTAAAGGTAGTGTACTGTCAGTGTAGATTTTTCTATACAGTCAGTATATCACAACCCTTAAAAAATAAATACTTTATATTTGATTTAAGAAAAAAGCCAAACATTTATAAAAATTAATGATTTAGATTTCACTGACAATATAAAACTGCTTTATACTATCAGTGTATTTTCATTAAATCCATAATAAAATATAGATTATAAATTTAAAGATAGACTAATTATTAAAATATAAAGTCTTCTTTTCTTAAGAGTAAAGAGATATAAAATAAAATCAACTCTTCATATCTTCTATATCACTTCATCAGATCTTAACTCTCACTCAATAGTTGAAAGAAAAAAAATAGAATCATATTATTCAACTCATTTGTTTCAAAGGGTGTTAATTTGTTTCTTTTAAAATTATATTGAATAGCAATGAATATTTGAGAAATTTAGAAAATGTAGAACTTATATTGAAGTTTGACGTAAAAGCAGCAGAAAGGAAGTGTTGGAAAAGTAAGAGCATTAAATGATCATTATGCCCATAGCTATGTATGTGCCTATGTCATGCAGAAAGCAATAAATTAATTGAATGATAGTTAGAATTTTTGAATCAATCTATTTGTACACTAAATGTCAAACAGTAAAGTAAGAAAATATTTTTTTTAATAAGGCTCATTCATATAAAAGAAAAGGAATTACAAAAAGAGCCTAAAAAGAGATGGGGAACTAAGTTAGCCCCAACAAAACCTATCAAATCTAAATAAATATAATCCTAATCAATTCTTTACAAAATTTCCCCTAAGGAAAGGTTGGAAAAACATGTCACATAAAACTTAAGAAAGCATAAGGGTATTGAGGTATACATAATTATTATTTATAATTATAAATTATTGTGCTTTGATTATTTTATGTGATAGTTGTTATAAGGAGAAAAATAAAATAAAGAAGAATTTATTATTTTTCCATATATGCAAATATTTTAATCAATACAATATTTTTCCTGTACATTTTTTTATATTATTTATAAAAATATTTAAATTAATAGTAAATTTGCTCCCGTAAATAAATTTTAATTTAAAATTCTTTTTTGTAGATCTAATCAAATCTATTTTAAAAAATAATCAAATATATAATTCTTTAAAAATAAAAATTATTTAATATTGTATTAGATAAATCATAAAAAATTGACAATAATCTAATTGTACTAAAATTCATACACAACTATCTACTGAATTGCCATAAGCAATTTGTGTTACTTATCTTTTAACATTGAACTATATTTGCATGCAACTCAGAGTTTATTATCTTTTCATATATACAAGTATTTTTATCAAAAAATTAATTTTTTGTATATTATTTTTTTGTTTTGACATTATTTATAGTGATAGAGATTTTTCGTATATATACAATTAATTGTCTTATATATATAATAAATTCACAATCAAAACTAAATCAGTATTTTATAAAAAAAGGACAATCAATATCAATAAATTAAAATTAAACAACAATTTAAAAAGTCTAAAGAAATATAATAATACAGATTTTGAGTAAAGAAAATTAAATATTTTATAAATAAAACAATCAATATCAAGGATAGTATAGAAAGAAGAGATAAAAGAGATAAATAAAACAAACAATTTGTGATGTTTGATAGAAAAGAGAATAGAGTAGTATAGAAAGAAGAGATAGATGTTGAGGGAGAAAGATACATGGGTCCAGAGGGAGTATAATGATAAGAGTCAACAATAAAAGCATTGGGAACATTATTTGACAGATGCCTTGGTCACCACCCGTTGGTTCAAATACAACTCAGAATACATTTTTGTAAAGATAGATTTTTTCTTATATCATTTAATAATTATTTCATAACATTATTTAAATATATAATCTCATATAAATTATAAATAATATTATTTAATAACATCATTTCATAATCTCATATCAATTATAATTAGTATTCTTGAGTAGAATTAATATTATTCTTATGTCATTTAATAATCATTTCATAACATCAGTTCATACAACACATTCACCTATTTCTCTTAAAAATTACAATAAAAATATGATATCTCTACTAATAAAAGAGTACTAAGATTGAAACTCTTAAACACAAAAATAAAACAAATTTATTAATTTTAATAATATTTAAATATTTTATCAATAACACTTCTAAAAGATATTTAAAACATCAAACACATTAAAACCCATTATTATACATTACAACCCATTTACATTATACATCACAACCCATTATATTTTAATATGTATCAATATATTTCATTGTAATTAATATATTATATATTAAAAAAAGACCATTAAATACTCAAATATTACGAATATAGGCTTAAAAAATAGTAATAAAATATATTAAGTAATAAAATATTTGAGTATCAATATATTTTTCAATATTTAGTAATAAAATATTAAAGTATCAATATCTTTTTTAATGTTTGAGTATCAATATTTTTTCAATATTTAGTAATAAAATATTTGAGTACCAAAATTTTTAAAAAAAAAATTAGAGCCATCATGAATAACAAAAATTGTTATACTTAAAATATATTAAGTGTATTTAATATTATAATTTAATGTTATTAAATCATAAATTAAAACTAAAAATAACTATTCATATAGTTCATTATAAATTAACTATTATTTAAATGTAAAAAGAATAACAAAGGAAACAAATTAAATGCATATAATCTATATTTAAAAACTTACATAAAAATCAAATTAAAGACAAATTAACTACTATTTAAATATAAAAAAACAAAAAAAAAAACAACTTAAATACATATAATTTATAGGGTCCATTAAGAACACGATAACATAAATAGTATTAAAAAAAATTTAAGAGCAATAAAATTTAATAATATTTCTTAATATTTCATTACAGGAACATAGTAACATTGCATAAAGATATTTAGTTGAAAACTTAATAACCCCTCCCTGTGTAGCAGAAAGAAAAGTAATTCTGGCGGGAGTATGAATTATTCATCAAAATGGCACCTCAAATGCTCTTTTTTTTATGTTGAAACCTGTGTATAAAAGTGCAGCAGAAATTCTGTAGTTTTAGCAGGTGTGGACAAGTGAGGAAAATAGCCATCATTAGTGTGTCTTTTCAACTGTTGTAGAGTGTATAAAATATCACATATATATGTGTACTACTTTGGTGTACCATTAATCCCATGCCACTGTTACTGTGTACTGTCTGCATTAGGTATACTGTGCGAAGGTAAACCTACCCAAAAAAGTAGATAATACATCCTGTCACCTGCAACACAAATTAAATAATCATAATTTCCACTGTGCAGCAAAGTGGTTCCCTATACAAATAATAATTCAATTGTATTTCTCTCTTGACCCTTAGATTCAAATCAACCCTCTCCCCATTCAACTCTAAAGAAGCAATGCAAAAGGAACAAAATAGCATAGCAAACTAATCAAGTCTGCATTATTTTTTGCCAAGATAAGTGGTTTGCACCACACAAAAAAAAAGTGCGAAAATTAAAACTCCATGTTTAAGGTGCATACGAAAATTCTATTCTGATGCAGTGGCTTGCTTCAGATATGCAATAAGATCAGCATGATCCTGAGGCTTCTTAAGACCAGGAAACACCATCTTTGTCCCTGGGATGTACTGCA
Source organism: Vicia villosa (assembly GCF_029867415.1). Taxonomy (NCBI): domain Eukaryota; kingdom Viridiplantae; phylum Streptophyta; class Magnoliopsida; order Fabales; family Fabaceae; genus Vicia; species Vicia villosa. The sequence continues at coordinate 172,678,540 of NC_081184.1, forward strand.
CAAGAACAAAACAATAAGTAAATCAGTGCCATACTTGGTCGAACAACACTTTTACAATTTTACCTCATCAATATTATATATCCATAATAAATTAACAGCACAACAGCTTATTCATAATAGAAAACTCTAAATCCTGAAATGATAATGTACAAAGAAGCATCAAACGAATCATAATACCCACTTGACAGAGACATTTTTATGTCATTTAAAAAGAAACACTGAAATACTGATCAATATGTTGTACCTTCTTAGGGTTAAGCAAGTAATCATACAGGGCTTTCTCATCCCGTTCACAACCTTGTTCTTGTTAGCCGCAGAATAGAAGTATCAAGGAGTTGTCCCAGATTGTCTCCCAAACAAACCATTCAGATTGGGTCCTAAGGTTGCGAACAAATAAAGGAAACAATTTTATGTACCTTAATCACATACATTAAGTTAAGGAACCAATAAAGCCATATTACACTCTTCAACATACATATACCCTGCACTATACAGTCACAGACATAAGAATATAACCTTTTAATGAATAATAATTTGTAAAATGAAATAAATTATGCAAAAGCTTCTTAAGCCACTGCCGCTTTCCGCTCACGCATATCAGAAACAACTCTTACTTCACCAACTATTTCTCCAAATATTTATCAAAAAAGACCAATTACAACACACTAAAATGACAAAGTTCTACATAGAAAATGTTGTGAAAAACGATACCAATAACAAAGTATAATAGGGAATTATAGGGGAGAAGAAGAACACAATAATTGGTTATAACCGTTATTCTTTTACTTTCTCTTAAAACAAGATTACAAGTTTACAAGAATAACAAATAACCTCTCTCACCCTAAATTAGGATTTACAGCTTAGCAATAATGAGAGACTAGTATGCTATTTATAATAAAACCTAACATACTAACTAATGGGCTTTTTCCACAAGGCCCATTACACAAGTCAACTTAATAAACAAGCTAACTTAACAAATTAGGGTTTAAACACTAAAACCTAATTTAACATGCTAACAACCCTAGCATCTTCGACACAAGCATGTGAACAACCTTCGACTTCATGCTTAACCCTGTCGAACCAAGAAGCTACCCTTCGGCCATACTAGAGTTCGATCCAAAATCTCACAAATCTCCACCTTGGATCTAACTCTACAACATCAAGGGAACAAACTAGCTTTCTTCATGCAGCTTTATCAGCTGCATACAGTGGAAAAACTTGCAACTCGGCAATGTCTTGGTGATCATATCAGCAGCATTGTCTTCAGTCGAAACCTTCAGCACTTGGACTTCTCCACGCTTGATTACTCCTCTGACGAAATGCAGCCTCACATCAATGTGCTTAGCTCGCTCATGATAGGCTGAATTCTTCGACAGGTGTATTGCACTTTGACTATCACATTTAACAGTGATACCTCGACCTTGAAGTTTCAGCTCCTTCGCAAAACCTTCAAGCCACAATGCTTCTTTCACAGCTTCAGTTAATGCAATGTACTCCACTTCAGTGGTTGATAGAGCAACAACCTTCTGAAGTGTTGCTTTCCAACTAATGGTTGTGCCAAACATAGTGAAAACATATCCAGAAATAGATTTCCTGGAATCCATACAACCTGCATAATCAGAGTCGACATATCCTTCGATTACTGCTTTACCATCTTCACCCAAGGCTCCACCATAAATTAGGACTCTATTCAGAGACCCATTTATGTACCTTAAAATCCACTTCAATGCTTGCCAGTGAGCCTTTCCAGGATTCGCCATTGTCGCACGCTCGCGAAAAATGAACAGAGTCGCCACCAATATATTTATCCCATAAGGGAAAGGAATATCAGAAAACCTAACAAAGGAAGGAACAGGGTCTTGCGACCAGAGAATCAAGGTGCGGGAGTCGGTTACGCGAGGGGAAGGTATTAGCACCCCTCACGCCCATCGTACTCGATGGTATCCACCTATGTTCGTTTCTATCTAAAGGGTGTAAAACTATGTCTATGTCTAAATGCGAAATGAATGCAAAATGTAGGGAAAAGAAAGAATTGTACTCGCACGGGCCCTACCCCGCTGCCTACGTATCCTTTTCAGGAATCAGAGTTACCGTAGCTCGGCTCACGATTTTCTGTTTGTTTTTGTGTTTTTTAGTTGGGCGGAGTCAACGTTCACGTTCTTGCATAAGGGATCGCCTACGATGCGTACGAACGGAAATGACATTGCCCTTAGGTGCCAACGAGGCAAAAGAAAAGGAATGATTGGTTTGTGTCTTTTAGGGTAGATGGGTGATGAACAGTTCCCAATACCGGGCCACTCACCACTTTCTCTACTTTGTTTTAGTCTGAACCATTGTTAGATGTTTTAAAGTGTTTTTGGTTGTGTATTTTTTAAGGGAATTTACTTCACGATTCGAATCACATAAAATGTATAATGATCGAGAAGCAGATTAGGGAATGAATCCCACTCACTTCCCTCCCATTATATAATGTTCGAGAAACAGATTAGAGAATGAATCTCACTCATTTCTCTCCCATTAATTAATGTTTGAGAAACAGATTAGGGAATGAATCCCACTCGTTTCTCTCCCATTAAGTAGTGACCGAGAAACAGATTAGGGAATGAATCCCACTCGTTTCTATGCCACTAAGTGATTGAGAAATAGATTAGGGAATGGATCCCACTCATTTCTCTATCACTCGCTTAATGTGACTCGGATCTTCCGTTTATTAATGTTTTAAAAGTTGAAAAGAAAAAGAATGCAATAGGAAACTAAATCTAAATTCTAATCTAAGCCATTCTATTCTAAGTTGTTTATACAATTCTAAAGTTAACAAGGAAGGCCAAAAATATGGCCAAAAGCTAATCAACAAAGTCACACAAAAATCATACAAAATAACATGAAACTAGCACAAAACAATTCAAGCCTCAATGTAAAAATTACACTAAAAAATACTACTATTTTTATGAGTTTTTTATGAAGGAATTTAAATGCCAAAATTAATCTAAAAAAATTCTACTATTTTAATGGTGATTATTGTTTTGGAACCTAAAAATTAAAAGAAGTTCTATGTAAAAACTCTTAAAATGATTGATTAAATTCCACGAATTATCGGTTTTATTATACTCTAAGTCATTTTTATTACTTAAAAAAAGCATACAAAACTATATGAAAAAAGCCTAAAACCAACATGAAAATATGTACACAGGGGGGTGCGAAATTTGAATATGGTGGTGCAGTCGGCAGTCTGGGCGCAGGCCCATTGGGAATAGCCCAATACACTTCTTTGTTGTTTCAGATTTTTCTATGGCCAAAAAATGGTAGTGTAGCGGGCCTTATGGGGGGTGTCAGTAGCGTTTCAATGGAGGCCCAAGATTTGCATCAGATTATTATTACTCAGAATAAAAAACAACTATTTAAATAAAAGAGAAATTGAGAAATTAAGATTTGGGATTAGGGTTTATACGTGAATGAAGGTTCAGAATCTTCACCTCCCTTCTTACGAGCGGCGACGGCGGCGGTGCGAATGGCTTCCTCTTCTCCGATCCTCACTCCTCACGACAGCGGCGCCCTCAATAAACTCCCTTCTCCGGTCTAGTTTTCTCAAAATCTCTCCGATTCACTTCTCTTGCGGCTCAATATTTCGCTCTCGAGTCTCTGTTTTTCGTTTCGGATTGCGTGGATTGTGATGTTATCCTGTTGATGATGAAGATTGAAATTGCGGTTTGGCGGAGGTGATTGAGACGCGTGAAGTGTTGAAGACGAACGATGATGAACGGAGTTGATGTGGTTGTTGTTATGAAGCGTGAAGAGAGGAATGGCGACTCAATCGTGAGACGATGATGAATGTAGCGCTATTGCGAAATTCTCGAAGATGCGGAATCGCAAAATCATGTGATTATAGAGTGCTGCGATTTGATGACATCCACGATGAGAAATTCAAGTAAGTGCACGTTGATCTTTCTCTTTTACATTCTGATTTACATTTCTCCTTCTTCTTCTTGCTGACTTTCGAATTCACACATGTCGCGACGCCGTTGCTCTTGTGATGCAGGGACGAATGATGCGCGATGAACCTTTCCACAAATCAATGAACACTGAGACTCGATGATTGAAGACTTTTCTGTGGATAGAGATGCAGAATCGTGATGAGTTTCTCGTGTGACTGTTTCTGTTAGGATCTTTTCTTGGTTTTCAAGGATGAAGAATGGAGAGAGGGAAGATCGATGATGATTATGAAGAGATGGTGAAGTGATGGAGGTTGAATGATGGTGGTGGTTATGGAGCATGAAGGATTTCCGAGATGGAGAAAATGAAGAATGAGCATGGAGATTATGGTGTGTGAAGAATGGCCTCCTCGAAAATGAGGCTAATGCAGAATATATAGGTAATCCCTTTTTTTCTTCTCCAATTCTGAAATTCTATAACCGATTCTGTTAGGAAGTTTTCAGTTAGTTCTGTTAGAGGTTGTTAGGTTGTTAGGCTTAAAATTGAAAAAAAGCTACTGTTAGCAGTTAGATAGTCGAGTGAAACTCCCCCATTTCCATATGCAGCCTTGGTTTAAATGTGTTACCCTGAATTTGTTTGTGAAGCTTAGGGCATGGTTACGGTCTGAATTTTATACTGATTTGGTGTGAACTGATGTGGATTTGTGTGAAAAGCTGTTTGAATATGTTTGAAACTAGAATTGAGTGTGATGTTTGGTGGTTACAAATCTGTTATGGAGGTTTTGTAGGTACATGATGCAGCAGGTAAGGAATAGCATGGCATTTGAAGTGAAGAAGACATATGGTGCATTAAAGATAAAAAATTGCTTGAAGAGTTTGAAGAGATGCCTCCTTTTAAGATAGACTTAGGAATCAGCAGCATTGAGTTCAATGTGGGTTATGTCTGTTTTATTCAGGGCTGCCAGTTCAGGTGTTCTTGTGCAAGACCCGGTTTCTCTTGATGTGCATCAAGATGTCTTTGGATCATGCATTCAGAAGGAGGACACGTTGCATTGGTTGTACTGCTTGACATGATGATAGATGAAGGCGAAGAAGCTTTAGAAACAATAGGCTCATGTGTATTTTGTGTAGTGTTTCTTGATGTTGTAATTTTGGCATAAGTTTGTGATGTAATGAATGAAATTTTTAGTAATGAATTTTTCGTGTAGGACTTTGTATGATGAGGTTGGAATGATAAAGGTTGTATTTGTTTTTTTGTATAATTTCTTTGTGGTAACAGTACTGTAATAAGTGGATGGATTTCATAATGGACACTTTGCAATGATACTGAAATAGTGATATTGATAATTTGAACTTGAAATATCTTTATGCTACTGCCAGCATATTAATGTCTTCCACCTTGCTAGCTTTTGAATTCAAAGGTAGAAACCCGAGTATTCAAAACAAACTTTCTTCTCCAAATTGCATATCTCTTTTTCTTGATTTTGAAACAACATTAGCGGCATGATGATCATGTAATGAAACCCGAAGCCTTGACACTTTGACTTTGTAAGAAATCTCTGTCCCTCGATTAGTTAATTCAATCTCTTCCCACCTTTGCAAATTAGAGTAGAACCAACCAAGTGGGATGGTAACCAAAGATATAGATCACATTAGTATAGTCAAAATGTCAACCTTGTATGGTTGCCTTTAACTAAAGTGAACAACTTTGCCAATAATCTCCACACGTCCTTTTTGTCAATATATCAGTAACATCTCCAATTGAACCACTAGGCGTTCTCAACCATACCGAGTCTACCAAGCGCCTAGGGAAATAAACCCTAGGTCAAGACATTCCATGTGAATAGAAACCCTCTGATGAAGTGTTTTTCAAGAGACTGAACCAATCATCATCTTCTGATCAAGCATCTTTTTGAGGAAATAAATAAGCTTGTGCCAAAACCTCTATGAGACCTTGATTTGCTCTGTGACCCTTGATCTCATGCTTTTAGATGTTTTAGTTAGTGTATGAATGTGAAGTCATGCAAATGCCCTAATGAAGGTATGCAGATGAAATGAGAAGCCTAAGCCAGTTAGAAATTAAGGGTAGGACAAATTTGGGGTATGACAGCCATGTACCTGCTTACAAGACTTACTGCGTATGCTATGTCGGGTCTAGTACAAACCATAGCATACATCAAAGAACCAACTATATTAGCATATGGGATGCTATTCATATAGGCTCTTTCCACATCAGTACTGGGACACTGATCAATACTCAGCTTGAATTGAGGGTTTGTTGGAGTCACAACTGGCTTTGAATTCGACATACCAAACTTTTCAAGAATCTTCCGTAGATATGCCTCTTGAGATAGGCATAACTTCGACTTCTTTCTATCTCTTCGAATATCAATTCCAAGAATCCTGGAAGCAGCTCCCAAATCCTTCATATCGAACTCCTTTTTGAGTTCAGCCTTCACCCTCATCACATCTTCGACACTGTTGCTTGCTATGAGAATATCATCCACATAAAGCAACAAAATAACAAATGAATTACCAGGTCGAAATCTGAAGTAAACACAGTGGTCGAACTGACTTCTAATGAAACTTATGCGTGCCATGAACTTGTCGAATCTCCTATTCCACTGTCGAGGAGATTGTTTCAGCCCATACAAAGATCTCTTTAACTTTCACACATAATCTTCCTTCCCCTTTTCGACATACCCTTCAGGTTGCCTCATCAGGATCGTTTCATCTAAATCACCATACAAGAACGCAGTCTTCACATCCATCTGTTCCAGTTCAAGATCGAACTGTGCCACCATGGCAAGCAACATTCGAATGGACCTATGCTTCACAACAGGAGAAAACACATCATTGAAGTCGACACCTTCTTTCTGAGTGAAACCCCTTGCAACTAACCTTGCCTTGTATCTTTTCGACGTCACTCCTTCAATTCCTTCCTTAACTTTGAAAATCCATTTACAGCTGACTAACCTTGCCCCAACAGGTTTCTTGATCAGTTCCCAAGTATGATTATCATGAAGAGATTTCATCTCATCATCCATGGCCTTCAGCCATTCAGTCTTATTTCGACTCCTCATAACTTCCTTATAGTCTCTAGGTTCTTCGTCTAGAACCTCACTTGCAGAGATTAAGGCATAAGCTATAAGATCTGCATATCCAAGTCTCTGAGGTGGCTTGATGACTCTTCTCGACCTATCTCTCGACAATAGGTAGTCATCGTCAGTTTCCTCAACTTCAGCATCTTCTGCTTCTTCTTCGACTTCATCTGGGATATGCAATTCAGCATCAACATGCTCCACCTCAACAGGAATTTCTACCTGTTCCAGCTCTTCGTCAGATGTTTCTGTACTTCGACCAACATCATCAGTTTTCTTAAAAGCCATTTCAGCTTCATTGAAAATTACATCTCGACTGGTGATACACCTCCTGTGACCTGGCTCTAGGCACCATAGCCTATAAGCTTTGACTCCTTCAGGGTATCCCATGAACATGCATTTCAGAGCTCTAGGTTCGACCTTGTCTTGCCTAATGTGAGCATAGGCTACACAGCCAAATACTCTCAGTTTGTCGAGATCTGGTGGATGTCCCGACCAAACTTCTTCAGGTGTCTTCATATCTAACGCTGTCGAAGGACATCTGTTTATTAGATATGTTGCTGTCGAAACAGCCTCAGCCCAGAACACCTTCTTTAACCCCGCACTAGTCAACATGCATCTGACTCTCTCCAAAATAGTTCGATTAAATCTTTCAGCCAAACCATTTTGCTGTGGAGTACCTGCAGTAGTTCTGTGCCATGCAATACCAAAGGCAACACAAAAGCTGTCGAATGCCTCATTGCAAAATTCAAGGCCATTGTCGGTTCTCAACCTCTTGACCTTCCTGCCAGTCTGATTTTCAACCAGAGTCTTCCAACTTTTGAAATTCTCAAAAGTTTCATCCTTAGTCTTCTGGATGAATACCCATAATTTTCTGGAATAATCATCTACTATGGATAGAAAATACCTTGCTCCTGAATGTGATGCACACCTTGCAGGCCCCCAAAGATCAGCATGGATGTAATCAAGGGATCCATGTGTTCTTTGTTTGCCTTTGTTGAACTTCACTCTGCAAGATTTTCCAAGTACACAGGGTTCACAAAACTTCAGCTTTTCGACTTTGTCTCCACCAAGCAGATTTTGTTTCCCTAATTCGACCAGACCCCTTTCACTGACATGGCCCAATCTCATGTGCCAGATTTCTGTCTTCGACAAAGGTTTCGTGGATACAACATTTGTCGAACCACTTACAACTTCAGCCTCAAGGGTATACAAGCCTTGTTTCTTCACGCCTCTCAAGACTTCCTTCGAACCCTTCATGACTCTTAGGATACTTTTCTCTCCTTGGAAAACATATCCTTTCTTGTCGAATTCACCAAGAGAAAGCAGATTTCTCTTCAAATCAAGAACAAACCTGACTTCAGTCAACAACCTTATTGACTCATCATGGAGCTTGAATCTAATAGATCCAATACCTGCAATCTTGCAAGCCTTGTTGTTTCCCAGCAATACTGATCCACCATCTTGATCACATAATTCCTCGAACAAGTCTTTGTTTGGAGTCATGTGCCAAGTGCACCCTGAATCCATAATCCACTCTCTTCTCGAGTCACTGCTTGAAACTACAAGAACATCAGATGATTCAAAATCATCTTGAACAATGGCTGCATTGCCATTATCCTTACCTCCATGATCTTTCAGGCGTTCAGGGCACACCTTTCTTGTGTGACCCTCCTTCTTACAATGATAGCATCGAATGCCAGATGCTTCGCCACTGTAAGACTTCGACTGGCTTTTGCCTTTCTTCTTGTCGAACTTACCATCCTTTCGTAAGAGTTTTCCTTTAACGGCTAAACCTTCGCCAACAGTCGAAGGTTTATGCTCCTTTCGTTCATTCAAGTCCTTAGAGTACAAGGCTGATTGAACTTCTTCAAACGTCAGGGACTCCCTTCCATACAAGAGAGTTTCTTTGAAGTGAGCATGTGATCGAGGCAAAGAACACAATAGTAACAGCGCTTGATCTTCATCATCGATCTTCACATCAATATTTTCAAGATCAAGAATCAGCTTGTTGAACATGTCCAACTGCTCAGCCAATACTTTGTCTTCAATCATCTTGAATGAATACAAAGCTTGCTTCAGGTAGAGTCGATTTACCAGCGATTTGGTCATATACAAACTTTCAAGTTTCACCCATAACCCTGATGTCGTCGTCTCCTTTGATACCTGCCTGAGAACCTTATCACCAAGGCTCAACAAAATTGCGCTGTGTGCCTTCTCAATCATAGTCGTCTTCTCCGCTGCCGTTAATGCAGCATTCATGGCTGCCTCTCCCTTCAACGCTTCCAAACAACCCTGTTGAACCAGTAGGGCTTTCATCTTCAAGCGCCACAGACCGAAATCATTCACTCCGGTGAACTTTTCAATCTCATACTTTGTTGACGGCATCTTCTCCACGCTCACCGCACCAATTTGTTGTGAAAAACGATACCAATAACAAAGTATAATAGGGAATTATAGGGGAGAAGAAGAACACAATAATTGGTTATAACCGTTATTCTTTTACTTTCTCTTAAAACAAGATTACAAGTTTACAAGAATAACAAATAACCTCTCTCACCCTAAATTAGGATTTGCAGCTTAGCAATGATGAGAGACTAGTATGCTATTTATAATAAAACCTAACATACTAACTAATGGGCTTTTTCCACAAGGCCCATTACACAAGTCAACTTAATAAACAAGCTAACTTAACAAATTAGGGTTTAAACACTAAAACCTAATTTAACATGCTAACAACCCTAGCATCTTCGACACAAGCATGTGAACAACCTTCGACTTCATGCTTAACCCTGTCGAACCAAGAAGCTACCCGGCCATACTAGAGTTCGATCCAAAATCTCACAGAAAAAAACAATAAATTGTTTCCATGACAGAGGAACAAACTCCATAAATTCATTCACCACTGTTCTTTGGCACAAATTCACAAAAAACCAGGAGGCATGAATTAACACTATAATAGTAAAAAAAATAGTAGTAGCGGCAGAAATACCTCATGAGGCATGAGAGATTTTGGAATAACCCTGTAATTTCATAGTGATATCAATCAATAACAATACAAATCTAACAAACTGATAACAATCATTAGCAACATAAAGCTTACATAGTTAGGTTATATGATTCACGACTCAGTCCTCGATGAATAGCAGGACATTAGATTGAAACAGGCAAACTTCTTTCATGGAGAGGCATCTCGCTTTTCTTTGACAACCCTTGTTGCCATCCTCCGCTGCTTCACTCTCTTGGCAAACTTCTCCCACTATTTTTCTCCAAACATATCTAATAATCTGCAAAAAAATAAAACAATCACAAAAAAACCCTAATCTAATCATCTGCAAAAATAAACCAGATACAAAACAAAAACCAGGTTCTATTATACAAAAATTATGAATTTTGACAAATATAACAAAAAAACCAGATTAAAGATAAATGATTTCAAAAAACCAGATGCATGACAAAAAAAATAGTTAAAGAACAAATATCACAAATGAATAAACTTTTAGAAACCATTAAACCAACACAAACATCATGACACAAAGTTTAAATAAAAACCAGGTTAGGTTATACTCAAAGTTTTGATTTTTGACAAATATAACAACCATACCAGATTAATGATAGTGGATTTAAAAAAACCAGATCCCTAAATAAAAATAAAAGCAGTTAAAGAACAATTATTAACAATGAATAAAGTTCAGAAACCATTAATGGTCAAAGTTTTGATTTTTGACAAATTTAACAAAAAAAATCAGATTAAAGGTTCTGGATTTCAACACAACTTTTCATATGCATGAGGAAATAAAAAACCAGTTAAAGAACAGAATCAAGAACGAAGAAAGTTCAAAAATAGTCTTACATCGTTATCAACGACAACCATCTCAAAATGTTTCTTATTTTTGTTAACAACCCATTTGTGATGGATTCAAACGACTATTTTCCACATCTCCTTCATCTCATTGATGTTCTTCACGGGCTCAAACGGCCTACCCATATGGATCTCAAAAACCAAATAACGAATTAAAACAAGTTAGGGTAAAACAAAGTTTGAGAAAAGGAAAATGTTGTTGGTAGAATAGAGAGAGAATAGAAAGATTTTGAGGAAAAAGGAAAGATGATGGAAATACTGTGAATAGTATGCACATTGGGAGCATAAAGTTTAGAGCAGAGTTGGATTCCTTACCCGGTACATTTCTAAAGCTGTTGTTCATGTCAGCTGCTTTTGGTTCAAATGCAACTAAAGTGAGTTCAAATAATATAAATATAATCGTTTTCAGCTTATAGCCTTGTAAAGAATGTTTCTAATGTAACCAAAATCAATTAAAAGTCTGACAAATGGTTAGATTAGACTCAAATTGCCCCCAAAATTGAGAGTTGGCACAAAATTAAGCAAGGGTATTGTTGTCTTTTCCAGAACAATTTCCCTTCTTATATTATAGACATTTGATTGGCACATCACATGCATAACCAATTAAAGTTTGAGAATTCTCTAATTAACCGAAAATTTTGAGAACCAGTATAGTGCTGTTCCCGTAAGCAACCATGTAGGGGATCCAATTCAGAAGGAAATTATGGATTCAACACAACTCATAGGAGATACAACAACCACTGCTACTACTACTATTGACACCGGCGAGAAGAAAAACCGTCACAAGAGCAAGAAAGGAATAGTTGATAAGATTAAGGAGAAGCTTCATGGAACACACCGTCATGATCAACAGAAATAACTAACTAGTTCTGTTTTTTATTGTACTTCATGTGTAACGTTTACTCAGCTATGGTAATTCAGTTTACTCAACTATGGCAATTCAATAAGTGTTTCTTATTTCTTAACCACTTGTATTTTATATGAAAACAAACATAGTGCACATCTTAATACACTAGATACTAGCTTGACCTTTAGGGGTTGTCTGGAAGTTGGTTTTTGGAGGATTTTGAAGGACAATGTTTTGTGTTTTGGAGGGTTGCGTCTATATCTAGAAATATAGACTAGAAATATGTTGATATTTTTAAATAATTTAAAAAACAATAAACTACATTAGCATATAAGATCATATAATTTTTTAAACCTTTTAAAAAATATCAAACATACTGTTAGATATAGACACAACCCTCTGAAACATTCTCCTCTAAAACTCCTTAAAAACCAACTCACAAACAACCCCCTAAGAGGGGCGTGGGGCGGATCTACTCTAAGCTATGGTGTGGCTATTTTCTCTTTTCTTTTTATTATTATTTTAAAATCTAATAGTTCAAATTCATTGTCATATTCTGATATAAAAATGTCATTTCTATAATCTTTTTTTTTAATGTTTTAAAAATTAAATCGATTATCAAATTCATAAGGATGAGTTACTGATATATTGATTAAAATATAAGATTTCCGGTCGAACCGCATGACTAAACCGAATAATTTAATTGAATAACTTAATTGAATAAATTGATCTCTATGATAAAATTATATAGTTATTATACTGGTCAAATTAGGTGATTGGATCTCCAAAAAAATCATGACATTTACTAAATTTCAAAGTCTTTCTTTAAATTCAAATTCTAAACATAATCATTACACACAACAAAATAATACAACATAGAAATCTAAATAAATTTTGAACAAAATCTAATTGAAACATAAACTAAATTTAAAAAGTATAATGTCTAATATATTTGATTTCAAAAAAAAATTATTCTAAATAAATTATCAAAACGCCGTCGTTTTGTCTGAAGAAAGAAAAACAAATATTTATTCGGTTGGTTTTTCGAAATCGCTGATTTTCGTCAATTTTGTCGGACTCTCACTTGTTTAATAGCTTATCTGATCCAGCATTCAAATCAGGCCGATGACCTTTCTGATTCACAATTCAACTGACAGGTCCGATATGGTTTTTAAAACACTATCACCACCTCTCAAGTTTCTCTCACTTTTATATTTGTTAATCCTTCATATTTGGGCTTTAAAAATATTTTTTTCTTATTTTAAATATAATTGAATTAATATTTTTTTATGTTTAGCCACACCAATATGGAATGTCTAGATCCGCCCCTGAAGAGGGGATGCATAAAATTCATGAAGGATGGCATGAATTAGCTCGAGTTTAATAAATACAACGATATGTGACTTCTAAAACATATCAAGGTAAAAATGGTAATATGGATCAAAAGCATTATCTAAGAAGCACTGATTTCGAATATCAATAAGATATGGTCTCAATTTATTGTTTGGTGGATCAAGATGATCAAATAAGCATGAGGAGTGGATAATGCCGTGAAAAACGAGCGAGAAAGGACATCTTTAACAATATTGTCAGACCAAATTTATACTCAATAGACTCATCCCAACTGCTATCCTAGATTATTTTTTCAATGGACTCAAACTAGATATGAGACGTGATATTGTGACCCAATCATCATACTCACCATCCAAATCCTTCTCCTTAGTCCAAATTATTTGAAGACAGTTATAGATGTTTTGGTCCGTTCGCAAAGCCTATAGAAAAAGGTGCTAAGATCGATCCTTAAATGGAAAGGTACACAGAGTAGTTAGGCCTTCTTTATAACAAGAAGTAAGAAATTCGACCCTCCAGCACATCAATTACCTTTTAATCTAATTTTAAGGTTGACCGCACAACATGCCACATCATACACAAACATTTTCAACCATTTTTAGTATATAAAGTTAAAACACGTCATTTCATATATAAAAAACCATTCTCACTCACACATTACTTCTGATTTCTCTCATTGACTTAAGTGTTGAATAACTTTGTAGGTTAGCCACGTATCCACCGCATCAGAAGTACATATCCACAGTAGCAAGACACAACTTTGCTACCTCACCATTCATTTCTAGTTCCTAACCAAATAGTGGTACCTTCCATGGAAATCGATTTCTAATTCTTACTAATTTCACGAAAAACATTTTCTCTACACCAAATATCTAAATCTCCTTTTCTTGAAGTTTCGAAGATCTTACTCCTCAAACTTTTAAATCTTTCTCCAACAGATCTATCATCATATTCATCGAGCATTGGACATCCAAAGTCACCCGATCCTTTATTTGACAAAAAGTTATTATTGCAGTCGCTGAAGCTACTAGAATTTTGTCTCTTATTCCTCATCCTCCTCCTTTGCAAGACAATCTAGTTCTGGTAGCATCTCCTTCTGAACCTACATAACAAGATTTTGCTCATCCAAGATTCTGACAAGGAACATTCTAAAATATTATGTTCTTCATATCCACACAACGGCATCACAAAGTCACACCATTGCACTGACCTCCTTTTCTACCTGTTATACCTGGATAAGAAATCTCTTGAGCTTTTAATTATTGCAGGTGAACTTAAAGTCCACGGAGCCACGTACTTGCTAAACAGCGTCTACAATCGACTTCACTAGCAAAACTCATAATTCTTGACTAAAAGGATTCTCAAAATTGAAGAGAACCTTCAGTATATTCAACCAAGAGATAATCTTGTACATGAGGCAGCCTCCCGAGACAATCAGGTCCTCGCGCCAGAGTTGGTACCCATTGTCACAACTATTCCATAGAGATTATTCCTTAAGTCTCCATCTCGTGACCAATATCAAGGACGAAGTGGCATTCATACTCCTCCTGAAGTCACAAGCCATTATCACTCACCAACACATCATCCCTAAAGAAGGGAAATATATGACGCAGATGCTCCGACTCTAGATAAAAAAAGAACCAATTGTCCTTTTGCATTCTCGACAATAGGATCCTAAGGTCTTTGAAGAATATTTTAGAGCTATAAAGTATAACAGAATTGGAAATAGAGACAAATATGTTAAGCATGTAAACAACAAGATGGATTACTACCACACTCAATGGAAGGTGAAGTGCGAGCTCTTTGAACTAACCCTTACGAAGCCACAATGATATGGTTCAAAACATTCACATATGGGAGCTTAAATTCATGGAAGGAACTTCGTGATACCTTAACCGCCCATTTTACCGCCTGAAAGCGGCAATCCACTACCATGGTTGTACTTAACGAAGTCACTCGGCGAAAGATGGAAACCCTACACAAGTGCATTGACTGTTTCACTAATATGAAAATAGCAGTGGGGGATATATGAGGGGTTAAATGTTGGATGTTCAAGAACGCGTTGAGATTATACTGCTTGTTAGAAGAAAATCTAGGGCTCAAGGGAACCTGCAATATGAGTGATTTGCTGAATATGGCTCATCCCTATATCAATTATGAATAAGAGCTCTTGGATGAAGAGGGAAATAGAGGCCGGTGAGGGAAATCCAAATATTTTTGGGCACTAGAAAGAGATAATAGGTGCCATAGAAAAAATGGGGATCGTGGATCCTGATCCAAGTTCAACGTCTACGCTCCCATAAACACTTCGAGAGAGAAATGTGAAAAAAGGGTGCGAACAGTGAGTATAAGAAAGTCGAGATCATGAATCCATACCCAAATAAAGAATCATCTAGGACTAACAAGTCCAAATACTTTTGTTTCCACATGAGTCATTTTAACAACGCAAATGAATACATTCATTTAAAGGATGTGATAGAAGAACTAGTTAAAAAGGGATGACTTATTGATACTTAGGATGATGATCAGAAAGGAAGACGGTGCGATAAGAGAGGGCGTATGAGTTGAGAAGATTCTCCCAAGAAGAAACGCTCCCCTCGTAGAGACAAACCATCCCCAAAAAATCTATTGAAGTTGTCACTAAAGCTTAAGGGGAAAAAGACATAAGTAGTGAAGAAGAGGAAGACCGAAAAATAAAACGCCAATATATTGTGTCTATGACTAGTGGTATTCCAAATAAAAAGAATCTCTTCAATGGGACGGCGAAGAGGAAAATCATTGAGTTGATGGTTGTGAACAAAATAAGGCTTAGGCTTCAACCAAGGAAGTAAAAAGACCTATCCTTTAAGTTTTGGGATAGTGAAAAGGAGTGCGAAATTCTTAACGAAACCTTTCCTCTAGTCATAACGGCTACCATAGCCAATTTTGATATCTTTAAAATCTTCTTCGACGATGGAAACTCTTGTGACTAGAGCTGTCAAAATAGGCTAGCACATATGGGTCGGCCCGCCAGGCCCGAAAAATCATAGGGCTTGGGCCTTAAAATGAGAGCCCATATTTTTCAGGGCCTTTTTAGCCCAACCCTGAAAAGCCCGCTACACATTAGGGCTAGCCCATATGGGCCGTGGGTAGTGATTAGTGGTTTTTACACGTTTATTTACTGTTGATTTTAGTCGTCTTTGCTTTATATTGTCAAGTGTTTTACTTCATTCTTCTACATTTTATGCTTTGGTTGTGTATTTTACTGTTTGCAGGCTCAAAGGAATAAATCGAGACAAATCTATGCGAAAAAGTACAAAAAGGGGAGTTTCGAAGGAATTGAAAAATCAAGCTACATGAGGTCTGACACGACCACCTGTGTCACCTGAAACTGGCCATGTTAGGATGAAGCGTGGCAAAGAAAATGCAAAAGAGATGAAAGTCACGGGGCTGACACGGCTCGTCTTAGCAAGTGTGAGATCTGGAAATTTTCAGCATGTTTCTCATCGTGATATGCGTGTAGTATTTTGATCATAACTAGAGCTTCGTAACTCGGAATGACGCGGTTCCGGTGGAAAATTTTCGCTAACGAAAAGGGCTACAACTTTGATGAAGAACACAAAGCCAAATTCTGAAGTTAAGGGCTTACACGGACCGTGTTAATCAACACGGCCACCCGTGTGAAATGTGGCTGGAAATGCGAGTTTGAACCAAAGTCAGAGGATCAACACGGGCGCCCGTGTGCAGAAACACGGCCCGTGTTGATGAACGCGGGCTGAAAACATGTTTATAAGTTTCCTCACTCAAATGGGATCATTAAGGGTATTCTTGGCATTTGGTTTCAACCGGAATGGAAGATTGATTATAAAAATAACTTTAGGGCAAGAAAGAAGGGACTTTTGACAGATTAGAGAAAAGAATACAAGAGAAGATTGGAGAAAGAAAGGGTTTGGGAGAGAAGAAGATCTTCATGACCGGAAGCAATTGAAGATTCAATCTCCTCTAATTTCTTGTAATGTCTTTATTCATTATCGTGTTTTCTTTGAATACTATGAGTAGCTAAACCCCCCAATGCTAGGGGGTGGCTCTGATTTAACTTTGTAATGACTCTGAGTTTGCAATTGCAATAACAATCATCTTTTTAATTGTTGATTTATTCTCTTGATGTTTCTAATGCTTTTCCTTTCGGACAAATTGGAATTGATCTATGATTATCATTTAGGCGGACCACCATTGATAATGCTTTCATGAGAATATGCTATAATAGATATTACCTAGGACTAGGAATACCTTATAGCAACTGGATATTCTTGATAACTAATTGCTTGATTTCATCGTAAATTTCTAAGGACTTAGGGTTTAGGATGAAGGATCAAAGGTTTTTTCACTAAGGACTTAGGATCAAACAACCTTAAGAACCGGTAATTGATTATTGAAAATAAGTTGTTGCAATAGAAATTTCAGAGTTGTTACATTATCAATCATCCACTATCCCTAGCATGTTACTCACATTTGTTACAAAGTCAATTTCATTTACTGCTTATTCTATTTTTCGTTAAGTTATAATTACCAAACAAAACCCCATTGAAGTTTTTGTTTAATTGAACCTTGAATTGAACTCATTATTCCTGCGCAGTCCCTGAGATCGACATTCGGGGAATTTTCCCTATTATTACAAGAGGCAAAATAGTACACTTGCTATTTTACCGATCAGGTAGCCTATTAAGCCCGCATAATTATAAATTTTAAAAAATATATTAATATTTATATTATTTTACTCCAAAATAGCACATTGATTTTTCTCACTTCACTAAATTTCATCTCTATTTTATTCAATCTTTCTCTTTTAAATATTATACATTAATATAATCAACATATTTTCATCGTACTATATTAGTTTTTCTATAATAAATATTCAAGTATTATTTTATACAATTTAGACATATATTATATTTAGAAACACATTATAGTATTTATAAGAGATAATATAATACTTAAAAATATATTATGTTTAAAATAACATAATTTTTAATTTTATTTATAATAAATATTATGGAGTTTTATTTTTAATTTTGGCTTAATTGCATTTTTGGTCCCTCTATTATCCATTTTTTTGGGTTTTGGTCCCTCTATTTTAAAATTTGGAATTTTAGTCCCTATATTTTAGTTTTTTGAGGATTTTGACCCCCCTGTAAATTTGAAGGCAATTTTAAATGAGATGACACTCTTATTGATGATGTGTCAGTTCAATAGTAATCTGTTCAAAAAAACTATTTTTATTTAAGATTTATATTGAACATGTCATTAATCTGAGTTCCATTTCATTAAAAATTGTCTTCGGATTTATAGGGGGACCAAAATCCTCAAAAAACTAAAACAAAGGGACTAAAATTTCAGATTTTAAAATAAGAGGACCAAAACTCAAAAAAAAATGAATAATAAAGGGACCAAAATTGCAATTAAGCCTTTAATTTTTCTAAATAAAAAGATCAATTTAAGGCCGGAGCCCGAAGCCCATCTAGGGCCGAACTCGGGTAGTAAATCCCGAGTCCATATTACACAGGGTCTTTTTGGCTCAGCCCTAAAAAGTCCAGGCCCGTCAGGACCAGTCTATTTAGGGCCGAGTAGGCCATATTGACCGCTCTACTTGTGACATCATGTAAAAGCATAAAATTTTGACGTGACTTTTTAACCATTTTATTCTTTCTTATCAGTTCAGTAATTTATTTTCTAAATTGGCTTCGAGCTTAGACTTTGATCATTAAACCTAAAAAATCTATCTTTGAATTTCGCAATGGTGAAAAGTTATGCAGGCTTTCGAACTAGATCTTTCCTTTGATTATAACAGCTACCGCACATCTTATTCCTTCTTATCAGTTAAGTAACTAACTTATCTTCTAAAATAATTTAGTAAAAATGTATATTTTTTATTATTTTTATCAATAAAACCGTTTTAACTCTATTAATAGAAATATAAATGAGATTAAAGGTAGTGCACTCTTAATGTAAAATAGTTTTATATCATATCATTCAATAGAATTACAACATTCAGCCATGTCATATAAGTTTTAAAAATTAAAAGAATGTGTTGGCTAGATACATACCTTTGATTGATTGACAGTGTAAAAATATTTTATACTTTTAATGTATACTATTTTTTTTAATATAAATTATAAAATTAGTTTACATTATCAACTAATTGTGAATGTCATATCATTAAAAATGTTGGTTGTAACTTGTAAATTAGTGTCGATGTACAACTTTTTGCTCATTGAATTAAATTTATACTTTGAGAAACAAAGGGTAGAGTTTAGAATACTTGAGTAATTATTTAAAGGCAATTGTTGACTCTAAAAGAATAGTACGTTTTGTCACACAAAAAGAAGTACGTATGTAATTATTTAAAGGCGACTCTTGTCTACATAGTTAGTGGTGTATCTAATTTTGATATAGGAAGATGCAGGTGTTTTGACCTATTTCAATTTTGTTATCCAACGTGTAACATGACTAGCATTAGGCCCTCGTGTTTCTGCACTTGTCATGGATACATTGTATGCTTTCATTTCAAGATTTGAAAGATTGTTTCATCTCATAAGAACCAAAACATTATGTCTATTAGTATATTTTTTTACTTTAATTCACTTTATAATTAGCTAATAAACTAGCACTCACCTAGTCTGAACTAAGTCCAATTCTCGTTTTCCCTATAAAATTATGGTTTAAATCACGTTAAATGAATTTAGATTCCAATCTCAAAAGCTAACATATAAGATAAAATGATGGTACACAGACGTATATTCATGGTACATATGCAGAAGTATATTCAATTTCATATAATTTGTGTAACCATAAGTTTATTTTATAAAGATTCGCTAAAATTTAGTTTTCAAATTTCTACTTTAAAAGTGAAAGTGATAAGGATTTTAATGAATAAGAATATATTTTAACCAAGTTTGATTCATGATAGAACAACTCAATGAATCAGGGGTAGGAAAGCTTAAATTCACTTAAGAAATTCGTGAATGCGGAATGTAAATTGCAAACATGAAAGAGTTGCCACATTTTAAATGAAAAACCTCAACAGAACCACTACTCTACAGTCTACTTCAGAAACCTTGGTTCCATTTAGTGACGACCATTAGTTGGATAGAAAAAAAACACATTAAACACTGAAGATCAGCTCCATGCTGCCTTTATGCCTCCACTTTGAATAGCATGTCAATTCACAGATTTTAACCACGTAGTGGAGCAAATACCACACTAAGTCCATTAAGGAAAAAGAAATTTGCGCCCAGGAATTTGACTTTTAAATGGGTAATAGATCAAGTAGTAGTGACTTGAACAGTTCATTCATGTAGCTACCCTTTCAGGAGAACCAATTTTCTAAGCACATTGACAAGTATTTGAACCAAACTTATGAGGTGTACTCAAATGGTTGAGGAGGTTGAGGTTCCTCGTCCACAGCCATTGCTGATGAAGAACTCTGCAATCCTGTTCCTGATGCGCCAGCAGTTGATGTGGTAGATGCTGGTGTGTCAGTGATGGCGAGGACTTCAGGCTCAGTAGGACGCAAGTCTTTAAGAAGCACAAATCCCGAAGGTGCCAACTTAACAGGAACATATCTGCTGTCCTGCAAAAATTTAACGAACTTCTCCTGAGCAGGAACCACTCTCGCTGGATTTGTTAGAATCTCAAAAGTAGGCTCAGGCTCAGATTTCTTCTCCGCCGGGCTATCAACCTTTAAAACAATAAGTTTAGAAATGTTAAAAAGTTGCACATATAAATCAAATGCTTTTAACAGAAACATACAAGTGATGGATCTATCAGACTGAAAAACACTCTTCACTTATATTGCTGATTCTGCATTAACAAGAAAAATTACCCCCAAAAAAACCAGAAGTAAGACAACCTTTTAAATCCCCATCCTTTTCCTCTCGATTTTCTATTCCTCTCGATTTTCTATTCCTCTTAGGCATATAAAAGGGAGCATTGATTCAGAAATATGAGACTAGACTTCTAAAATAAATCAAATATGCATCACCTGCATTGCTTCTCCATCCTTCTCACTTGAAGACTTCCCTTTTCCAGCACTTGAAGCTGATGTAGAGTCGGGACCAGATGCAACTTCAGCACTAGCCTTCTGTTCTTCAGCTTTCTTACTTGCTCTAGCTTTGGCCTTAGCTGATGTCGACAAAACAGCTGTTGGAAGTTTAACAGTTGAAGTAGTGGTGGGAACAGTAGTAGGCTTAGGGTATTCAAAAAGTGAAGGCTTTGCATGTGACAAGAACTCAAACTTTGGAGATTTCAGATCATAGTTGAGGCCGATGAGAGCAGTCGGTGAAAAAGCCAAGCTAATGAAATAGATAAGAGGGTACCAATACCAAAATTGGCTGAAAACTGCAAGACCAACCACTGCAGTAATTTTATCATGCTTTGTCTTAGAAAGTAGTCTTATGGTCACATTTCTTCCGCCGGCATCAAGTATTCCAGAGGCCAAAA
Source organism: Vicia villosa (assembly GCF_029867415.1). Lineage (NCBI taxonomy): Eukaryota > Viridiplantae > Streptophyta > Magnoliopsida > Fabales > Fabaceae > Vicia > Vicia villosa. Next base: position 172,700,107 of record NC_081184.1, read on the forward strand.
TTGCCCCCATCTTGCTCATGGTATCCTCGTGCTTGTCCAGGATAATTTTCTCCAATTGTCGCCTAGAATACAAGGCATGTCAGAAATTAACAAATTTATTGCTTCAACATCAATATAATCAACTTTCCTTACCTGAATGTTCCAACACGTGAATCACTAGCTTCACTAATCTGAACCATGACCATAGCCATTGCTATGAGGGCACCCTGACGAACAAAATCAACGACATCCGATGTCAAAGGCTCCAGCAAAGATATGGCTTCACTGAGACCTGTACCCGCACAGGAAATACCCACAGCAAGAGCCGCACCATAACGAACATGTGGGTTGTAGGATTCTGATAGGAGAGAAACAATTCGCGGAGTCTGCAGTGTTGGAAAATAACATTGCAAATCTCAACAGAATCAACGAAAACAGACTACAGCTACAGAAAAGCAACTTAGGACAAGGGGAAATAATAAAGAAAAGGACAGAACTAACCTGCTCTGGATCAGAGTACAATACAAATCCTAATGCTAGGACTGCAGTCCTCCTAACATCATCACTCACATCAGACACAGCAAAGTGCAGTAATTGACGAATGGCCTTATTGTTTGCTGTTCCACTATAGGCCAAAGCCAGTGCATACATGCCACCATATCTTAATATTGGATCCTGATCCCGAGTCATCTGCTCAATTAAAGTGTCAGCTTCTTCTTCTCTTCCGTAAACCGTAAGAGCAATTCCTAGTGATAACCCTCTGAAATATTTAAAAGCCGTAAATAATCAGAGCAAGAGAAACGATGGTTTAACTGCTTGCCAAGTGAAAAACCCTTACCTTATAATCTTTTCATGTTGTGTCTCATGTGCATAAGTGAGCATTTCATTTGCCTTATCACTGCCTGTTCCAACCATGAGTAAGCCCATACTGATTCCAGCAGCTTCGCCAGCAACAGCACTATCAGTGTAGAGAACATTTTTTATTTCTTCATAAATATCCTCATCGGCAGTTCCTAGGGATGCCAATCCAAGACCCAGACATGCACCGTGTTGAATGACCTGGCCATAAACAACAAATTAGATATCGCAATAATCTTTTTTTAACAGAGAATCATCAATATTTATGAGCACCTCAACGGTAGTACTGCGCAAGCTATCGCGGAGGAATTGTTTGATGCCCTCTCCATGATTGGCATGAATCAGACCAAGGGCATAGAGAGCACCACCTTCTGAGTATGGACTACCACCACCACCTGTCCCACCCTGAGGCAAGTAAGGTGCCATCAGTGATCTTCCCTGCTGCAAATGACCTCTATGGATAACACCAAGTCCAGCTGTTGCACTAAATTTGGCCCAATTTGTAGCTCTGCTCAACCAATCCTAAAATTTTCAAGGGGCAAATATCTTAAGAATGGGAAATTACAGGGAAAGAGGGGGAAACAAAAATTAAGCGGTAATAACTGACCAAATTTTCCCGCAGGAAAGTATCCACAGTTGTTCCGGCATGCATTATTGCATTGGCATAGATAGTAGCACTGTGGCAGACACTGTTTCTCATCTCGACAGACTGCTTTATGGTCTTCAGAATAAGGAGGTCAGATCTGAATGCAGATTACATCCAAGCAACATAAGAACTAACACACTACCAAGTAACAACAAAGAAACGGAGATCAACAAAATATTATAACAGAAAATGGTCTCACTTGTTATGGCTGTAAAGGAACTGCAGAGTCAGCTGTATTGAAGTTTCCCCAGACAAAATTCCCTTTATTTTGCTTAACCTCTCAGCATACAACTTCTCACTTGGATCCTCAGGCACACTGACGGCAGAAGCCGATTCACCATCGACCATTGGAACATCATCTGCTCCACTCACACCAGCATTCTGAGTAGAATCTGCATCACTGGGTTTTGGCTCTGCAGATTCTGAAGGTTGAGACTTTGGCAATGTAAGGCGATCTCTAACATTTAAAAGAAAAGCTTGATGCTCGTTCTCTACCAAATCAAAAGCTATTTGAAATGCCAAAAGAGAATCGTCTTTGTTTTCAGAACGTAGAAGTTTTTCCAATATGCTTGCAACACCCTCCGGCACATCCAAGAACATAAGACACTGACAAATGCTCAGATAATCTGGTGAAGGAAGCTTTTGAAATACTTTAACAAGGAGACGGAGAACCTAGACAAAAAGTACATGGAATAATATCAACTTTTGTCAGAAACATCATTGTTAAAAAGTCTTTATCACATTTTGCAAGTTTCTAGATATGCCACATATTGTATGACAAAACAAGACAAATAAATTTATCAATCAAATAATAATCTTTCAACCTTCCTTCCTAATTCTACTACTTTTTGAAAATAAACTTGTTTGGGGTAGCTAAAAATTCATTACTAGAGTATGTAAGTATAAAAACATTCTAACTAGTTGAAAATTGTTAATATGAGTTAGCCAAGGCTAGCCCATGGTAGCTGGAGGCTTTTCCCCTGTACAATAAATGTCACTTACCTCTTGTCTGTATTCTCTAAGGCTCACAAAGGAATGAGAGACATGAATGCAGTATGATAGAGTTCCTTGAACATTGTCACTCCTTGTAATTGCTTCCTCAAGTTTATCCAATCTCCTGCATTCAATGGCAGTTCCCATAGCTTGCTGGTATTTTCCGTCCACTATACACCTGAATTAAGGAAAAGCAACAAAAATTGAGGGAACTCAAATTCTTAAGGCACACTTGAATACAAAAAAAAAAAAAAACATATGAATAATTACAGTTAATCATACTTGTCCAACAATCTTTCCACAATTGCTTCAAGCCTTGGGTCCACTTTGATAGATTCATCACTTGACTCCGCTGCCTTAGACTTGAGACTAGCATATTCATCAATAGCTTTAGCTGAAAACATAGAAGATTTCAGACAATGTCAAATGCAACGTGTCATGATTTTAAATTTTATAAATGTAGCACAAAACTAATTTATATTATTAACATTATTTTTAATTTCATTAAATCAAATCGGAATGAATAAAACCACTAAAAAGTAACACCACCGAGTGAACCAATATTACTAATGCAGCCTGTTTTCATATACAAAATGATATCCTAGAAAGATCTGTATATGGCTGTAAATTAAATAAAATAAAAGTAATTCTCACCTAGAAGAGTGTGGACATAGTCAGAATCCTCTGAAACATCAAACAGAGGACCAGCTCCGAGGGCATAGGATAGTGAGTCATTCAGCTCTCCCAAGTAATAAAAGACCTAAGATTAAGAAGATGATCGAAATCAGATACCAAAACACAAACAATGAGGCCAACTCCAGCTTCAAAGGACAATAACTTATGGATATGAAAAATCTTATGGCTTCGAGTGGTTGGTTTAGAAGCCGTGTAAAATAAAAAAGGATGCAACCCAGTACTTATTTCTTATATCTCAAATATCATGGAAAAGACACATCTGCCTCACATAAATTTAAATAGAAGACGATAGTTCAAATAACTAGCAAAACAATAATACCTTTGATACAAGTAGAGCAGCAAGTTGCCTTTGGTGCTGATCAAACTCCTCGTCTTCATACAAACTCTCTCTGTTTAACACATACATACATACAAAACACACATGTTAATCTTCAACATTCCCATTCCAACACTTCACACTTAAAAAACTAATTCAACTAAGAAACATAAGAGAGAATCATGGCATTAACATGAACACGCCCAAAAAAAGAACAAAAGGCCACAATAACAGCAACAAAAATCACATTATGGCATACTTTCAAGACTACCGGATTGAAATTGACTCCTGCAAATTTAATTTAACTACTAAAACGTAATTGTAATCAAACCTATTGCTATAATTGAAGTTTTTTCTTCATCACTAACCAATAATAGTGAAGCAATTGAAAAAACCTAACTACTTTACATCTAAAAAAGGCATAATCATTCAAATTTAAAAACCAAAGAAATACAAATTGAGAATCAAAAACACACAAATCGATAAACAAAAGGAGAAAACGATTACATGAGAGGAACACTGGTGGAGATCTCAGGCCAGAAGCTGTCAACCAAATTGTTGAGGTTAGAGAGAGCGTGAAGCTTGAGCGAGAGATGAGACTCGTTGAGCATCGCCAACATGCCACCGGCAGAGCTCACCAACGTCGTCGCCATGGTTGAGTAGAATATCGCGAAGAATTGGAATAGCTAGGTTTAGGGTTAGGGTTTGGGATTATGGGAATTGCGATCTGAGAAAATGGAACGAAGAAGAAAACTGAGAAAGGGCTTGTTGTGAGTTTTAATAGTGTGTGTGTGATACTTTTCTAAGCTAGCATCTTCATTTTTCTTTTTCAACACGATATGTATAGGATTTTTTTTTTTTTTCAAGAAAAATATTTCCATATGATTTTGAAAAATATATAAAAACTTCTTTATATTTAATTATTTTTAAATAAATATAAATTTTGAAAGTTAATTCTCAATATACCTCATAAATCTCTTAGACACCACACGAAATTTCAATGTTATCCCCTGATTTCGAAGATTCAAATCAGGAAGCACCCCTATTTTAAAAAAAAATGTGTTTTCTTCCGTAGATACATCTACTGAAGCATAAAAAAATAGTATAATATAAGTTTAAAAGCAAATGATTTCAGTTGAGGAAGTCTTCCATAGATTCATCTACGGAACATGGTGAAAACAGAGTGTTTCGTAGATGCACATACGGAACAGTTTGCTATATTTTTAAATTATGTTCTTTTCATTCCAAAACTAAATTTTGGTTACAAGCATCATGTTGCTCTCCTTTGCCTCTGGCTCCACATCCGCTTATGCATCCACCACGTCCTCTCTTGGCTCTGCCTCTAGCGTCAAGTGCCCCATCAATCTTGGCATGATTTCTATGGTACAAAAATGCATCATGTGTCAGCGTAATCATAACATCTACCAGACGCCTCTCCTCATACCCCTCAAGGAATAAACCATCTACAATAACTATCAGGCTTATGTCAGCTATCTGACGACGCCGAGAAAGAATATAATGAGTGTGGTTCAACTCAGCTTGATGAGCCTGCAAGAAATTAGGGGGTAACAAAAAATATACATATAAATAATGTTGGTCATAATGTATAATACATCATCAAAGTAACATACACACATCATCAGAGAAATACAAACATAAAAAAAACCACAAGCATCGATGTTGTGTATGTCGGACATCATCGTGTTGCTCTCCTTTGCCTCTGACCCCGTCTCCTCCTATGCGTCTACCACGCCCTCTTTTGGCTCTGCCTCTAGCGTCAAGTGCTCTACCAGACTTGGCACGATTGTTACGGTACAAATATGTCTCATGTGTCAGCATAATCATAACATCCACCACACACCTCTCCTCATACCCCTCAAAGAATAAATCATCTGCAATGACTCACAGGCTTGTGTCAGCTATCTGACGACACCGAGGAAGAAGATTGTTAGTGTGGTCCAACTCAACCAGATAAGCCGGCATAATCTCCTCGTGAGATGGTCTGCGTAGATTTCCAGGTGCAGCGGGCAACATGTACGAGTGTGACACTCTATAATACCAAGTGATATACCCCCTCGACGCAGCTCAAGTCCCTCTCTGCTCTCGTCGCCCGAGCCTCCTTAGGAAACATGTGATGCTCCCAATCTGCAAAGACCTCGTCTAACTGTCGACGGGCCATGGTGATAGGAGCAGAGACTATAGGGTCGCGAGGTATCGTCTGTGTGTAGCCAGACTGACGCATGGTGATATGAACAAAGACTATAGGGTCGCGAGGGGCATTTGTGAGGAACCTTCAACATCATCTCGGGGCCTCCGTGGTATAGTAGTAGACGGGGAAGGCCCCTTCAATGGAACAGGCGTAGAGAGTCCCTCAATTGGGATGGATGGAGAAGGTTCGGCTGGAGCGGGTGTATCAGATGGAACGACAGCTCCATCAGTGACCTAAAATACTACATGCGCCCGTTCACGCCACACGGATGTATGTTGTGTAGTCCTCCCATGCATATCCTTATTCGGACAGTGGATCATAATGTCTGAATTGTGATAACATTGAGTTATATACTGTGTATCAACTGAAATCATTTGCTTTTAAATTATATTATACTATTTTCTTTGCTTTTAAACTATATTATACAATTTTTTTTATTGAATAATCAACAATGGTTCAGAAGAAGAAGCTAAAGAAGAGTAGTAATTATGTCATAATTCGTCCTATTAGATATCCTTCACATGTGTCTGAAGTTTTAATTATCTAAAAACATGGTAATGTGTTTGGTGAAGCTATAATTGGTGTTACTCTAGTGTATTGAAGTCCAGTTATAAGTTGTATGTCAAGAAGCATGTACTAGATATTACTCTCTACAACATTCCACATGTTTATGTAGCTGCTGGTAAAAATGTGATTGATGTCCCACTATTCTACAGGCCTATAAGAAATCATTATCACCAATGAAACCAAAATCATGTACGTCGTCTAACATGTTGACATAGTCTCAAATACATAAAGAGAATGATGATAATGTCCATGAGGATGTTAATGTTGATATTGTTATAACCAATGGTGGTATTGTTAATAGCCATGATCATGTTGTTGAAGACGTGAATGCCTTATATGAACATGTGATAAGTAATGATGAAAACTTACTTCTGGTTTGTGTTATTAATAGCAATGTGTATTGATTGTTTACCAAAGGCACGTGATTTATAAATGATATTATTCACCATAACTATGAAAAGTTTTATCTCATTGGTTTTGATGTGAAGCAAAGTGTTACTAACCAATTAGGAAGACTTATGCTATCTGCGGAAGAAAATGGAAATTTTTGTAAGGCTGATACTTTTAATCTTATTGCTTATCTTGGAGCCATTTGTTTGATACCAAGACTAACTTGTATTCTAAAACTAAAAGTTTGTCAGATGGATGTGAAAAGCACCTTACTCATCAGGTACTTGAAAGTGTATGTCAATTTAGTTATTAGTAAGCATGTCATTGACAAGGAAGATGTCATTAAGGAGGATAACAATATATTGACGATTTATTGACAATTTTTTTAGAAATATACAAATAAAGTTACATATATCAATATTCAAATGTTATATTTGAAATATAGATGATTAAATAATAATTTTACTAAATTTATTAAATTTGTTTTTTTAAATACATGAAAAAATTCGGGAGCTTATAATAAGAGAAAACACATATTTTAAAAGTTTACTCTCTATTATCAAATAATGTCTCGTATGTAAAAAAATTAAAATGAATAACTAATTTAATACAATATTAAATAGTTTTTATTTTTAAGGGTTAAATGGCTTTCACCCCCTGCAATAGTAGCGAGATTTGATTTTTTTCCCCCTATTAAAAAAAATTTTAGTCTTTGCCCCTTAGAAAAAAAGATTCTGTTTTCAGATACCCCCTATTCCATGTTTGGCTGACTGGGTATGGAGAATCTTGCTGACTGGACGCCATAATCCATGTTTGGCTGACGTGGTTGCCTTTTTATTTAATTTTTACGTTTTATATTAATATTTACCTTTTTTATTTTTGCCTTTTTATTTAATATTTAACAAATTATTTAAACAAAAAATTTTATTGACCTTAATTAAGCTTATGGCCCATTTACACTAAGCCCATTTTCAATTTAAGGATTATTATGCAAGTTTGTTTTATATACATTGATATATTACCTACAAAAATCGATGTGGGACTATATATCTCACTATTTATAGCACTATTTGAGTTTGTAAAACCTGACAACATACAACAACAACCTGTGAACCTTCTATATCTTTCTATCTTTCCTACTTGTTCCATTCTCACTACTTCAAGTTTCCCCAACCTTCCAAGAAGATCAATCACGCATGCATAATGTTTTACATTGATTGGACTGCAGATAAAACTGCAGATAAAACTGCAAGAAATGTGACTGCATCAAGCTTAACTCCTCTCTCCTTCATTTCATGAAAAAGTTGTAAAGCTTCTTTTCCATCCATGAAGGCCATAGGCCCTGCTCCGTGTTTCGAGTTGCGAGAATCATCTAGACAACCACATTTAGCATACATATTTATAAGTGCATTGCACACAAAGATGCTAAAACTAAATCCAACTTTTAAGATATAGCCATAAATTGTACAACCATGTTGTAATGAAGATAAGTTTAGTATCTTATAGTAAAACAAAAAATATTTTTAGTCTCTCATTGTCAAAAGGATGAGAAAACAATGATTGTTAGGATATCAGGATTGTTTAGTTCATCATCTTCATTGTTCAGTTCATCACCATCTTAACGCATCTCAAAATGCAGAAAAAATCATACCAAAAAGTATTGTTGCATCACTCACTCATGATATATTCATCAATGGAATTCATGATGTTGAGATTAGCAGTTTGTGGTGAAGCTCCGGATTCCAAAGATATCAGAATTGGAAGCATGGAAACGAGTAGAACTAGAAGGAAGAGTGGATTTTCTCTGTGAGTTAATTGCTGAGAATGACAAAGAAGACAGAGCAGCTATAATTACTAGAAAATGGAAATACAAAGAAGTTGCATTGCTTTCAAACATTTGTGTTGGCAACTATAAACATGCAGGGAGTGAAAGAGAGAGAGCTCGTTTGTTGTCATTTATGTGCAGGAAATGAATGAAGTTTAGGTTGGTTTGCAAGGTTTGAATTGAATGGTGGGATGATACAGTTTAGCTAATAGAGTCCCACATCGATTGACTTTACAATTGTAATAATCTTTATATACCAATCACATATAGGATTATATGAATTGAAAATAAACTTGTGAACATGTTGAAGTTAGGCCCAACTTTAATATTTTATTAATTCTTTTAATAAATATTAGAAGAAAACAAAATTAAAAAATATAAAAAGAAGAAAACGTAAGAAAATAATTCTTAATAAATAATAGAAGAAAACGAAATAAATAAAAAATAAAATTAAAAAATAAATAGAAAATAAACAAAAAAATCCAACTGGATGCCTCCTATGCAAGATTCTCCATGCCCAGTCAGCCAAACATGGAATAGGGGGTGTCTGAAAACAGAATCTATTTTTATAAGGGGCGAAGACTAAAATTTTTTTTAATAAGGGGAAAATCTAATCTCGCTACTATTGCAGGGGGGTGAAAGCCATTTAACCCTATTTTTAATTTATCATATTAATTCTTTTGCATTTTTTATATTTCATTTAATATATTTTATTTTGAATCAAATATTAATTTATTTGTTATCAACTTTTATATATATATATATATATATATATATTGTCATACCCCCAAATTTGCCCATCACATTTTCATACTCAAGCTCATTTGAATACCAAAGGCTATAGACTTGACTGAATGCGTACTCTCCTAAACAACAACTCTCCAACTAGGGTTTTGATCCTTTTAAAGTAAGATCAGCTTTTGACGCCTCAAATGGATTCCATGGACTCTCATATGCTTCAAAGGTTCGTCATGCCAAGTTTCAAGCTCTGATTCACAAGATTACTCAATCAATAGCTCAGATAGTCGACTAGTTTTGCCTAAAAGTCAACTGTGGTCAAAGTATACTCAAAACTCCTGATTTTTTGTAAACATCCTTATTTTGAGGTATCATTCATAATTTGATCAAGGATTGATCATGATTCATCAAGAAAAGCTTCAAAATCATCAAAAACCTAAGTTTCTAAATTAGGGGTTTTAAGGAGAAAGTCAACCCAACTTTGACCAGCCATAACTTTCACATGGAACATCAGAATTTTTCCATCCAAAGCTCAATCTGGAGGAAATTGAATTCTCTATAGTTTTGTCCCTCACATGACAAGGCTAAAAATGCTTCATTTGAGAGATTTGAGCCAAAACATTACAGGTCCTTCTAGAAGCTCGCAAAAAGCAGTTTTTTGTCAGGAGTCATATCATCAAGATAAAATCTCCAAATGCAAAATATGTTCCAAAATGACTTGTAGAGGACATCTTGAGCTTTCCAAAAAGTCCTAGATCATCTCCATATGATAAATATTGAATGAGTTGTGGCTTGCGCAAGTTGGTCGATTTTGAGAACATGCATGAAAACCTAAATGAAGAATTTTGTATTATTAAGTAATGGGCCATGGGTTTTGAGTTGTCCACGTGATTTTGAGATCATGTAAGGCCCAAAGATTATTTGATAATTATTTTATGAGTTTTATTACATTTATTTTGGAATTATTCACTTAAATTCAATATAAATCAAATAAAATCAAAAAAATAAATCAAATTAAATTGTGCAAGATATCTTATTCATTGAATCAAGTCCATAACCATTCACCAAGTCAAGAAATCGTGGAAATAGTACAAAAATAGTTTTAATCCAAAAAAAGAAAGATTTCATACATATTGAAATCAAATATTCTTGCAATCAATGGGCTTGCTCTCTCTCCAATCTTCTTAACCTAAATAGTCCTCATATATAAAGAGAGCAAGTGCAGCCAAGGGGAGGAACGGTTCAGCAGCCAAGAGACTAGGAGTAATGCTTCAAAAATTCCACGTGAAGTTGCACCATCAAAATCTTCACTGCAGCCTTCCTCGAGAGCTTTCAAACATCAAGTCGTATTTCTAAGGTATTATAGAGCAACTACAAGTCCAGAGCCATGGCAAAGCATCCCTGAAACGCATGCATCATGAATTCAGTTCATCTTAAACTTTTGATATTCGTATTTTGCATTCCATTGTGTTTTTGTTTGAACTAACATCATTAATGTGTTCCTGAGATATCACAGAGTAGGTTTAGTCCACCGCGCGGGGTTTAAAATGCACAAACCGTCACATGCCATTGTTAGAGCTTGGAGTTCATGAAGCTTCGGACTTAGGTCGTTGACCTGGTCAAGGGCTTTACTTGCACGCGTGGCTTTGTTCGCCTATCTGATTGGTTGAATGAGATTTTCAAATGCCCTCTCTGCTCTGATTGTCCATACGCGTTGGTAGTAGGCCCGGTTTGACTTTGTTGTTTGATTTTCTTATTTAATATGCATTATGAGATTTATTTGTTTGTGTGGATTTTATTATCGATTAACGTTTACAGTCTGATTGGCAAGAAGGCCTTTGCTGCAACCTTCAACTCCTAGGTTCGAGACCGGCTTAGGGCATTTTATTTTTAACAAACTATTTGCTTTTGGATCTGATGCATGCACCCTCGCGTGGCCATGATACACCTCATGCACTGACCGGTTGATAGTTCTAGAACTAAATCTAAAGGCCCAAAAAGAAGTCTCCACGGTGGACCTCCAGGAGACCCCCACACAAGATCCAACGCCTGTTTGTGTTCTTCTTTCTTTTTGTTCTATTTTGTTGCTATTTCTTTCATGTTTTTTTATTCTTACAAGTTTTCTTTTATATTTTTTTTACTAAAACTAACCAATTAGAATTTAGGATTTCGCTTATTACTTTTATTTTATTAATTTAATTTAGTAATTTAGTTTAGTAATTTAATTAGGGTTAGTCTTTTGACTTAATAATAGAAATTAATTAATTAATTAGATAATTAATTTAGATTTAATTTAAAATTAGGAATTAGTTTAATAATTAATTTAGGGTTTCGCTTAATTTCCTTAAAACTCAATTTTCTTCAAACTCTAACTTCTTCGCGATTTTCTCTTCTCACCTCAAACTTCGTTGATTGACGCATGCTTGTTTATTTATCATTTTTTTTTATTTTGTATTTTATTTATTTAAATTTTAGAAACGATGTATAGGTTGAAATTTTTGATGTAATAGTAATTAGGATTTTATTTCCTCGCATTTTACTTTCCGCATCTTCTGCACTTTATTTAAATCTTGAGGGTGTGGATATTTTGGCTACGAAGAAAGGTAAGCTTAGTAGGGAGCAAAGGACATTGCTTATTAGCACAATTTATGAGAAGGAGATTGAAGATGATTTGAAAAACATAGGTGAACTCAATGTCGTCGGGGCTGATGGCTTTGGATTTAAGTTCTTTAAAAAATTATGGCATGTTGTTAAACATGATGTCCTTTATATTGTGTAAATTTTTTTCCAAAAAGGTATGATGGATGAAAAGTTTAATTATACCCAAGTGACAATGATGCCTAAGCATGAACAAGCTAGGACAATCAAAGAATTCATACCAATATCCTATTGTACAACTTTGTATAAGATCATATCCAAAGTGATGGCTGACAGAATGAGTAAAGTATTGGGAAGCATAATCAGTAGGAGCCAAGTTACTTTTGTGCCTAACTAGAAAATTCATGATAATGTGTTGCTAGATTACGAGTTAATAAGAAGTTACAGTAGGAAAGGAGATGTGCCTAGGTGTATGCTCCAAATGGATGTTCATAAAGCCTACGACTCAATGGATTGGCTAACTTTGCAAACCATCTTGAAAGAGGTAAGATTCCCTAGAATGTTCATTATGTGGATGATAAAAGTAGTCATAATTGTCTCTTATATTTTCAATGTCAATGGAGAATGCATTAAAAAGATGATTGCAAAAAGAGGCCTCGGGCAAAGGGATCCCATATCCTCCTTGTTGTTTGTGATAATCATGGAATACTTCCATATGGAGCTAAACGAGTTGAGCAAGATACCAAATTTTAACTACCATAGTAAATATGAAAAGGTGAAGATAATTGATGTTTGTTTTGCTGATAACCTGCTACTATTTATTAGGGGGACCTCACATCTATTCAGATAGTGATGGAGAAATTTCAAGAATTCTCTAGGGCTTGTGGTTTATGTGTGAACCCTAGTAAACATAAGCTATATTATGAAGGTGTGGAAAAACATAATAGGCACTTGATGGAATAGAACACGGGTTTCTAGACCGGACCCATACCTTTCAGGTACTCGGAGATTCCTTTAACTAGCAGGAATTTAATTAATACTCAATGTACTCCACCAGTGGAAAAGATTGGGGTGAGAATAAAACATTGGAGTGCCATCCTGTTTAGCTACGCAGGTAGGGCCTAACTGATAAAAAGTGTTGTGTTTGGTATTGTTAACCATTGGTTGTATTGCATTCTATTACCTAAGAGGGCGACTAAGAAACTTGAAGCTATGTGTAGGACATTTCTACGGAGAGGAAAAAATATCATAACCAAAATGAGCCTGGTGGCCTGGAGCAAAGTGTGTGCCCCGAAGGCACAAGGGGGATTGGACATTATAACCATCACTAAATGGAATAGAGCCTGCCTTACCAATCTGTTATAGAACTTGTGAAAGAAAGAGGATAGCCTATGGATTAGATGGGTTCACATTAACTATGTTACGAAGGATGGCATCATGAGTGTCCCCATAAGAGACAATTGTTCATGGATTCTAAAAAGCATTTTAAAGCAGAAGGATAGAGTTAAGGAAAAACACCAATGGAAAGAACTTTTAAGGACTGGAAAATTTAGTATGAAAAATTCTATTATAGTGTCCTTGAACAACACCAACAGGTACCATGGAGGAAAATATTTTATGATAATGATGCGCATCCAAGAGCTCTTTTTACCCTATGGTTGGCATGCCATGATAGGCTTGCAACCATAGTCAGGCTGTTGAAATTTGGGTTACTGAACAATGAGGATTTTGTGTTTTGTGATAGTGTGGAAAATCTCCAGCACCTATTTTTTTATTGCAGAGTCACAAAGAGGATTTGGAAAGCTATGTTAGATTGGATAAATATGGACCATAGACCGCAAGGTTGGGCACAAGAGATCCAATGGGTAATGAACAATAGTAAAAGTAAGAATTAGAGGGCAAGAATACTCAAAGTAGTTGCGGGTGAGACAATGTGTGAATGTTGGAAACATAAGATTGATCGAGTATATACAAATATTAATAGCAATACATAAATAGAAAGGAAAATTATAGATATCATTGTTCATAGAGTTTGGATGAAGCCAAACCTTCGTAAGTATATTTCTCAAATGCTTATGTAATAGTTGGTTTGGTATTTATCCCAGATGTACTCGTTATCTAGATTGGCCCTATGGGTCGCTTGTACATACTATTTTTTTGGCTATGTATAATTCTTATTTTAAAAAAAAAACAATTATTCACATGAAGTTATGATATATAAACTAACTTTCTTAATATTTGATTTGATCAGTTTTGTATATATTTTATTTTAGGAGGGAATATATTAGTTGAGAAAATTGTGGATATGACACATGATTGCAAGGAATGCCCAAGTCTACATACCAAAAAGATGTTTCTCCAACATTTATGCACACAACATAATCTTTGTTGAATATTTCACTAGCCTTTATGATAAACCTTCAAATTGAATAATTTATTTTCTAAATAATAAATTTGTGTCACATATATCTTCAAAAAAAAAATGGATGTAATAAATGTATGGTTGATGAAGTTATTTTCATTTTGGTATTGTATAATATAATTCAATTTGATTTTAGTGATATTTAATTGATGTAATAAAAACTATAATTCAATTTAAAATACGGCGGGATATGGTTAGAAAAATATATATTTGATCTATGCATCGAATTGATGAAATAAAATCTAGAAAATTAAAAAGTTGACACAATTCTTATCTAAATTTCAATAGAAAATACAACTAACTATAAATATTATTACACTCGACTCACTCTTAAAGTGTAATAATAAAGTTAAATATGTGTTTTTTATAAGTAAAATAGTATTAATGAAGAGTATAAGGAATACTCCAACTCATTACTCAAGATAGATAATAAAGCTAAACAGGTGTAATAATAAATCTAAACATGCATTACAAACCACTAATTTTCAAAACCTCCAAAGTAGAGGGAGGGGTTCACACCACCCCACCATTTTCTCTCTTTGTGAAACACAAAACCAACTTTGTAATTCCATCTCTCTCTCTCTCTCCTCCCTGTTGCACCATATCTTCTCCCTAACAGAATAAAAAACGAGTTTTCTCTATTTTTTTCCGTTGGGGATTCCTCCTCCCCATCCATTCTTAACAAATGCCATGTGATCATCTCCTTTCATAAACCCTATTGTGAGGGATTATTTATGTTTTCCTCACATTCAATATTCAACTTTATCATTATTGTAATAATTTTCTGAAGCACAAAAATAATGATAAAAGTTGGATTGGATTTTAGAGACTCATTCAATTTGGTTATACTTTTGGTGTTTTCTATCATAATTATCCCAACAAGATGTCAAGATGTAGAAGTCATGAATATTTTGAAAAGCACTATAAATTCTCCAATCACCTTTCAATGGACAGATCCTGATGTATGCAAATGGAGGCGTATTCAATGTGATTCAAGCAAACGTGTCACTGCAATTCAATTAGGGACTCAGAACCTTCAAGGTTTTCTCCCAAAGGAACTTGTCAAGTTAACGAATTTGCAAAGGTTTGAGTGTCAAAGCAATGCCCTCACAGGTTCATTCCCTTACCTCTCAAAATCATTACAGAGGCTTGTAATTCACGATAATAAATTCAATTTCATTCCTGGCGATTTCTTCACGGGAATGAGCAATTTGCAAGAAGTAAGAATTGACGACAACCCGTTTTCTCCATGGCAGATTCCTAATTCTCTTAGAGATTGTGTTGCGCTCCAAACTTTCAGTGCACAGAGTGCTGGAATTGTTGGGACCATCCCAAATTTTTTTGGCAGAGATGGTCCCTTCCCCGGGTTGATTTTCTTGGCATTGTCTAATAATTACTTAGAAGGTGTTTTGCCTGCAAGTCTTTCTAAAAGTTCAATAGAGAACCTTTTGGTGAATGGCCAAAATAGTAATAACAAACTCAATGGTACCCTTGCTGTGATACAAAATATGGCTTCTTTGAAACAAATATGGGCTAACGGTAACTCATTTACCGGTCCTATACCTGATTTATCTCACCTTGATCAATTATCTGATGTAAATTTAAGAGATAACCAATTGACGGGTGTTGTTCCGCCTTCTCTTGTGAACCTTCCAAGATTGCAAGTGGTGAATTTGACAAACAATTACCTTCAAGGTTCACCTCCCAAGTTTAGAGACGGTATTGGAGTTGATAATAATATGGATGGGAGTAGAAATCAATTTTGCACCAATGTTTCAGGGCAACCTTGTAGTTCTCTTGTGAATGTTTTGTTATCAGTTATTGAACCTTTGGGTTATCCTCTCAAGTTTGCTGAAAGTTGGCAGGGTAATGATCCATGTGCTAATAAATGGTTAGGTATAGTTTGTTCTGGTGGGAATATTTCAATTATAAATTTCCAGAGCATGGGAATAACTGGCACTATTTCTCCTACTTTTGCTAGTATTTCATCTTTAACAAAATTGCTTCTTGCAAACAATAGTCTCATTGGTACAATACCGAACCAACTTACTAGTATGCCTCTTCTACAAGAATTGGATGTTTCTAATAATCATTTATATGGTCGTGTTCCGTCGTTTCATAATGGTGTGGTTCTTAAATTTGGTGGAAATCCGGATATTGGGAAGGATAAACCCAGTAATGCAAGTAGTTATGGGTTTGAAGGTAGTGGTAGTAACAATAATGTTGTCGGCATCACAATTGTAATTTTGGTGGGAGCTGTCATTTTAATTGGTGTTGGGGTATTATTATATATTAAGTTTTGGAAAAGGTCTGGCAATAATTCAAGGAAAAGTTTAAGTCATGATTCAATAATGGTAGATCATAAATATCAATTGGATGATAATATTCTGAATGTAAGTGTTATTGGTGGTGGTGAGGGAGGAGGTGCATTAAGCCCCACTGGTAACATGGTGATTTCAATTCAAGTTTTGAGACAAGTTACACATAATTTTCGTGAGGAAAACATTATTGGAAAGGGTGGTTTTGGCACTGTTTACAAAGGGGAATTGCACGATGGGACACAAATTGCAGTGAAAAGGATGCAATCGGGAATAACAGACGAGAAAGGACCAAATGAATTCACATCAGAGATTATGGTTCTTACAAAAGTCCGACATAAACATTTGGTTGCACTCTTAGGGTATTGCTTAGATAGAAATGAAAGACTCTTGGTCTATGAGTACATGCCTCAAGGTGCTCTAAGTAAACACTTATTCAATTGGAAAGAGGAAGGGATAAAACCACTAGAATGGAAAACGAGGCTTAGTATTGCCTTGGATGTTGCTAGAGGTGTGGAATATCTTCATGGGTTGACCCAACAAATTTTTATCCACAGGGATCTCAAACCATCCAACATTTTACTTGGAGATGATTTACGGGCTAAAGTATCTGACTTTGGATTGGTTCGACTTGCTCCCGAAGGAAAAGCTTCATTTCAAACTAGACTTGCAGGAACTTTTGGATATATGGCACCAGAGTATGCTGGTAAACATTTATATTGAAACATATAACTTGGCTCGTATCTTTGATGATCATTAGAAATGATTTGATGTTCACATTTTATCATAATGTGTTATTAATATTATTAATTTGTTCAAATCTTAAAAGACTAATAATATAATGAATAAACGTGCAGCCACCGGAAGACTAACAACAAAGGCCGATGTATATAGTTTTGGTGTAATTCTTATGGAGATCGTAACAGGAAGGAAAGCGCTTGATGAGAGCCAACCAGAAGAGAACATCCACCTTGTAACATGGTTTCGTCGGATGTTATTGAATAAGGATTCATTTCGAACGATCATTGACAAAACAATTGAAGTTGATGAAGAAACATATGAAAGCATCAACACGGTTGCAGAGTTGGCAGGGCATTGTAGTGCAAGGGAGCCTTATCAGCGTCCTGATATGAGTCATGCAGTGAATGTGTTATCATCTCTTGTTGAAGTATGGAAACCTATAGAACAAGATGTTGATGATGTATATGGGATCAACTTTGATATGACATTACCAGAAGCTCTCCAAAGGTGGCAAGCTTTTGAAGGAAAAAGCACATTCAATTTAACACGTTCTCCTTCATCGCTGCATACTAGTGGTGGCAACACACACTCCCGTACATCTCCAAATGTGTCTTCATCACATACATAAAGGTGAATTTAGACATATAGATTTTTATATCGATTTTGTATTCAATGTAATTACATATTTTGTTGTCTTCAATATCGTGTATGATCTTTACCAAATGGTTTATTTTTATTTTAAGGAAAAAATAACCAAATTTTAGTGTTATCTTAGAATTTTTGAAATACTAGGAGATAGGCATGATGAAAGAAATTCTTTATATTTTGTCTTTTATTTCCTTTCAGTGATTTAAAAATGATTATTTGTGCTTGAAAATGCACCTTACATGGACAAATTTTATATGACACTTAACAACCAGTGCATTTGTCTTGCTTTTGTTTCAGTTTAATTTTTATGATTTCTAGTTGCGGTTATCATTGCTCAAATTGTTATTTTCTTTTTGGTTTAAAAAATATAAATATATATTGGCTTAAATGTACCTTTGGTCCCTGTAAGTTAGCGAGTTTTTGATTTTCGTCCTTGTAAGTTTTTTTGTTGGTATGAGTCCCTATATTTTACTTTTTGCTTGCGGTTTAGTCCCTAAAGCCAAAATCCGCAGGAAAATCTGCAGGTTTTCCTGCGAATTTTCCTGTGGATTTTGATTTTAGGGACTAAAACAAACGCGAAAGTGAAATATAGGGACTCAGACCCAGAAAAAAACTTACAGGGACGAAAATAAAAAACTCGCTAACTTACAAGGACCAAAGGTGCATTTAAGCCACATATATTTAATAAAATAAAAATATACATACAAACATAATAATTAAAATTTTACATAAGTGTAAATATAAATAGAATATGAGATAATTTTATTAATAATTAATTCATGAATAGAAATATCTCATAAAAAGATTTAAGTTACTACATTTAAAAATCATTAACAAAAAAAAATTGTGAATGGATTATTTTATATAATTTAATTTAATAAAATATTTTATTATAAAATTCAATAGAAATAAAAGTAATAGTAATAAATCTTTTTTTATATTAACCTAATGAACAACACATTCTCAAATAAATATTTTTGGTGATAAAGAAAGCGGTGTCTCGAGTTTAATTTCAAGATTTCACATGAAATATTCTCTTACTCAAAATTAAATTATAAGTGAGAAAATGATCCTTATGTCAACATTTCTCCTAAAAAATACACATTTATATATATATTTATATATATATATATATATATATATATATATATATATATATATATATATATATATATATATATATATATATATATATATATATATATATATATATATATATATATATATATATATATATATATATATATATATATATATATATATATATATATATATATATATATATATATATATATATATATATATATATATATATATATATATATATATATATATATATATATGTATATGTATATAATTTATTGATTTATAAATATAAAGAAGTTGTTTACATTAGTACATTATAAAAAATAAAAAATGTTGTTATCAATGATTGAACCTTAAACCAAAAAATATTTTATACTTATATTTTATTATTAATAATATTTTAATATTTATTTTTATCAATCATTATACTAAATTATAATATAATAATAAGATTTTAAATATATATTATAATCCAAATTAAATATTCAAATATTTTAGCTATTAAAATAATATTATAATAATAATAATATTAATAATAATAATAATAAGAATGATGATAATAATAATTACAACAACAATAATAATAATATAATAACTTAACCATTGTTCTCCTTCAAAAATACAAATATATATTTATATTTTTTCTTTTGGATCTTCTCCTCCCATTTTCTCTATATTCCTCTCCTAAGTCTCTCTATCTCTCTTAATATTACTTTCTCTTCATTGTAAAATTAAAGATTGTGAGATTTTGGATCGAACTCTAGTATGGCCGAAGGGTAGCTTCTTGGTTCGACAGGGTTAAGCATGAAGTCGAAGGTTGTTCACATGCTTGTGTCGAAGATGCTAGGGTTGTTAGCATGTTAAATTAGGTTTTAGTGCTTAAACCCTAATTTGTTAAGTTAGCTTGTTTATTAAGTTGGCTTGTGTAATGGGCCTTGCTGAAAAAGCCCATTAGTTAGTATGTTAGGTTTTATTATAAATAGCATACTAGTCTCTCATCATTGCTAAGCTGCAAATCCTAATTTAGGGTGAGAGAGGTTATTTGTTATTCTTGTAAACTTGTAATCTTGTTTTAAGAGAAAGTGAAAGAATAGCAGTTATAACCAATTCTTGTGTTCTTATCCCTAATTCCCTATTATACTTTGTTATTGGTATCGTTTTTCACAACAAATTGGTGCGGTGAGCGTGGAGAAGATGCCGTCAACAAAGTATGAGATTGAAAAATTCACCGGAGTGAATGATTTCGGTCTGTGGCGCTTGAAGATGAAAGCCCTACTGGTTCAGCAGGGTTGTTTGGAAGCGTTGAAGGGAGAGGCAGCCATGAATGCTGCATTAACGGCAGCGGAGAAGACAACTATGATCGAGAAAGCACACAGCGCAATTTTGTTGAGCCTTGGTGATAAGGTTCTCCGACAGGTATCAAAGGAGACGACGGCATCAGGGTTATGGGTGAAACTTGAAAGTTTGTATATGACCAAATCGCTGGTAAATCGACTCTACCTGAAGCAAGCTTTGTATTCATTCAAGATGATTGAAGACAAAGTATTGGCTGAGCAGTTGGATATGTTCAACAAGCTGATTCTTGATCTTGAAAATATTGATGTGAAGATCGATGATGAAGATCAAGCGCTGTTACTATTGTGTTCTTTGCCTAGATCACATGCTCACTTCAAAGAAACTCTCTTGTATGGAAGGGAGTCCCTGACGTTTGAAGAAGTTCAATCAGCCTTATACTCTAAGGACTTGAATGAACGAAAGGAGCATAAACCTTCGACTGTTGGCGAAGGTTTGGCCGTTAAAGGAAAACTCTTACGAAAGGATGGTAAGTTCGACAAGAAGAAAGGCAAAAGCCAGTCGAAGTCTTACAGTGGCGAAGCATCTGGCATTCGATGCTACCATTGTAAAAAGGAGGGTCACACAAGAAAGGTGTGCCCTGAACGCCTGAAATATCATGGAGGTAAGGATAATGGCAACGCTGCCATTGTTCAAGATGATTTCGAATCATCTGATGTTCTTGTGGTTTCAAGCAGTGACTCTAAGAGAGAGTGGATTATGGATTCAGGTTGCACTTGGCACATGACTCCAAACAAAGACTTGTTCGAGGAATTATGTGATCAAGATGGTGGATCAGTATTGCTGGGAAACAACAAGGCTTGCAAGATTGCAGGTATTGGATCTGTTAGATTCAAGCTCCATGATGAGTCAATAAGGTTGTTGACTGAAGTCAGGTATGTTCCTGATTTGAAGAGAAATCTGCTTTCTCTTGGTGAATTCGACAAGAAAGGATATGTTTTCCAAGGAGAGAAAAGTATCCTAAGAGTCATGAAGGGTTCGAAGGAAGTCTTGAGAGGCGTGAAGAAACAAGGCTTGTATACCCTTGAGGCTGAAGTTGTAAGTGGTTCGACAAATGTTGCATCCACGAAACCTTTGTCGAAAACTGAAATCTGGCACATGAGATTGGGCCATGTCAGTGAAAGGGGTCTGGTCGAATTAGGGAAACAAAATCTGCTTGGTGGAGACAAAGTCGAAAAGCTGAAGTTTTGTGAACCCTGTGTACTTGGAAAATCTTGCAGAGTGAAGTTCAACAAAGGCAAATCAAGAACACATGGATCCCTTGATTACATCCATGCTGATCTTTGGGGGCCTGCAAGGTGTGCATCACATTCTGGGGCAAGGTATTTCCTATCCATAGTAGATGATTATTCCAGAAAATTATGGGTATTCATCCAGAAGACTAAGGATGAAACGTTTGAGAATTTCAAAAGTTGGAAGACTCTGGTTGAAAATCAGACTGGCAGAAAGGTCAAGAGGTTGAGAACCGACAATGGCCTTGAATTTTGCAATGAGGCATTCGACAGTTTTTGTGCTACCTCTGGTATTGCAAGGCATAGAACTACTGCAGGTACTCCACAACAAAATGGTTTGGCTGAAAGGTTTAATCGAACTATTTTGGAGAGAGTGAGATGTATGTTGACTAGTGCGGGGTTAAAGAAGGTGTTCTGGGCTGAGGCTGTTGCGACAGCAACATATCTGATAAACAGATGTCCTTCGACAGCGTTAGATATGAAGACACCTGAAGAAGTTTGGTCGGGACATCCACCAGATCTCGACAAACTGAGAGTGTTTGGCTGCATAGCCTATGCTCACATTAGGCAAGACAAGGTCGAACCTAGAGCTCTGAAATGCATGTTCATGGGATACCCAGAAGGAGTCAAAGCTTATAGGTTATGGTGCCTAGAGCCAGGTCACAGGAGGTGTATCACCAGTCGAGATGTAGTTTTCAATGAAGCTGAAATGGCTTTTAAGAAAACTGATGATGTTGGTCGAAGTACAGAAACATCTGACGAAGAGCTGGAACAGGTAGAGATTCCTGTTGAGGTGGAGCATGTTGATGCTGAATTGCATATCCCAGATGAAGTCGAAGAAGAAGCAGAAGATGCTGAAGTTGAGGAAACTGACGATGACTACCTATTGTCGAGAGATAGGTCGAGAAGAGTCATCAAGCCACCTCAAAGACTTGGATATGCAGATCTTATAGCTTATGCCTTAATCTCTGCAAGTGAGGTTCTAGACGAAGAACCTAGAGACTATAAGGAAGTTATGAGGAGTCGAAATAAGACTGAATGGCTGAAGGCCATGGATGATGAGATAAAATCTCTTCATGATAATCATACCTGGGAACTGATCAAGAAACCTGCTGGGGCAAGGTTAGTCAGCTGTAAATGGATTTTCAAAGTTAAGGAAGGAATTGAAGGAGTGATGTCGAAAAGATACAAGGCAAGGTTAGTTGCAAGGGGTTTCACTCAGAAAGAAGGTGTCGACTTCAATGATGTGTTTTCTCCTGTTGTGAAGCATAGGTCCATTCGAATGTTGCTTGCCATGGTGGCACAGTTCGATCTTGAACTGGAACAAATGGATGTGAAGACTGCGTTCTTGTATGGTGATTTAGATGAAACGATCCTGATGAGGCAACCTGAAGGGTATGTCGAAAAGGGGAAGGAAGATTATGTGTGCGAGTTAAAGAGATCTTTGTATGGGCTGAAACAATCTCCTCGACAGTGGAATAGGAGATTCGACAAGTTCATGGCACGCATAAGTTTCATTAGAAGTCAGTTCGACCACTGCGTTTACTTCAGATTTCGACCTGGTAATTCATTTGTTATTTTGTTGCTTTATGTGGATGATATTCTCATAGCAAGCAACAGTGTTGAAGATGTGATGAGGGTGAAGGCTGAACTCAATAAGGAGTTCGATATGAAGGATCTGGGAGCTGCTTCCAGGATTCTTGGAATTGACATTCGAAGAGATAGAAAGAAGTCGAAGTTATGCCTA
Organism: Vicia villosa; assembly: GCF_029867415.1. Classification (NCBI taxonomy): domain Eukaryota; kingdom Viridiplantae; phylum Streptophyta; class Magnoliopsida; order Fabales; family Fabaceae; genus Vicia; species Vicia villosa. The sequence goes on from NC_081184.1 coordinate 172,723,469, forward strand.
TCTCAAGAGGCATATCTACGGAAGATTCTTGAAAAGTTTGGTATGTCGAATTCGAAGCCAGTTGTGACTCCAACAAACCCTCAATTCAAGCTGAGTATTGATCAGTGTCCCAGTACTGATGTGGAAAGAGCCTATATGAATAGCATCCCATATGCTAATATAGTTGGTTCTTTGATGTATGCTATGGTTTGTACTAGACCCGACATAGCATACGCAGTAAGTCTTGTAAGCAGGTACATGGCGAATCCTGGAAAGGCTCACTGGCAAGCATTGAAGTGGATTTTAAGGTACATAAATGGGTCTCTGAATAGAGTCCTAATTTATGGTGGAGCCTTGGGTGAAGATGGTAAAGCAGTAATCGAAGGATATGTCGACTCTGATTATGCAGGTTGTATGGATTCCAGGAAATCTATTTCTGGATATGTTTTCACTATGTTTGGCACAGCAATTAGTTGGAAAGCAACACTTCAGAAGGTTGTTGCTCTATCAACCACTGAAGCGGAGTACATTGCATTAACTGAAGCTGTGAAAGAAGCATTGTGGCTTGAAGGTTTTGCGAAGGAGCTGAAACTTCAAGGTCGAGGTATCACTGTTAAATGTGATAGTCAAAGTGCAATACACCTGTCGAAGAATTCAGCCTATCATGAGCGAACTAAGCACATTGATGTGAGGCTGCATTTCGTCAGAGGAGTAATCGAGCGTGGAGAAGTCCAAGTGCTGAAGGTTTCGACTGAAGACAATGCTGCTGATATGATCACCAAGACATTGTCGAGTTGCAAGTTTTTCCACTGTATGCAGTTGATAAAGCTGCATGAAGAAAGCTAGTTTGTTCCCTTGATGTTGTAGAGTTAGATCCAAGGTGGAGATTTGTGAGATTTTGGATCGAACTCTAGTATGGCCGAAGGGTAGCTTCTTGGTTCGACAGGGTTAAGCATGAAGTCGAAGGTTGTTCACATGCTTGTGTCGAAGATGCTAGGGTTGTTAGCATGTTAAATTAGGTTTTAGTGCTTAAACCCTAATTTGTTAAGTTAGCTTGTTTATTAAGTTGGCTTGTGTAATGGGCCTTGCTGAAAAAGCCCATTAGTTAGTATGTTAGGTTTTATTATAAATAGCATACTAGTCTCTCATCATTGCTAAGCTGCAAATCCTAATTTAGGGTGAGAGAGGTTATTTGTTATTCTTGTAAACTTGTAATCTTGTTTTAAGAGAAAGTGAAAGAATAGCAGTTATAACCAATTCTTGTGTTCTTATCCCTAATTCCCTATTATACTTTGTTATTGGTATCGTTTTTCACAACAAAGATATAACAAGATCAAGAGAGAAATAGAAAACCATGGAAGGAATAAAGAGAAAAAATGGAGAATCTAAACCCATATTTTATTATTATTAATACGGTGGTTTATATATACTCAAATAAATATTTTAGACCGGAGAAAATAGAGTTACATTAATTTAAATTCAAAATTTTATATAAAATATCACAGTAACCCATTAGACGCAAACATCTATATTTATTATATCAAATAATAAAAATATTTAAAATGTTAAATATTTTTAGTTTATTTTTGGGTTAATAGTAATTCACCCCTGTAATGTTACAGAATTTTGTTTTTTCCCCCTCCCTACCCTTTGGTAATGGTTTTTCCAAAAAAAAATCGTTGTCAAAATCTGTCTTTGACAACGGTGGGAATAAACCAAAACACGCTCATATTACGGGGCTAAACTACTATTAACCCTTTATTTTTTTAATTGTTATACTAAATTGTAAATAATACTTTTGAATTTTTAAATATACTATTTGATCGTACCTGATCAGGAGGATCGTCTCGGCCTGCTCGGAACTGGGTCTTTGAGAAGTGAAGGGGGGTGTACCTGCAAGGTACGCCGATGCCAAAGTAAGAAAATGAGTAAAGAAGTGCAAGTACGAGCTAAATGTTAGAAGAGATTGAATATCTGATCCTCTTGAGAAAAAGGGTATTTATAGCCCCCAGCGCTGGGTCATGATCTCGCTACTGGGCTAGATTTACAGGCCCAACTAGGAGACTGCCAGGTTTCCTAGGCGGAAATACCGAAGATGCGTGAGTGCTCTCCGTCCTGGTCAACCACTCAGAAGTTTCAGGGAGACGCGGTCTTTTAGGGACTACGTGAACTCCGCATGATTCGGGGGGTTGGGTGTGAAGGAACCCCACGAGAAGCAGGGTCCTCGAGCACCAGATAGCTCGCGAGGAGCGCTTGTGCGGGACATTGTGTAGACGAGCACTTATTTTATCTTTGTGGGCCATGGGATGGTTTGGACCCCCAAGGTTAAGTGGGCCGAAAGTAGACTGGGCCGAATTTTTGGCCCAGTCCAGAACAAGAACCCCTATCATACCCCAAAATTTGCCCATCTCATTTCACTTTTCAATCTCAGACCAAGGTTCAAAACTTAAGGACATACCCTCCTAAACAATGACCTCCTAAACTAGGGTTTTGATTTCTCTGAAGAAAATTAATAAATCAAGGTCCCCAATGGATTTCAGATGACTTATGATGTTTCAAACTATCTCCATGACAAAATTCAGGCTTCAATTCTAAGGATTGCCCAGTCAATTGCTCAGAAAGTCAACAGTCGACCACTTTGACCTAAAAGTCAACTGTGGTCAAAGTACATTCAAAATTCCTGATTTTTTGTTAACATCCTTATTTTGAAGTATCATTCATCATTTGATCAAGGATTGATCATGATTCGTCAAGGAAAGTTCAGAAATCAACAAACCCTCAATCTCGCAATCTCACCCCCTTCATAAACATCGTGTTCCTCATCAACGAACGCACCACTATGATGGATTGTAATGTTCAAAAATTCATCCATTTCAAACTAAACCCTAAATAGAATTGAAGAAGATGAAATGTATTTCAGACAAACGAAATTTATTAAACCCTAACTACCAAAATACAATAATGTCATGAACGCATACAAATCACTTACCTGAAAAGCAATGGTGTCTTTGTTTCAACTTGACTTCGTCTTTGTTCCCAGAAAACCTCCAGCTTGGCTTTGTCCTCGTGCTACAATGGCTGCTGCGCTGCGCTAAGGTTTATACATATCCCATTTTCCTATTTCAGAGTTACTAATTAAGAATCCCAAATATGTTTAAAAAATATATCCCAGGTGGACAACACTTAAGTGAAAATATATTTTTCATGTCACATTAATTAAGCAAAAATAACACGTGCATGCCACCTGGATAAAATCATTGACTTTGACTAACGGTTTGGACGGAAAGGACAAACGTGCACCTTTTAGAACATTTAAATGATCAATATGGAACTTTTTAAAATTGAGGGACCAAAATGGACCCAAAGTTGTACTTAAGAGACCAAAAAGGGTATTTAGCCTAAGATAAACAGGGATAGTTCTAACTTTTACCCCTGGAGTACAAGTCAAGAACCAAATACAATATTGTTTTTTTTTTTTTTAATTTGTGTATTGACTTTAACAAAAGCTTATAATTAATGTTTTTTTATTATATTTTTCAATATATATTTTCTATTTTTGGATTTTTTTTAACATATATCTTTAGGAATTATACAATAAATAAATAATAATAAATGAATAAAACAGTGAGGAAGTAAATTAAATTAGAAATATAAGGTATGAAAATTATTAAGAGACTTAACAAAGAAAACGTAAAGTAGTTAACATCTAACTCTAAGTTACAATTTTTGTATATTAGAGGGTAACGTGGGTTATGTTTATTTTAATAAATAACTAAACAAATAATAATAAAATTAAAATAAGTGAGTTAATAAGATAAATAAATAATAATAAATCTATAAAAAATAAAGAAATAAATTAAATTAGAAATATGAAGTTACAAAATCAACCTTTATTTCAACGCCGAAATTATTAAGAGTTTTAACGACTTTTATATATAAGAAAATGTAAAGTAGTTAATATCAAAGTTATAATTTTTGTCTATAAGAAGATAGTTTTTGAAAAAGTACGTGAGTGATGCTTATTTTAATGAGAAAAAAGGATATACATTAACAGTGTAAAATAATTCTACACTGTCAACTAATCACAAACATGTTAAGTGTCAAGTCATATTATTATTTTAAAAAAACTTATGCGACGACTTATTGATGAATCTTAATTGAATAACAATGTAAAATTATTTTACACGGTCAATGCACTACCTTTAACCTCTATTTTAATAAATAACTAAACAAATAATAATAAATTAATAAAAAGAAAAAGTTAGTTAATAAAATAAAATAATAAAAATTAATCAATAAAAAAATTATATTAAAAAATGAAATTACAAAATCAACCTCCATTTTGGTGCCAAAATTAGTAAGAGACTTAAGAGTGAAATAATTGCTTTTAGTTCAACTAGACGCTTACAATCCTAAGAGCCAAAATTAAGAATAACATTGTAGTTATTTATATATTCAACTAAATAATTTTATTATTAATTAATAAAAATGGTCATTAATTATTAAGTTATATATTTTATATGTAAAATTATATACGATATATGATTTAAGAGATTTGACAACTTCTATATATATATATATATATATATATATATATATATATATATATATATATATATATATATATATATATATATATATATATATATATATATATATATATATATATAAAATAAAATGCTTATTCCAATTTTCATTTTAAAAAAAGGATTTGAGCGTATGTGCACAATCTTTTGACCGTTAACTTTATAAAAATAATTAATATTATTTGTTAATTTCATAATATTTAATTCATTTGAATTATCTATTATATTTGTCCATAAAATTGCTCATATAAAACTTTTAAACATAATTTATTTATATATATATATATATATATATATATATATATATATATATATATATATATATATATATTAGTGTAACCTTTTAAATTTTATATATTTATATTTATTAGAACTTGTAATAATAATTCATTTGAATTATAAATTATTTAATAGACATTTGATTCATAGTACATATAGGAATATAGAAAGAGATTAGTTAACATTTAATATATTCATTTATTATTAGTACACATATGGATGAATATCACTTAACATTTTAACTTTGTGCTCAATAAAGTTTTTAGTATATAAATACTGAACAATAAAAGTTGTACCTAATTAATTTATTAATTAAAATTTTCATTAATATAATTAATGAATTAATAATTATTTTTTATTTTAAAAAAAATTGAATGGTCATTATTCGAATTAAATTATGTAATATGAAAAAAATTTATATATATTTATATCACCAAATTAAACTCAATTGAAAACAACTGATTTAGTGCAAATATAATAATATATTTAAAAAAAACTAATTTTTTTCTTTAAAAACTTTACGGAATATTAAAAAAATGACTTTTACATATACATAAAAAAATGAATAAAATAGTTAATAACTATCACATCTTTTTCATATAAAATTTTCTCTATTTCATTAAGGCTGATGAAAGATTCCACCAAACACAATTTATTTTAAAATTAATCTCAAATGCTTGCATATTATTTAAATATCATAATGAGTTTATTTTAACTTTCATCATTTCGTAGTTGCTCATCCACTTGCTCCATATGGTGGCGTTCATCCACTTTACCTGTGTTATTTTAGAAACTACTTATATATTCATAAAAAACACAAAGCATACCTAAATTATATAAATTATCTATACCATCAAAATAAAATATAATTCTCAAACAAAACATATCTAAATTATCTATACCATCAAAATAAAATATAATTCTCAAGCAAAACATACCTAAATTATCTATACCATCTAAATAAAATATACTACTTAATCAAGATTTTGACATTATATATAAATATATAAATTATAATTGATAAAAGTTATAAATTACAATTACGAATGAGATACAAATCCATAGTACAAATACACAATAAAAACATAATTATAGATTATGATTATGAATGAGACACAAATGCACAATACAATACAATACAATTACAAAAATAAAAATATTTTCTTCTACCCACAAAGTACAATCTTTTCCATCAAAGCCTTCTATCTCTTATGACCTGAGAGGTTGTAGAAAAGGCATATTTATAGTCCATCAATAATTTTAATTTGATTGGAATTTAAAAGTTTTCAATTTTTATTACACTTTATTGTAGAATTTATACATAGTAATTTCGTGCGATAATTATTATTTTAATTTTGTCATTATTATAATTGTATAATGTTCGATATTTATTTGTATTCTTAATATAAAATTTAATATATTTGTATAATTATTATTAATATTTGTGGATGAATATTATATTATTATTATATTTATTATTGTTATTCTTCTTTAATATAGGATTAAATTAATAAAAGTCAAAATTAGAATTTTTGTTTAGAGTTACCACCAATGTGACATGTGGCTAAGTTTTGTTTAGAGATACTACCAAGGTGATATGTGGCTAGGGTTGCCATCATGACAACCTTGGATTTATATATATTAAGATTAAGATTAAGATTAAGATTAGATATTATATTATTATTTTTTTTTTTTGGAGCAAATGAAAATTTTATTCCAAAACAGATTGAGTACAACAACCGATCATATATCTAGGCTTCTACATGACATAATCAAAACAAAACCTAATACAAAATATTATTACAACTTATTGCAATAGGTTATCAATTTATAGTCTAACTCCGCCCTATAGGCGATGGTTTCCATGATGTCTCTGCTCTTAAGGTCTTATTTTCTTCCAGCCTTGAATATAATCTTGTTACGGTTTTGCCAAGTAGCATATATCATCTCTGTAGCTGCTAACTTCAAGAGACGAGCACGCCCACTCTTCCCTTTTGTCTGCTCACAAAGCCACTTGAGTTCATCATTCCAGTTCACCGGAGTATGCCCCACCTTCATCCAGGAAAGGAGCTGAAGCCAAACATTCTTAGTCCAGGTACATTCAAAGAACAAATGTCCACTATTTTCCAATTGGTCACAGTACACACATTTCCCATCATTTGGGATCCTAAACCGAATCAACCTATCCTTTGTGGGCAAGCGGTTTTGACATGCCATCCACAAAGTAAAGGTAGCCCTCGGTCTTGCCCTGTTTGAATACATAAGCTGTCTCCATGGAACTCTGAGCCTGTTACCTCAAAACAGTTGATACACTTTGTTGGTTGTATAGATTCCAGTCATTTGAAATGTATGCCATGTAGCAGACTGCATCAAAACATCTCTGTACTTGAAAATAGCTTTCAAAATCCACGAGCTAGCAGCATTAGGGGTGTATGCAGTCACAGTATTCCTCTTGAGATCAAGGTTGTTAAACTCGCGAGTCTACTCAGACTTGTAAAGGGACCTTAGACTCGACTCGCAGACTCGACTCGCAAACTCGTACGAGTCTATGGAAAATTAAAAATGACTTTTAAAATTTTGTAAGTGACACATACATATATTTTTATTCTTGTAAATGCCTCATATATGACACAAATATACATAATAGAACATCAATTAACATCAAAATTTAAACTCCATATCAAATTTCTTAACAAAAAAAACTCAATAAAATAAACAAAATAACAAAGTATGTAGTTAAATACTTAAAGTACTAATTTCTTTTTAATTCGCTACTACATAAAACAAAATAAAAATCATAAAACAGATATGCTAATGACTTTTAAAATCCAAAGCTCTAGTAAAAGCATCACCACTAATATCAATGTGTATCACAACAACCACAATGATTGCAATCACAATATTAGCAACCGCATCTGCGACCATAATTTAAAACTATGGCTCTGCTCAAAGTGCTTTAACCTTATAATTATTATCAAAAATTAATTAATTAGTAAAAATTATAGCAAGTTTTCATTATTTCAAAATTGTTAGTAATGCATTTCATCATAACTCGTAAATAAAAATTTTGTCAAAACTATAGCAATATATTATTTCAAAACATACAAAAGTATTTTTTCCCAAAAATCATAAATTTTCTAAACTATTTTTTCACATCAAGTTGATAGACGAGAATTAGGATCAGTGGACCTGATTTAGCAATGGTACATCACCTTTACACAAGAGAACATACGAGAGAAACATCTAAGTGATACAAAAAAGAAAATATTGACACAATGAAGGATTGATTTACAACAACAAATACAAACAAATAAAGAGCCCGAACAAATTGCACAACGTCAACGAACAGAGAAAGAAACTTTGCCGATATCAGAGACTAGGAGAGAGACTTTCTAATTCCTGTACGAGCAAAATATATAAGGGTTTTTTCAATAATATAAAATCTTTGGGGGAATTTGGGTCTTTTGGGTTTTTTGAAAAAAATTTATAGACTCGTAAACTCACCATAGACTCGCAAGTCTATACGAGTTTATGCGAGTCTACCCGAATCTACTTGAGTCTATCAAAAAATGATTTTGTGCACGAGTCTACTCGTTTTCTCTTCTTAGACTCGTAAACTCGTACGAGTTTGAGTTTGACAACCATGCTTGAGATAGTATAGATGTATCCATTTAATCCACAACTTATCCTTCTTCGCACAGACATTCCACAGAAGTTTACCAATTGTGGCACGGTTCCACTCTGCCAGGGATATTATGTTCATGCCACCAGCAGCAATAGAGTCACAAGTATGGTCCCAAGATATGGGAGCTTTCCTGGATGCAGTATCTTTACCAGTCCATAGAAATCTTCTACATAGGCCTTCAATGTATGTAATCACTTTTTTGAGTAGAGGGAATATTTGCATCCAGAAATTAGCTATTGAGAAAACTACACTTCTTATTAATTGTAAGCGACCAGCATATGACAGAAGTCTAGTACTCCAGTGGTTGATTCTACTCAGCATCTTGTCTATAAGGGGTTGACACATGTTTATACTAAGTTTCCTACTAGCTAAAGGTACTCCAAGATATTTAAATGGTAAATTACCTCTACTAAAGCTAGTTTCTTGTTGTATCAGAGCATGATCCTCCTCCTTCCCTCCACCAAAATAGACCTTACATTTGTGTGGGCTAGCATGGAGACCAGTCACAGCAGAGAACTCTTTAAATTTGTTCATCATCAAATGTACAGAAGCCAAATCACCCCTGTTAAATAATAATAAGTCATCAGCAAAACAAAGGTTAGTAATCTTAAGTTTTTGGCATTTAGGATGAAATTTAAAATGAGGCTCAGTGTTAAGAGTTTGTAACACCCTATGGAGATATTCCATGATCATGACAAAGAGAAGGGGTGACATCGGATCCCCTTGTCTTAGTCCTCTCTTGGCTGGCAGGATTCTAGAATGAGCACCATTAACCACATATTTGTAAGATACTGTTGTCACACAGCTCATAATCCAGTCTATAAACTTATGAGGGAAACCAAGCTCCATAAGAATCTGATGCAGAGCAGTCCATTCCACAGTATCGTAGGCCTTTTGAATGTCCATTTGTATCATGCAACGAGGGGATATATGCTTTCTATCATACCCTCTCACCAACTCCTGAGCCAGCATTATGTTATCGTGAATGACTTTTCCTGGAACAAATGCACATTGACTATCATCTATAACATCTGTGATCACTTTGCCCAATCTTGTGGTGATGATTTTTGAAATGATCTTGTAGAGGGTGCTACAGCAGGCTATAGGTCGCATATCTCTAACAGTCTCTGCCTCTGAAGATTTGGGGATAAGAGTCACCAAAGAACAGTTGGCAGCTCTGTATAGTTTGTTGTCATTGAAGAATTCAAGAATTGCCTCTTTAACATCTTTCCCAATAACATTCCAAGAGGTTTTAAAGAAATAAGCATTAAATCCATCCACTACTGGTGCCTTATTATTGCCAATACTCATCAATGCCTCTCAAATTTCTTTGTCTTCAATAGGGGTGATGAGCTTCTGGGCCTGGTCCCTAGACAGAATTTTCCCTCTTCTTATAGCATTGAGGTCAATACTCTTTAAATTCTCAGTATTTGTGCCAACCAATTGCTTATAAAAATCCAGAATTTCATCTTCAATTTGATCCTGAGTAGTGAGAATCCTCCCATCCAAAGCATGAAGAGTAGATATTCCCTTCTGTTTGTTCTTTTCCTTAACTGCTGCATGAAAATAGGAATTATTATTGTCCCCAAGTTTCAGCCATGTGACTTTAGATTTCTGTATCAACATATCTTCCTCAACCTGATTTAAGTGAAGCACCTGATCATAACAAATCTTCACCTGGCCTCTTAGAGTTTCATCAAACAAATTTTGATTTAACTGCTCTTGTGCTTGTGTCAGGTGATGCCTTGCTTTCTGGATTTGCATCTGAATGTCTGTGACTTTTCTGGTAAGGGGCTTGAGAGCATTCTGCAGGGATTTCAGTTTACTCCACAGTCTGCACATTGCAGTGCCATGAACAGAGTATTGCCAGCTATCCTGAATCACCTGTGTATGAGAAGGGTCCATAGTAATACAGTTAAGGAATTTGAAGTGAAACTTCCTCTGAGGCATATGCTGCTCTAAACTAATCCTTAAAGAAGCATGGTCAGATATGTGAGGAAGGAGGACATCCACCAAGGCTTCATTAAAAGTCATAAACCATTCAGCATTTCCAACCAAATGGTCAATTCTGGAGTAAATCAACCCAATTCTATGCTTATTTGACCAAGTGTAGTGACTGCCCCTAGTCTTTGCCTCAAACAGACCAGCCCTATGCATCATCTCAGTCAAATCCCTATATTCTGTTGTTGTAATCAGAGTGCCTCCAATCCTACCTTGGCTATTAATTACATTGTTGAAGTCCCCCATGACAATCCAAGGGGTACGAAGGTTAGTGCCCAAATTCTCAATAGTATTCCACAGGATTTTCCTCTTTTCAAGTTGGTTAAAAGCATAAACAATAGTAGTAGTATACTTAATTTTCTGGTCTAAACTATTCACCTCAGCATGAATGTATTGGTCACCCATCTGTAGAACTTTCACACTGACCATTGTATCCAACCACATGAGCCAAATTCTTCCATTGTCATGATGGGCATAGTTATCTACAAACTGCCATTTATTTCCCATCTGCTTTCTTATTCCCTCTGCATTGTGTATTTTGACCCTAGTCTCAAGCAATGCAATGATAGGCACTTTAAACTCAGAGAGATAGGAGCTGACCTCTCTATGACGAGCCTTTTTATTAATGCCCCTAACGTTCCATGTGGCTAACATCCTCCACTATGCTCCCCTGCAGGATTTTCTCCAGTCCTTAAGGGAGTAAAGGGATTCTGAAATTCCCATATCTGTGGCTGTTTAGGAGTGCTATTCATTAGTCTCTTTCCTCTATCACACTTGGAAGTCACTATTTTCCAGTCAGTATTCTCTGTAGGGGTAGTTTCTTTTTCAGGGACATTAGGGATTGGCACATCTTCCTCCTTCTTTTCCTGCACAGGTGGTTTGGGCTGCCACACTTTTTTCTGCTTAACAATTTTCTGTGCTGCACAGTCATGCCCTATCTTGAGGCAGGAGTGACAATAACTAGGTTTCCATTCATAATCAATCTTCTGTTCAATCATCTTACCAGTGTGATCCTTAATGGCTATTGAATCTCTAAGTTTCTGTGTGATATCGACTTCAACTAACACCCTAGCATAAGAAATACGCAACTTCTTAGCGGTGCATTCATCAGTGGTAATTGGTTTGCCTATCGCACTAGTAATTTTAGAGATACTACGTTTCCCCCAAAGATACAATGGTAGATTGGGCAGAGTAATCCATAATGGTAGAATGCGAAGTAAGTCCTCTTTAATCTCAAAGTTATCAGACCAGTGTTTAAGGAAGAGAGGCTTACCGTAGATAAAGTAAGGTCCCTGCGCCATGACTTTCTCCATATCTTCATAATTCTTAAATCGAACAATGAAATAGCCAGCATCGTTATAGTAAAGCTCAGGTAGGCCAACAAAGTTCCAAGTCTTCTCCATAAACTTCTTCACTGCGTGCATCGAAAGTATTTCTCCCAGCGCAAAGAGGATTATTGTGTTCTCCCAGTATTCAATTTCCCGAGCAACATCATCTTCCTCTATTGCAATTTCAATTTCTCCACTGGCAATGTTAGGTGCTATGAAATCCACAGCCATTCCCCTAGACACGTCTCGATTGCCTTGAATGATCTCCACCCAAGGCTTGGGGTTCGTCGTTGGATTCGCCTCCATTGAAGGTGGTTCATCTTTCTTTGGAGGGGGCTCTTCATTAGTCTCTGGTGCTTTCAAAGGAGTCTCCGAGCTCGTGGTAGTCAGCTCTACAGTTGCCTGAGTCACAATGGTTCTTTCTGCCGTGCGTTGGAGCACCACCGCCAATTTTTTCGGCCGGCCGACACCCCTTCGTGGTTTGGTCATCAAACCCTAGCAGACGGGAAAATCTCCTATGTCAATTCTTTATTTGAGGGTATATTATTATTATTATTATTATTATTATTATTATTATTATTATTATTATTATTATTATTTTCTTTTGTTTTTATTAGTTAATTATTATATATTATATATCATTTGTATAATTATTATTAATATTTGTGGCTGAATATTATATTATTATTATATTTATTATTGTTATTTATCTTTAATATAGGATTAAATTAACAAAAGTCTGTATAAACTTATTTATATTTGTTTTTATATATATTTAAATATTATATTATAATTATTTTCTTTTATTATTATTAGTTAATTATTATATATTATATATTATTTGTATAATTATTATTAATATTTGTGGATGAATATTATATTATTATTATATTTATTATTGTTATTTATCTTTAATATAGGATTAAATTAATAAAAGTCAAAATTAGAATTTTTGTTTAGAGTTACCACCAATGTGACATGTGGCTAAGTTCTGTTTAGAGATACTATCAAGGTGACATGTGACTAGGGTTGCCATCATGACAACCTTGAATTTATATAAACTAGACGTCTACCCGCGCGATGCGCGGATAAATTTTAATAAATTATTATCAATAAATACTTATTCAAATGAATATAAAATATATTTATATTGATATTTTATAATGAAATTATTTTTTATATAAAAAATTAACAATAATTTAATTATATATAAGAAAAATAAGTGGTAGGGATTATGAAAAGAAAAGAGATTGCTATATATTTATAATAATAAAGGTTTTATCATTTTCTAACAATTGATTATTCTAGGAATTAATACAAAAAAGACTATATTATGACAGTTTTATTACATTTTTTTTAAAATTTAATTATTCTACCAATTAATAAAAAATAGAAACCAATAAACAGAAATAAAGTTATATTAAAATAGTATATTTATGGCACCTTAAATAAAGAGATAAAGAGAAGAAAAAAAACTAAAAAATAAAAAATGGTAGGTCGTTTTGGAATATATATATATATATATATATATATATATATATATATATATATATATTTCAACATTAAAAAATATCAAAATAAAATCTTAATAGTGTTAGTTAGATAATATATTATTATTATAACTATTATTATTATGTTTTATTATTAGTATAAGGCTATTAGATAAATATTATATTATTATTTATTATTTATATTATTATTATTAACGGCGAGTCAATATTATAATATTATAATAATAATTATTATGTTTATTAATATTTTTATTATATTTATTATTATTATTATTTCTTTTTTATTGTCGGGACAAAATAGTAAATAGTAGTATTAAAGTTTTACCAAGAGTTGTTATCATAATGACACGTGTATAGGGTTGTCATCATGACAACTTTGGATTTATATATATTAAGATTAAGATTAAGATTAAGATAACACTATAAAAATAAAATCTTAAACATGAGTTATATCCTTATTTGATAAACAACTGTTATTAAAAAAATTCTTTTACTTTCATTTTTTAGCCAAAATTAAAAATTGAACTTGATATAACAATGCGTTGTTATTATGACATTCTATTATAGTTTTATAACTTCAATTATCATTACTTGATCTAAATACTATTAAAATTTTGTAACAGAAAAACCAAATTTTATTTGAAAAAAATAAATTACAATATAAATTTTTTAAAATAAACTTATATATTTTTTACAATCATTTTAATTTTATTTAAATTAAATTAAATATTACATACTCATTTGAAACTAACAAATGTAAATAAGAAATAATACAAAATTATTAGATAATTATTTTGACAATTACTAAAATTACATTATATTTTTTTATAATACATTTACAACACTATATATGAAGGTTGATTATATCAAAATCATTCATTTTTATCAATCTCATATCAACTAAATAATAAATCACTTGTGCACAATAAAATATTGATAATCCTAAATTCTTTTTAGATTTCTCTTTTTCTTGAAAGCCTTCAATATATTAATATATTATGTTTAAAGACATTTATTTACATGAATTTTCATTTTTCACATGATTTTCAATTAATAAAAATACAAAAGTAACAATGGGAATCTCCTTTCTTCTTTACACTCACATAAAAATAATTATATTGAAATTAACCAATAAATAGAAGAGAAATCTATGAAAGTAGATAACGAAATAATATAAGAAAATTATTACAAAAAAGTATAGCTACAATATTTAGGTAATGGATATAATATAGTAAGTTAAGCCATAAACCTTCCACATAAATTAAAAAAATATTTAAAATATGTATAAAAAATTAAGAAAGATAATAAAAAAAAAGTAGGTACCTTGTTTGCATTGTTTGGGTAGAAAAACGAAGATCTACCATCAAAAATTTAAAAGTGTACCTGAAATATAGATAATAGTTAATATAATAGAAGTTGAGTTACATACCATATAAATCAAATAATAGTTAGATCATAGAGTAAAAAAAGAAATGAAAGTATCAATACAAAATCAAAAAATGAATGATGACAATATGTAAAACTCATATACAAACTATGTATTTATATACACCTAAAGAATTTGCAACAACAATGATTATTAAAAGGACAATAAATCTTATTAAAATTTGTAACTTACAATTTCAATAATTAAAATTTATCATTAATTAGTATTATGGAGTAGTTATGGAATATGAAAAGAAAAATATTTAAAGGTTGGAGAATAATGATTATTAATATAAATTTATTTCTTTAAATGTTTGTATTTCAATTAAAATATATTTATTTTTTACATTAATTGTATATAATTATAATTGATTTTTATATTATTTTAATTGTATATTTATAAATTTTACATTGAAATAGAATAAAAAATAGTGAAATTTTATTATTTTATTTAAGGATAAATGTTTTTAGTGGGTGATGAAGTAGTTATGGAATAGAAAAAAGTTGAAGAAATATCTCAATTTTTTTTTGAAATCTTGGTATCTGTTTTTGCGAATTTAACTATAACTAATATTTTAATTTAATTATTTAGAAATCAAAAAATCACTATTAATAATATATGAAAATAATAATATTGTTAATAATAATTTTTTCTACTATTATATTATTAATTAAAATTTTATACAAAATTGATAAATGAAGGATCAAAAGGACAACATGTAAAACTCATCTATAAATTATGTATTTATATACACAACAAAAATAATTAATAAAAGGACAGTAAATCGTATTAAAATTTGTAACTTATAATTTCAATAACTAAAATTTATCATTAATTAGTATTATGGAGTAGTTATGGAATATGAAATGAAAGATATTTAAAGGTTGGTGGATAATGATTATTATAAATATAAATTTATTTTTTAACATTTTTGTATTTTAATTTAAATATATTTATTTTCGGCGTTGCGAATTTAACTATAATAAATATTTTAATTTAGTTACTTAAAAATCAAAAGATCACTATTAATAATATATAAAAATAATAATATTGTTAATAATAATTTTTTTCTATTATATTATTAATTATAATTTTATATTATTCATGAAGCATATAAATATTATATTATTATTATTATTATTATTATTATTAGTTGATCGATTTAAAATATTATTTTAGTATATAAAAATAAAAATAATGTTAATAATATTTTTTATTTAAAAAATTAGTTAGTATATAAAAATAAAAATAATGTTAATAATATTTTTTTCTACTATTATATATTAATTTAAATTTTAAATTATTGAAGTTTTATATTATTCATGAAATATATAAATTTTATATGATACATAAGATAAAGAATTAGAAACAGGGTTGATGTTAGAGTAGTTAATAAGATGACATATTTTTAGGTTGATTTTAGAAATGTTATTAGGATGACATGTGTCTAGGGTTGTCATCATGACAACCTTAGATTTATATTAAGTAGATTAAGAATAAGAATTAAGATTAAGATTAAGATTAAGATATTAAAATTTTCATGGTAATTACTTAGGATTCGTTTGAGTTGGGTTTGCGGGTAGAAAATTGAAAATCTGATGCCCGAACAAATTATCATTGGATTTCATTGATTTGGTACGGTTCTTGCCCAAACTGATAAAATGTCCAACCCAAACACTATGGTTTGGTTTGGATTACGGTTTGATTCGAGTTTACTCGAATCAATGAACACCCCTAAAGGGACGTGCTCAATTTTAATTAAAATTATATTTATATATTTACCCTTATTTTTTTAATTTTTTATTTATATATTTACCGTTATGTTTTATAATTTTTTTATGTTATCGAATTGAATATTTATTTCTCGACAATAATTTTGATAAAAATTACTTCCCTCTCATTCTCTCGATTGAATCTCAAGAACTTTTATATATACAGTACAAGTTAAAATCAACAAAATATATATATATATATATATATATATATATATATATATATATATATATATATATATCTTAAAAAAGTGTATATTTATATAGTTAAAATTTACATAAAAGATTTTTTGTTTTATTTTTTAATTAAAATTAATTGTGATATTTATTTATTTTATTTTGCTTTTCTTTGTTAGTAAAATTCACCCATAGCACAATCCAAAATGCAGAATCCCCTGAAACGCTAACCCCTTCATTCTTCGCAAACCCTAAAATTTTTCTTCTTCCAATTCTAACGCGATACAAGGAATGCGATTCTCTTCTTAAACCCTCTCTCCGTCAATTCACCTCCATACCTGCAATTCCCGACGCTTTCTTCTTCCAATTCTGATCAGAAAAAATGTCTGTGCCGCCGGTGCAGTGTGTATACGTAACAGAGGATTGCGTTCGCGAATGGAAGAGTGGAAACTCTTCTCTCAAGGTCTCTCAACCCGTTCCAATGCTTCGCTTTCTCTACGAACTCGCCTGGACCATGGTGCGTGCATTACTTCTATTCAAATTAATCGATGATTTTATTTTAATTTAGGTTTTCCATTACAATTTTGTGATTTAGATGATGATTACGACTTTTGGTTATTGGATGTTGTTAGGTTCGAGGTGAATTGCCGTTTCCGAAGTGTAAAGTAGCGTTAGATTCGGTTATATTCTCGGATAAAGCTTCAGCTGAGAAAGTAGCCTCGAATTTTGCAGATATAGTGAGCCAGATGGCTCAAGATGTGAGTTGCTGCAGTTTTTCATTATGTAATTATTGTTAAGCTCGTTTTCCAGTTCTTACTTCTAAATTCACTAGATGCTGAAAATGATTGATGTATGAAATATGGATGGAAGTCGTCACTTTTTCATTTATCTGATTTCTATATCAATCCTTATTATTATTATTATTATTATTATTTTTTTTTTTTTTCATTCTTCTTTTGCTTTGAATTCTTTTAATCAAGGATTGAAATTAGTAGGACATGCGATCATTATTACTTGGCATAGCTTGGTAGAGGTTTTTTAAAAATAAATTCAGTTCAATAATTTAAATATCATTTATTTATTTTTAACTATAGGAGATTAACGATTTGGATAGAGGCATGGCTCTTGATTGAACATAATGGCTGAATTTGATCCTTGTAGCTGATCCCACTAAGTAGGATAAGGCTTGGTTGTTGTATTGTTTGTGCTAATGGGGTCGCATCCATAGTAGAAAAGATGGTGGAGAATAGATTAAGGTGGTTTGGGTATCTAGAGGGTAGATACGTGGATTTTGCAGTAAAGAGAATAGATTAGACAAAGGGTAGTCAAACAACTAGAGGTAGGGGAAGACCTAGAAAAACCATAAGAGAAACTTTTAGGAAAGATCTTGAGATTAACAAGTTGGATAGAAATATGCTTTTTGATAAAACATTATGACATAGTTTGATCTATGTAGTTGACCCCATTTATTGGGATAATCCTTGGTTGTTGTTGTATAATGTTTGTACTAAATCCATCAAATATATTAACTTGCTCATTTCCTTGGTTGCAGCTTACATTGTCCGGAGAGTTTCGTTCTCGTCTCATTAAACTGGTCAGTACTTGATTTTGTGTGCTTTATTCAATACAAATATTTATGTGTAGATCTTCATATTTTGTATAAAATTTATGGTTTTCATTCAATGGAATTTTTCTACATTTTTTTTACTTAATGATTTCAATTTTGTAGGCAAGATGGCTTGTAGAATCTGAATTAGTTCCAGTTAGATTACTTCAAGAACGCTGCGAGGTCTGCTTTTCTGGTTTCCTTCATTTTCAAATTATTAATCATCAACATTATAATTTCTCTGTCGTCTTCTAGTTGGTTTGTTTAGCAATTTTTCAAACAAAGGCTTGAGTTTTATGCATTAGTAAGTTTCTTACATTTACAACATTTTATTTTGCAGGAAGAGTTTTTGGGGGAGGCTGAATTTATCAAAATTAAGGCTCAGGAGCTTAAGGGAAAAGAGGTGAGCACTTAACTTTCATAAATGTGCGCCACAAAGTAAGGGGTTTCTACTTCTTTCTTTTCCCCCTTTGATTATTCCTATTTCCTGTGTTTTCTCTTATTCTAATTTATGTTTAGAGGAAATGAATTGAGTTTCTGCTCTGACTAAAATGTGGGGTTGCTACTTGCCAATCCCCACCAAAAGAAATGCCCCACGGACTTGTGTAGACAGACATTAATGTGTGATGGAACTCACTATAAGATAGCAAACTTACAAATTTACAATTCTATGTCACACGCATCATTATTGATCGTAAGCTTTATCCATACTTGGTTTTTGTTGTTTATGCGACGGAAAGAGTATAAAATATATTTTTTTTCAAAAGTTGCAATTGTATGCCACAAACATCATTTTTGATCTTAAACGTCATTCATACTTGGTTTTTGTTGCTTGTATTGAATATGTAATTACTTAAATAGAGTCTGTAGAAATAGTTGGTAAGTGGTTAGTAAGCATTGTCTATTATTCCCTCCGTACTCTCATTATAAGTGTCCAGTTTGCAATATTTATATCTCTCAAATTATTTGTTACTTTAGAATAACCAATGCTACAATTATTATTTTTTCCACTAATATACCCATATTTATTGTATTTCAACTCACCTAACTAATCAACTAATTACTATTACTAAAGGTACTTTAGTCAATGAAATTACTTTTATTTTTGAAATCAACACAACTAATAATTATCTTAAGAAGTGTGCAAAACTCAAATGGGACCCCTAAAATGAAATGGAGGTAGTAGTAAATAACAAAGTTCGTTTCTGTTGTACAAGTTTGCAATGTGTGACTGAATCCAATCAGTTAAGCTACACCAACATTATAAATACTGAAAACCTCTTGTATTTAAAGTCAGCTTTTCAGAATCAAATATTCAGAGTTTAGATTCTTCACTCTGCGCGCTATGTCTGGTTAAATGGTAATTTCATTATTGTATGTATTTGATTCATTTGTGCTGTTGACATCAGGTCAGAGTTAATACACGACTTCTTTATCAGCAAACCAAATTCAACCTTCTCAGAGAAGAGAGTGAAGGCTATGCCAAACTGGTATAACCAGAATTTCCTTTCTCTTGACTTTTTAGCTTGTTAGGATGTCTTCTATGCATTATCATTACATGTTGCACTTGCGCCCATTGACGTTTGGACTGAACACAATAGCGTGTATAAGAGAAACTGTATCTTCCTTTTTTGAGTACAATTAACAAGGAAGTTATTCAGATCTTAAGAAATGTAAAACAATATTCTAGCTTACTATCAATATTATTATGGTACTAAACACAGCTCTTCTACCATGTAGTTAATTGATTTTAAATTTTACTTGGTCTGACACACTGTTTGGAAATTCTGAACCAAAATGAAACCTATTTTTATATATTTTTTAATATTAATGTGGCCTATATCGGTTTCAAAAAGCTTCTTGGCATTTTTCCAATACTTTTGAAGAAACCGAGATAGTAGAGACTTGGGGATCAAGATAAGGAACAAGCAAATAACCTTTCTGACTTGAAAATTACGTTTAACCGAAAGAGCAGATAATTTGTCATGACTTAAAAAGAGATCATACACATAAGACAAATTTAGATATTAGAAATTCAAGGAGGAGAAATATAAGGTGGTCTCTAGGAAATAAAAGGCAAGGCTTAATTTTTTGTTAAAATAACAGGGTGGTATCTAATAAATCAAGCAATAGGATGGGTTGACCTTTTGTTGTCCCTTGTCAGGTGAGGTTGCACTAATGTGGAAATAATAAATGAGCATTACGGAGTGAAGTTATAGCTCTCTGTGAAGGGACTTAATTATAATGCTTGTTTTCCATTTTGGATGCTTTGTTATGAAACTCTTCTGTAGATTTAGGAAGACTCACGACATGGTTAATAGATATTACATTGGAGCATATCCTTAAAATTTTACTGGGCTTTTCCAATCAACAATATGGTTCTTTTTTGGTGTTCTAATTCTTACATATTGTGTGATTAAATACAACATAAAATTAGTTTCGAATATTTGTTTAGGTTTGAGATTTTGGCTGAATTATGCCTCATGCTTTCCAGAAAAGATTCTACTCTATGCTTTATTAAATTTAGTTAATTGTCTAGGTCACTCTACTTTGTCGGGACTCTGAAGCGCCGACTCAAAAAGGATCTGCATCAACAATTGGCATTATTAAGGTCTTACTGATTTTAAGTATTATAATTTATAACTATTCCATGATTTTCTGTTTTTTGTTTTATTATAATATTGATTGTAATTCTGGTTTAACTTACTTCTGCAGTCATTGATTGGCCATTTTGATTTGGATCCAAACCGTGTTTTTGATATTGTAAGTTGGATCTATTCAAGTGTACTTTTTCCCAATATACTTCGGTGCCTATCTGCATTATCATTTCTTGTTATATCTGGCTACTGACAGATGTTTCTTATCAGGTACTCGAGTGTTTTGAACTTCAGCCTGATAATGATGTGTTCATAGAGCTGATTCCTATTTTTCCCAAGGTAGAGACAAAAATAGAAGCCTAGGCCATTTTACATATAATTTTGAAAATTTTTATGGAGTTTTTATTTTTATTTTTTATTTCATACATTTTTCTCTTTTATGCAGTCTCATGCTTCACAGATTCTTGGATTTAAATTTCAATATTATCAGCGCATGGAAGTCAGTAATCCTGTACCGTATGGGCTTTATAGACTTGCAGCCTTGCTGGTAAAGCAAGACTTTATTGATCTTGATAGCATGTAAGATGCTGTGCTCATGTGTTGCTCAAGAATCACATTTAGCTTTCTTATATAATATATAGTAGTAGTAATTCTAAGGAAGTATTCAATACCAAATCATATTTTTGCTTTATGGTCATACGAAATGATGGTTGCATTGAAGAAGATTTACACGCACCATTTGTGACTGTAAAATATTAATCCTTTATTGTGTGGGCTGTGTTATAAACGTTTTAGGCAAAATTGATGATGTTAGAAGAATGAGTGCACCATATAATCATGCCAAAAACCAAGTATTTAATTTGTATGTATGCTCTAATAACTAGTAGTCTAGTATGTTAATGCAACTGGCATGTAGACTGGTGGAGGTGCTTTGTGCAATTTCTGAGACACTTTAACTATCATTTTGATCGCAGATATGCTCATTTACTCCCCAAGAATGAAGAAGCATTTGAGCATTATAGCACTTTCTCTTCCAAGCGCCTTGATGAGGTAATCACGCTCTGGCAGTTTATTTATTGTTGTTGTTTTCCATTCTAACTATTATGGTCTGGAAGAAAGAAAATATTCTTCATAACCTCTGCATGGTATATGACTTGATTGTTAAAATGAAAAAAAAAAAGACAGAAATGAAGGAAGCTGGCCGTAAATATCTTATTTTACAAGAAAACTGTCAATCTCTTCTTGTGCTTCAGAACTAGAACACCGTTTTCCTTGGTTCATATTACCCTCAGATACTCATTGGTTAGGCTTGTATTCAAATTAATATATGGCTGTAAGCTTCTGAAATTTTACACTCCCAGACATTCTGAGGGCCTTCTGTCCATGACTTTCCTAGCCATGGTGCTGGCTTTGGTGGTTCCTTGATGATGGCCTATGCAAGTCCAGTCAAGTGTGTGGGCTCATTTATGCCTTGTGCTATTAATCTTCCTTTAGTTTGTAGGTGACTTGTTTCTGAATGCTGCATCAACTCAATCACTGGAATATGTGAACTTCCAGTTCTTAATTTTCAATCTATTTGACCTAGTCTTGGTGTTGATTTTGCGTAATTATTCAATCATTATTTTTTTTAATCTATGTGCAACAACCTTAAAAGACTTATTTTGAGACGGAGGGAGTACATGTTTTTCTATGCCTACCATGCTATGTAGCACCGACACCTCTGGAAAAAAGGTGTGTTGGTGTCGCACATCTACACCAACACTTGTGATTACATTTAATTTTCAGTTTTTTCAAATAATTACCGGTGCCGCCGGGTCGGTGTCGTGTTTGAGGGTGTCCGTGCTTCATAGCTATCATGTCCTCCATTGTTTTTATTTTTTGTTTTGGCGCTCTTGTCTGGTATCATGTAGATTAACAATCTAAATTACAGGCTAATAAAATTGGAAAAATAAACCTTGCTGCTACTGGGAAGGATCTAATGGATGATGAGAAAACAGGGGATGTCACTATTGATCTTTTTGCTGCTTTAGCCGTGGAAACTGATGCAGTTGAGGAGCGGAAATCCGAGCTTCAAAATAGTCAAACTTTGGGCTTGCTTACTGGCTTTCTTTCTGTGGATGACTGGTATGCTTATTTGTAAATCTGCTTGTAGCATGTGGTTATAAAGACAGTTATTATCGCAAGCAGTTAATTTTTATCTTTTGGGTGCTATGTTTTTGTGACGTGTCAACAAAATGCATCATGTCAGTTTAAACTACTTTGGATATTATGTCAAACGACATTGAATATATTTAATTATTATTACATATTGAATGTTACTTACTTAACAATGATGCCAATGTAAAATTGTTTTTGGCTATCCATGTATAGATTTTGCTTGAATTTCATCTGCATTAATGTTTTTTATACATGATTTACTCAGTGTTGTGCTTGTTATTGTGCATGGTTTTCAGTATCTTATAGTTCATGCAAATATATTTGAATTTGATACAAAACTGAACCCAATCAATATTAATTCCCGTGTGTATTTATTTTAGGCATGGATCTCAACTTTAATCCTGATCTGAAATTTGTCCACTTCGTATAGCAGTCACTTTTTTTTTTGTCATTTGATTTTTGACTTGAATCTTGAATTTTGAGGCTTGCATATAATGTTTCAATTCATATTTTTGCTAAGTCACTTGTTTTTACTTAAAAATACTATTTTGTTTATCTTCTAGCTTACAATTAAGAATTCAGTATCTTGGTTTTCTGGGATTTGAATCTCGATTTGGTAGCCATGTTATTGAGATATAATGTAGATTGCAAAGCTTATGAATTTTTTCTTAAGATTTGGCTCCTTTCCAGTCCTACTAAATTGGTTTATTGCTTAATTCGATTCTTCTTTTTGTAGAATGTATTTGCTGTGTTCGTAAAATTCCCTCTAATGCATATATTCATTAGATTGTTTCCTTTGTTTTAACAGGTATCATGCACATGTACTATTTGAACGTCTCTCACCACTCAATCCAGTGGAACATATCCAAATATGTGATAATTTGTTTAGGTAAAGGCTTGTGCATAATATATCTCTGTCATGCAGACCCCAACTTTGAGAACTTATATTTGAGCGCATTTTGGATATGTATGTCTGTTGAATGTTTTTATGATGTGTTTTTTAGGGATAATATATGTCAATATTGATGAGGATGTCTACTGATAGCTAGTAGAGCTTGTAGTAATATGAGGAAAAAGAGAGGACGGGTAATAAAATATCCTCCGAAAACAAAAGCTATGTTTTTCTTAGACTAACTCCAACCTCAATAAAAATAGAGCCTGACTTTGCTAAGAACAGTATGAAATCCAGGACATAAAAACCCACAAAAATCAGGCTCTGATACCAATTTTGTCTCTCAACCCAATTTGGATCATGACTTGCGCCAAACTATCACCTTAGTCTTGCAAGCCATATCGAAGTCCAACTTTGTAATCCACTATCAAACATAATTTTAGAAATAAGCTGGATGATTTCTTATATATTTGATTTTTGATAGGGATACAAAGTTGATATATGCACTACGGCCACTGATTCATAGCTATAAACAGTTCCTCTAATGATTTGCATCGACAGCCACAATTTTCATTTCTTTTCACAATACAAACAACCAAATACACACAACTTCTCCATCTGCATGCTTTGGCCAAGCTTTACACCAATTTTCCTTCCAAAATCTTTTGAAATAAACTGTGAGAAGCCTTCCGAATTGGAGCTGCACACCTAATATCCATTTGTGCCTGTATGTTTGTTGTACTTGCATGCATTTAGCATATATTTTTGGACCACTTAGTCGGGGTTTGTTACAGTCAGCAGTTTGTTTGAATGGTTATTTTAGCAATAACTATAAATAATAGAGATCTTCTTACAGGCTTATTGAGAAGTCAATTTCTTCACCGTATGATGTTATTCGTCAAGCACATCTTCAAAATCCTGGATCGTCCACTGGAGGCAGGACTGATGCTATGGACGTAGATAATCCTCCAGGACACCATTCTTTCATAGATCTTCCAAAGGAGCTTTTTCAGATGCTTTCTTGTACTGGACCTTTTCTCTACCGAGATACTATGCTGTTACAGAAGGTGCATTAAGTTGTTTTAATATTCTGGTAACTTGTCTCGTTGGTATATTTTATGCTAATTATGAATTCCCTTTCTTCCTTATTCTCCCTCAAACATGTGTAGGTTTCTAGGGTTTTGAGAGGTTATTACCTTTCTGCTCTTGAGCTTGTAAGTCACGGCGACAGTGCCTTGAATTCTCAATTTCATGGTATTGGAAATCCTCACCTGCATTTGAAGGAAGCAAAACTAAGAGTGGAGGATGCTTTGGGAGCTTGTCTACTACCTTCTCTACAGTTGGTTCCTGCTAATCCAGCTGTTGGCCAGGAAATTTGGGAACTAATGAGTCTTCTTCCTTATGAGGTTTTCCTTTGCATTTGCTGTTTATCCTTTTACCCGATATATTGTTATCTGTTATCTACAAGATTGGTTGATGAGTGTTACCTGTCTAGGCACGCTATCGATTATACGGTGAATGGGAAAAAGATGATGATCGCTATCCTATGCTGTTGGCTGCCAGACAAACTTCGAAGGTTCGACGATCTATATACGCGTCGAGTATGGACTATCTGTGCTCAATGCCGCAAGCCTGATTCCTTGTTATTTTTGTTCTCTTTGCTTTATTTTTTATACAGTTAGACACTAGACGTATTTTGAAGCGGCTGGCTAAGGAAAATTTAAAGCAGCTGGGTCGAATGGTTGCAAAATTAGCTCATGCCAACCCTATGACTGTCCTTCGAACAATTGTTCACCAGGTGCTTATTTAGTTGGGCTTGTATTCTGCAAAGTCTGAAGGGCCCTGGCCTATATGATGCTGTGCATTCTGTTATTTTGATTTTTTTTATTGTGTGATATGCAGATTGAAGCATACAGAGATATGATTGCTCCTGTGGTGGATGCTTTTAAGTATTTGACTCAGGTTTGTATATTTTTTTTATATTTTCCTTTTGCTATCTTTATTATTCACTTCCCTGCATCCACTAGTAATATCGTATATGTGAACTCATAATAAGCAGTAAGAGATGTGTGACCTTAGACCTTACTCCCTCCATTCTCTTTTATAAGCAAATTTTATTTTTTAGGTTCATTGAAGTATTTGGACTATATATAGGCTAGATACATTAATTATTTAATGAATCTAAAAAGTAAAAGTTGCTTATAAAAGAGAATGAAGGGAGTATTTATTTTTCAATCCCTTGAATTATGCAGCATAATTTATGCTAACACAACCATATATGGATGAAAGGAAACCTTCCAATTAATTTGAAGCTCAACCTTTTTTCTTTTCATATAAGTCGTGGTACTTTCCCATTTGTTGTTTCTAACTGTTTCATGTCTCATGTTCTGCTTTTGGAAGTTGTTCTCAATATTGATAGATTGTTTTGATTTGGAGCCTTATTTTTGTTATAACAGCTTGAATATGATATATTGGAATACGTGGTTATTGAGCGATTGGCACTTGCTGGACGTGATAAGTTGAAGGATGATGGGCTTAATTTGTCAGATTGGCTTCAGTCTCTAGCTTCATTTTGGGGCCACCTGTACGTATAGTTGTTTTCCTTTGCACTTCTATTTTATTTAGTTTTCTTGTCAAGTTATCCCGTGCATTTGGTTAAGTTATAGGAAGCAACTATGATCCTTTTGAAATTTACTATCGGGATTTGTGACTGAATATAATTGGGTTTTCTTTTATGATTAAATTATAATGGGATTTTCTTTTTATTGTTATTTGGGTGATATTTGTCTTTTTATAGCTATTTCTTGCAAATTCTATTTTTTTTGGAATCATGTCATGTGTATTATTGATAATAACATTCCCTAGTCATTTTTGCACATGTACGGCATCCTATAGAATTTAGATATATGCGGGAATGGAGTGCCTTGTATCAAATTCCCGGTTGCAGATCAACCTTAGCAAAAGCAGGATTACTGGGCATAGCAGCATTTTGTATCCCTGACTGGCAGTTCAGATAAATTCAAACCACTTAGCTTGCCAGTTGGTGGGCATGCGCCGGCGGCTGTTTGATGTGCAGTTACTGTTATTTGGCGACAAATGTTTTGAAACAAATATTCATTGGTTGAAAGGGGTGGGAATTTCTTTGTTATCCTTTCAAAGTTCGAAGTTCAAACTTCCATTATTCCATTGTCCTTGTAATTTCTTAAGGACAATTTATTAAGTTAACGTGCCACTGATATACAAGTGATTTGTCAACTGCAATAGGACTCTACCACGATAGGTGGAGTGATGGAGAATAATTTGATTTAAATGAAGTTATTCATTAAGTTGGTTTTACTGTCTCATCAGTTGCTTGGAAGTTCAATACCAGACACAATTAGTTAATGGAGATAAAAGAATGAGTGCTTACAAAGTGCAATAATATCAGTTGGAAGTCATTTGTTTTGTATGCACAATATTTGTGATTCTCAATGATCTATGTTGAAAGTTGTCCAGTGGAGATAAAATAATTGAGTGATTTTAATGTGAAGAATGATTTGTATTGAATACATGATACCCGCTGTTCTCAACGACTTTTGGTCAATTCTAATGTCAATAATGAAATGACAGTTTAATGAGGCACTTAAGTTCAGGAGGGACACAGCTCTGTACACCATATGTTCAACATTTGCTTTAATTGGTCACGGGTTTCAAAAAAATTGATGATCAAATGACCAAGCTGCTGGCCTTGTAGGGAAGGAAAATCCCAGACTGTTTAATTTGGATTATTGCTATATGATGATAGTCATTGCGGAAACCCAACTGTTGGACATGAATGTTTTCTCCTTGGCATGGAGCTGATAATTCGTAGGTTTGGTTCCAATATGAAGAGACTTAAGTTAGTAGTAGCGTTCTTGTAAGTGGAATACTCCATTAGTCATTACCTTCACCTTATGATGCTAATGGTGACTGCAAGATATGAAAGAAACCATCGACTCTTTCTGAAGCTGCTTTTCTTGTAAATGGACGTGAATGCTTTGTCCTTGGCGTGGAGCTGATAATTTGTAGACTTGGAGCCATCTGATGAGACTTAAGTTGGTATTAGCTTTCTTGTAAGTGGAATACTCCTTTAGTTATTACCTTCACCTTATGATGCTAATGGAGACCACAAGATATGAAAGAAACCGTTAGCTTTTTCTGAAGCTGTTTATGGAGATAATGGAGAAGTATAGTATGTTCTTTCTTCAAATACAAGGAGCTCAGAAAATTCAGATTTCATTTGACTTTATCACAGTAGTTTAGTTGGTTGGCCTTCAATAGTTCATTTCAACTGGACAATTTGTGATTCTGTTGTCTGTATAGAGATTGAGTTGCCCTTCTTCTGGTGAATGAATAACATGACAAGTTTTTGTAGTATCTGGTCTTGCGGGGGTATATATACTTTGAAAATGAAGCATGATATGTTGCCACTGCATTGTGTTTGCTGAGCATACTTGTAATCCTGAACTTCTTTGGGGGCCATTATTCGGCTAGAAATTTGTTTTTGCTTTGAAGGGATGGGGATTGAATTGTCTGGAACAGTTTGGTTTGGTTTTCTTCTCTCTCACCCTCTTTTTCTTCAAAGCATTATGTTGATTTATTATGCAATATTCAGTTCTTAATAATATAAAATAGAGTTGGAGTATGGTTATATGCTGTATTAGCTCTCTGAATTTCCTTGGCTTGTGAATTGAAGTGTATGTTTGGTTTGGTGTTTCTTTAGAGGCTTTAGTTATATTTACTAATTAGCTACTTTGAACGTACATGTGACTAATATAGAAATTGAGAAAAAAAATCTGCTTAATAATTTATGGTATAAGGTTATTTTAGAATAGGAAAGTGGAGGGTATGTAGGATCTATCTTTCATGATTTTGTAAAAACCGTAGAATTAGATAGCAAAATTTAGGAAAAGACTATCAGTTTTTAATAAATATGATGTTTGCTTGCTTGAATTATTGAAGAGAAAATATATAATTTAAACAAATGCAGTTAACTGTGAAATGAAATAGACCAGGCTGAAATGACTGGGAAATATTAAGTATAAATGAATTTAAGCAGCAGTCAATTAGAAATAATTATGGAAATAATGAGTGATGGAGCATGAAAAGGAAATTTAACAAATATCATGCAAAATAAGTACAATAATTTGGTCTAATATTATCGACCCTCAAGTTTTATGAGCAAATGTAGGACCTTGCATGCACCATGTATTGACAGAACGAGCCATTGGTTATCTGCTGGTTACAAGAGTATTCAATATCCTCTCTACAATTAGATTCAGCATTTTCTTGATATTTCTTAGCAGAGTTCTTGGAACATGTGGCAATTATTATAGGGTTAAATATGTTTTTTGGCCCTAGAAAATTATCAAATTTTGTTTTTCCGCCCCTCTACAAGAACCGCACTTTACAAAAATATCTTGCAAGCAGTTTTAGTCATTGCTATTAAGTTAACATATGTTTTTTGAATCTCTGTTAAAAAATACTCCCTTCTGTTCCACAATGAGTGATCTAGTTGACCATTTCACACATATTAAGATAAGTGTTTAAAAGTAAGAGAGAGAATAATGTTTTTACTGCAGTACCTCTTACCATGTATTGGAAATGATGAAATTTTTATTAATTTAGAAGGTAGAATTGGAAAAAGTACCTCTTACCATGTATTGGAAATGATGAAATTTTTATTAATTTAGAAGGTAGAATTGGAAAAAGTGTATTGGAAATTGAAATGTGTCATTTATTTTGGGACACTATTTTATTCCAAATGGGTCATCATTGTGGGACGGAGGGAGTATATATTTTTGAATAATTTCTTTTGCACGCATGTTGATTACATTGTAAAAGATCCCTCCACCAAAAAGTTCAAAATTTGATTTCTAAGTCTAAATTTTTGTTACCTTGATCTCCAGTAGTTGGTGGTTAAAAAATCTTATTTAATTAATCTGATCTAAAAAAATTCTAAAATTTCGTAGAGGAACTTTTATCATGTTGTAAGCATTCTAAAAAATAAACCATTCAAAAATGTATGTTGACTTAACATCAAGGAATAAAATAAAACTGCTTATGATAATATTTTAGGAACTAAAAATTGAGACTTTTTATTGAGACGAAAACAACATTTGGTAATTTTTAGGACTTAACACATGTAACACACGTTTCTAGTTGATGAAACAGGGTTACAATTTCTTTCTGGCTTTTATGTAAGATTTTGTGTGTGTATTTATTTTTTATTTATGCCTGTTTACATGTTGTAGATAGACTGAAATGATTGACGTTGTTTCCATTATTGCCTGTTTTTGTTAAGAGTTGGGTATGGAGTTTGTGTATGTTGTTTCAAGAGCATGATATTCTTCGATGTTGTCATGAATTCAAGTCTACTTTTTTTATTGTAGATGTAAAAAGTACCCATCAATGGAGTTGCGGGGCCTTTTCCAGTATCTTGTGAACCAGCTAAAAAGGGGACAAGGAATTGAGCTTGTTCTACTGCAGGTTCTTCTTCTTTGTTGATTTTTTAATTAAGACTACTATTGTGAGATAAGGCTTATGAAATGCCAAATACAGGTTGTAATTAAGTATTTTTTTTGTTGATTTTTCAGGAGCTTATCCAACAAATGGCAAATGTTCAATACACAGAGAACTTGACTGAGGAACAGCTGGATTCTATGGCTGGGAGTGAGACTCTGAAATATCAAGCAACTTCCTTCGGGATGACTCGAAATAATAAGGTACATCAAGTAAATCTTAAAGGTTTTTGGAAAGCAAGAGTTTGATTAAATGATGTTTTCGACAGATTGAAATTCTACTCCAGGTGAAAGGGATATAGTTTTGTTGGTGCAGAGAATTAGAGTTTTAACTTTCACTGCCCAGTTGTTTTGTATTTATTGAACTGGTTAATAAACACTTGTTTGCATATGGTTTTGTAAAATTTAGTGAATACATGGAATGAGCATCGTTCTGTTGCATAATTGATTGAGCTTTAAGATGAACTTCCTGAACAATGGACATATGTGAACTGTGATTAAGTGACTATTTGATGGCTGGTCTCTTTTCATTACTTTGTTTGAATAGAATGCAGAGTGGACGTCTCTTGTTTGAATAGTGTTTGATGTCGATGTTTTTTAGTCAAAATTTTCACGGTCTAGTTCATGATATATCTTGTGCTATGAGCTTCTGAAATCTTATGTGTTGAAGTTTAATAATAGAGCATTATGCATAGCTTAATGTTTTATTATGTGGCATGGTTTGACTTTATAAGTCATTAAGAGATCAAATGATTTATACAGGCATTGATAAAGTCAACTAGCAGGCTTAGAGATGCATTACTTCCTAAAGATGAACCGAAGTTGGCAACCCCCCTCTTGCTTCTTCTTGCTCAGCATCGATCTCTGTAAGCTCTTAAACTTATAAATGTTAGAGCTGATGATCAAGACTTTATTCTGAAATTTATTATTTTTGCAGGGTTCTCGTCAATGCAGATGCACCCTACATTAAGATGGTCAGTGAACAGTTTGATAGATGCCATGGAACTCTTCTTCAATATGTCGACTTTCTAGGCAGTGCAGTCACACCAGGATCAAATTATGCTATTCTTATTCCCTCACTTGATGACCTGGTCCATCTTTACCACTTGGATCCCGAGGTTTTTGTTTCCCTTCTGTCTTTACATTTCTTTTAAACATCCTTATCATCCCTTGAGTTGCAGTATTGTTCTTTGAAATATCGCCCTGCATTTAATTCCTTTTTTTTTTCTGGTCAGGTTGCTTTCTTGATATATCGCCCTGTTATGAGACTTTTCAAGTCTCAAAGATCTCCCAATGTTTGCTGGCCCTTGGATGATAGAAATGCTGCAAGTGATTCGTCTACGAACTTTGAGTCTGATCCTGCAGATCATCTTGGTAGTATGTTTCTAGATACTGGCTCCAACAAAAAACCGATTAGGTTATAATTCTAACCTTTTTCCCTGATTTTTTAAAAAACTATCCTGCTATACTTCAATGTGAAACTGTTTGGTTGTTGTTGTGTCGAACTTTCCAATGTATCGAAATGGATTTAGATGCCATTCCAGCTGAAAAACTTGAGCCTTAAAATGTTACTTTTTTTTATCTGTATCAGATGTATGATAAAGATATTCAAAGTTTATTTCTGCTATTTTCTGCATTAGTATTTACTATTTTATTACTGGACGCAGTTGGTCATATCTTCTTGGTACTGTTAAAACTATGTTGCCTTCAAAAGCATGGAATAGCCTATCTCCTGATCTATATGCAACATTTTGGGGTCTTACATTATATGATCTGTACGTTCCGAAAAATCGTTATGAGTCAGAAATAGCCAAGCTTCATGCTAGTCTTAAATCTTTGGAGGAGATTTCTGACAATTCAAGCTCAGCAATCACCAAGAGGAAGAAAGAAAAAGAAAGAATTCAAGAATCTCTTGACCGTCTGATTAGTGAACTGCATAAACATGAAGAAAATGTCGCATCTGTCAGCAGCCGGCTCTCTTATGCAAAAGACAAATGGTTAAGTTCCTGTCCTGATACCTTGAAGATTAATATGGAGTTTCTTCAGCGCTGTATATTTCCACGCTGTACTTTCAGTATGCCAGATGCTGTTTATTGTGCTATGTTTGTACACAAACTTCACTCCCTTGGAACTCCCTTTTTTAACACAGTCAACCACATTGATGTGCTAATTTGTAAGACCCTTCAACCAATGATATGCTGCTGCACTGAATATGAGGTTGGTAGGCTTGGCAGGTTTCTCTATGAGACTTTGAAGATAGCTTACCATTGGAAGGTAACTAGTTATTGCTATTTGTTTGCCTTTTATAATTTTATTGACAATTTCTTCATAGCTTTTCGAGGTTTGTTTAAATGTGATTTTTTTCCCTTCTGTTTCTACCTTTTATTATTTCCAGAAAGATGAATCTATTTATGAACGTGAGTGTGGAAACATGCCGGGATTTGCTGTTTATTATCGATATCCAAATAGTCAGCGAGTTACATATGGACAGTTCATTAAGGCAAGTTATCTGTTTGCAGTTTATAGATGCTCAGAATTGTTTCCTTGTATGTGCTGTCCAGATCTTTCTCAATTGTTTTCTGCAGGGCTTACATTGTTTCTTTCTGACTTCTCTGAAGATAATAATGCAGGTACACTGGAAGTGGAGTCAAAGAATCACACGGTTACTGATTCAGTGTCTGGAATCTAGCGAGTACATGGAAATTAGAAATGCTCTTATAATGTTGACTAAAATTTCTAGTGTTTTCCCAGTTACACGGAAGAGTGGCATCAACCTTGAAAAGCGGGTAAACTATCTCACTATATTCAATTTATTTATTTTGAATACTGCTGCATTTTCAAAAAAATATTTCATCTTCCATATAGGTAGCTAAAATTAAAAGTGATGAAAGAGAGGATCTTAAGGTGTTGGCAACTGGTGTAGCAGCAGCACTGGCTGCTAGGAAGGTATGCTATTATCTTATTACAAGCTTATTTGTTGCCTGTTTTAGCCCACTAATATTGTCCAATATGCAGCCTTCTTGGGTGACTGATGAAGAATTTAGTATGGGTTATCTTGAGTTGAAGCCGGCACCAACTATGTCTAAATCTGCTGCAGGAAATTCTGCAGCTGTACAAAGTGGAACAGGTCTTCATGTTTCTCAAACTGAATCTGCCAGTGGGAAACATTTGGACTCGGAAAACAGAGTCAAAGACCAGACAGCAAAAATAAAATCTGCAGATGGCAAGTCAGAAAGAACTGAAAGTATTACAGTGACAAAATCTGATTCTGGCCAGGTAAAACTCAAGGGTAGCTCAATGGTGAATGGATTGGATGCTCAATCTTCTCTACCCTCACCTGCTGGACAATCCGGGGCATTAAAATCCTCGGAAAACTCAAAGCAAGTGGAAGAATCAATAAGTAGGGCACCGGATGAACATGTTACAAAAAATGTTGAGGTATCATTTAATTATCTCCGTTATGTTGTGTAGTTAGCATTTTCTGTTTCTATGACGGGTTAATCTGTAAACCATTTGCGTCACTTGTCACATTGTTGACTTACTGCTAATTGCCTCAACTTACTGCTTGAGTAGAGGAAAAGAAAACCGGAAAAATACATGTCATCTGAAAGAAGTTCTGTTACTAGTTGTGATTGATAAAAGACGAGTTCAAAAACTTTCTGCAAATTAAAGTTCATGCTAATCATTTATAAATAATTTTATCTTAAACACAAGTTTGTGTTCTCAAAAGAAAGTGGTAAAACATCTTACGCAACTTCTAAATGTAATTGTTTCAAACCATTACAGTATGTTTGAATAATACAATGCCGTTTTCAAAAGTAAATTTACTTACAAACACCTTATCTTGGTGCAGCTGTATGCATTGCTTAACTTAATTTCTTTTGTTGTAATATATGTTTCGTTCATCTTGGTGGACACTTTTCTGACAAGGATGTCTCTATTTCTAGTGCATACTTGACTTTGGAGTGTTGATTCTCCCCTACAAAAATTATTGTTTGTACTGTTTTCAATATACTCCTTTTATGTTTATCCATAATGATGTGGTTTTCCTGTTTTCAGTCTAAAACCTCTGCAAAACGTTCAGTGGCTGCTGGTTCTCTTTTGAAGGCATCAAAACAAGATCCTTTGAAAGAAGATGGTAGATCTAGTAAAACTGTTGCTAGAACTTCTGGTTCCTCAAGCAGTGACAAGGATCTTCAGGCCCATGCATCAGATGGAAGACACACTGGAACAAACATCTCTTCTTCAGTCAGTGCTAATGGTAACAGTGTTTTAGGTTCTGCAAAGGGCTTGGCTCCATTGGCAAAAAATTCATTTGATGGTTCTGGTATTGAATCAAAGGCAGAGGTTGGTGCTGCCAAGTCTTCTATGGCAAAGGATGATGGAAATGATGTTGCTGACTTCGCAAGAGGATCCTCTTCTCGTGTAGTCCATTCCCCTAGACATGAAAACACGGCTACCTCGAAGTCTAGTGATAAAAGTCAGAAGCGAGCTGGTTCTGTTGATGAACTAGACAGACTAGGTAAACGGAGGAAAGGGGATGTTGATCTAAGAGATTTGGAGAGTGAAGTTCGATTCTCTGAAAGAGAGAAGCTAATGGATCCTCGACTGGTTGATGATAAAGTGGGACCAGATGAACTTGGTATGTACAGAGCAGGTGATAAGACATTGGAAAGGCCAAAAGAAAAAGGGAATGAAAGATATGAAAGGGAACACAGGGAAAGATTGGACCGACTGGACAAGTCCCGTAGTGATGACTTTATTGTAGAAAAACCTAGGGACAGGTCGATAGAAAGGTATGGAAGAGAACGATCTGTTGAGAGAATGCAAGAAAGGAGCAGTGAGAGGAATTTTAATAGACTCCCTGACAAGGCTAAGGATGACAGAAGTAAGGATGATAGAAATAAATTACGATATAATGATGCATTGATAGAAAAATCCCACGCTGAGGGCCGCTTCCATGGACAAAGCTTGCCTCCGCCACCCCCTTTACCTCCTAATATGGTTCCTCAATCTGTAGGGGCTGGTAGGCGTGATGAAGATGCTGATAGGAGGTATGGAGCTACAAGGCATTCTCAAAGACTTTCTCCAAGGCATGAAGAAAAAGAACAGAGAAGGTCTGAAGAGACTGTGATTTTGCAGGAGGATCCTAAACGTAGAAAAGATGATGATTTTCGAGATCGGAAGCGTGAAGAAATGAAGGTATGAACCGATATTGTGCATATTAAGACCCAAATTCTAAGTGCGTACCAATTTTCTTAATTTACCGTGTGTTACTAGGGATATGTACATTATGGTGAAAGGGCTTGAAAGGGATAATTGTACATGTAGCATCGCCCTACGATTATTTTCAACATTTTATTAGGGGATACATGCTTTAAAATAACATCAGTCATAGATGAAATTTTTTGAGGTTGAGTAGGTCCCTTGTCTATTCATTGAACTAGTTTTTTATTCTCTAGTAGTTAAAAGAACAAAATAGAGTGTTTATTTCTTTATGCTAATTAAAAATGGATTAACAAGAGAAACTGTGTGATGACTGATATATGTCTTAGGTGACCAAATTTGATACCAAGTGAAAAAGTGTTGTAAGTATTTACCAAGCATCGGTTTCTATGAACTAATACTTGTTTTTGAAGCTGATGGATAAAATTGATAATTACTGACGTTAGAATGCAACAAATATGAGAAATTTTTCTGCTTACAATGTTATAATTTAGGACATTATAGGGGCTCTATTTCAACTAGAGTTATGCTAAAGTTTGTTCCTGATTTTGATTTTCTCTGATTTATGCTGTTATATTTTACATTTGTATGCAATGGCTTGCAGAAATTTGTTTGCGATGCCCCGAATGTTGCATTTTTCAGTTATTATTCTCGAATCTCAATTTTTTGTTTTTTGAGGCTTGCTTCTCAATACTTTTTCCTGTTTTCTGGTGTTCAAATAGAATGGACAATACAGCTGTTGTTATTGGTTCAAAATTTGTTCTCCATGGGCTGGTCTGTTGGTGAAGGCTTGGGACCTAAGAGTGTGCTCCTCTTAGGTCTCTGGTTCAAATTTTTCTAGGTGCTAACAAACCCTGAGTTGGGCCAGTTCATATAGAGTTTTGCTCTGGTTTTAAATGGGACCCTGGGATTGGTCTCCCTCGGATTTGACGGATCTAGGGCCGGATACTGAGTTTTAAAAAAAAAAGGTGTTGTTATGGTTCTCATATTGCTGTTCTTTTCTGCAGGTAGAAGAGAAGGAAAGGGAAAGAGAGAAAGCAAACATTCCTAAAGATGATTTAGATTTAAATGCTGCAACCAAGAGACGTAAACTTAAGAGGGAACATCTATCGACTATGGAGCCCGGGGAGTACTCACCAGTTGCTCCCGCACTTCCTCCCCCCAGTATTGGTATGTCACAAGCATATGATGCAAGAGACAGAAAGGGTCCAATCATCCAGCATGCTGGTTACATAGATGAACCTAGTCTTAGGATTCATGGTAAGGACGTAGCCAACAAGCTGAATCGTCGTGACATAGATCCGTATCCTTAATTGCAAAATATTTAGGCTGATATGCATGCTTGTTTTATTCACGAGTTTCTGTCTTTCTAAACTCTTTACATGTGCTTCTTATCTGCATGCCTTTTTTTTTCCTTTCTGTTACACCATGCTGAGATGAAAACTGTGAAAATGATGTGGTATGATACCATGCTTGTTGAGATGAAAACTTTGAAAATGATGTGGTATGATACCATGCTTGTTTAAAATGCCTTACTCAAGTTTAAATGCATGTTTTCGTTAGATTTAATAAATGTAAGGTTTCCATTAATGATGCACTGGTGTGTCCTTAATTGATTACTATTAGCTTATATGACCGGGAATGGGATGATGAGAAGAGACAAAGAGCTGATCAAAAGCGAAGGCATCGGAAGTAAATAATGAAAAGGACGTGATTCACAAGTTGTCCATTTCTTTAAGGTTCTGGCTGGGGTCACAATACTAGTATCTGCTACCTTGTACCAAATTTTAAACTGTTTAAATGATTTGTTTTTCCCCACTAAAGTGGGTGCAAAGAAAATATGAATTTGGCATGTACACTTGTATATAATGTTGTATATTTTATTCTGGGTAGCCAGTTATCAAATGCACTTTGAGAATCTGATTGATTCCTGGAACCTTCATTTACATGAATAGTCCAATAGAGGAAACACAAATTTTTGTAACTTAGTGTAACCATTATGTTGTTTTACATGATAAGTGTTAGAATTTTGAAGTCTATGCCTTCCAGTTCCTAAATGAATGCCTGAATCTTTGAATTGCGTGTATCAATATTTTGAGGGCAATGTCTCAGAATGATTTCACACCAAGTTTCGGTAATGAATGCCTGATTCTTAGATGTGTGAGTCGTAGTTATTATAATTTATAAACGTATCGACATTATTAATGTGCTTTTTTTTGTAATTTTTAAATTAATTTTATCAATTAAAAACTTATTTGAATGCTAAGCTAACTAAAAGTTCTTTCAATCCAATGACTAAAATGACTATCAAAAGAAATATTTATATATGTTTATAGAATTTTAATAAATTTAATGACTATTGATACAGTAAGTGGTTCAATTCCACACTTAAAAATGAATGCATGTATGAAGATACCTGGACTCTAATCTTATTTGTAAAACAACAAATGTAATCAAAATTATAATAAAATAAAAAATCCGTTATAGACCCCAAGGATACACAGGGTTGTGAGCAAATCTCCCATAGTAATTTGATTCATAACTTTCCTGATTGAAAGGATTAGAAGCAGCAGCAGGAGATTTGTATGTTGCAGTTTCCCACATTCCATCAAAGCTATTAGAACCTAACGAATCATTCTGATGATAAGCATGACAAAAACTAACAGAAGATTCCAACACTGTCTCCCAACTAACATCATCATCTTCATATTCTCCTAGATCAATCAAAGGCTTCTCCTCTTCATTACCTTTGATCATTTCTATTTGTTGCCTTCCATCATCTTCCGTAAAAATCGAACTAGATTCCTGATCAGACATTGACGATGAACTAGACTCTGTCAACTGCCACATGCCACTCAGAAAACTTTCCAAAGCTTTGATTTGTATACCTGGAATTGGTTCCAAGAAAGGATATTCATAGTAACCACACAATCCTTTCGCTTTACACCACTCGTAAAACTCACAAAGCTTATTTGTTTGCACTGCTGATTTCTTGTATATGTTGAATGCGGCTATGCAGTTCCTATAAGACATCTCAAAAAGATTCTCCAAAACAACAACAATTTCTGCTCTAAACTTTGTGTAACAAACAAAACTGTCGCGAATTATGTGTTTCATTGCAGATTGAACAATGAAACTTCTTGTTGCTACTCCTATAGGGTAACAATCTATCACCCTATCAATAATACTTTGAAGCTGTGGCAAAATTTCAAGTATCTCACCCATTTCATTCATCTTTTCTCGAAAAGTGTCATTTTCTTCTTCATGGTATTTCTGATTGTCAAGTTTCTTGCTGTCCAAGGCAACACAGTTAAGAGCTTCGTCGAGTAATTGCGCATAAGAAGTCACAAAGTTCGTGTAGGAAATCGAACAAGTAGATGAAGAAGAAGTAGCATCCTTGAAATGACAAGGATAAAGAGAGATCAAACCATTGGAACGAGTCCATAACAGTTCAGCCCATAAAGGAGAGTTTCCTTGAACAGAACGAAGAAGACGATGGAGAAGAATCAACGATTTCAACGCTACTCTCCAACTACGAGTAGTTCCGAATCGACGTGTGAAGCTTATAGCAAATGAATGACATGAAGATGGAGATAATGCAAAGAGTTTCAAAAAATATTGAATGTATTTTTCATGAACCGGTAAATCATCCGGCGACGTCGCTTTTATGATGATGAGATTCATATCAGAGAAGCCTGCAGCTGAAGCAATCTTTGCATAACTTATATTACTTTGTTCTCTTAGAGAAGTGCAAACTTTGTAGAACCTTCTCTTCATGGCTCTTCTTAGTTCTCTCTTGTGGAAAAGAGTAAGAGAAAAACTAGCTTAATAATAGGTGGTGAATTGTTTTGTTGTAATTTGTCACTATATATATGACAAAGTGGAAAATGGTGATTTTTTCAGTCTTTGGTTTTGTCGAGGCTACAACTACAAGGGAAAAACTGTACAAGAAAAAGTAGATAAAAGTTATTGAAGATTGAAAGAGACTGAGAGCCTGCCTGCAAAGATTGTAGAATTATGGTTTGGTAGTTTGGTTTTACTATAGGAATTTTGAGGGTCCTAAGGGACAAATATGTAGTGAAAAAAACTTGAATTATATTGTAGAAGACAAGTTTTTGGTGTCTCAGCCAGCATTTTGTGTTGTTGATGCTGCATAAGAAAAATTCAAAAGCTGACAGCTGTGTATATAATTCATGATTTCCTTTGTGTAATTAACTTAGTTAATAAAGAATTATTTGAACCTATTTAATGGTGTAAACACTTATAATATTGTTTATAAGCTGTTTAAAATATATTTTAAGAGTTGTCCCAGCTGTATAAGAACACCTGATGCTATGCAGGTTCGCGAGTTCAAAACTGCGACTTCCTTGTCATTTTAAATAAAATGAACTCCAATTATTAGACTATTTAAAAAAATATATTATAAGAGCTTATAATTTATGCAATATTATATTAATTTTATTTAATCTTTTGCTTTAGAAATAAATATTACTAAGCGTTTATTATGATAAATGTTTGTGCTATAAATATTCAAACAGATTAAGGGAAACATAAACATTGGACACAACATTTTAAAAGATAAATAAATAATTAAGTATTTGGGTTCTAGTGGAAAATGAGTTTCTATTAAGGGCGAATCGTTTGGTTATTATCTGAATTCGATTTTTGATGAAAATAAAATTTAGTCAATGAATTTTGATTTACTACATGGATCGAAACTGATGGCTAAACCAAAAATCAAAAAATAAATAAATAAATATTGTATGCGTCATTGTCGTATTAGAATTTTTTTCCCGAGGTTATTATCAGAAGAGATTTCTCAATTCTATTAATTTAGCTTTTATTTATTAGAGTCAATTTAGCTTTATATCTTTGAATTAAAAGGTTATCATTTTTAATATTATTGCAAAGCAACCTTTGCCTCAATTTTGAGGAATCTCTAAATGTAATGCTAATTAATTAAGAAAATTTCTAACCCCACCCCATACATCTCTCACGCACTATCGAATAGAAAAAAAATATCTTTCAACTTTCGTAGATTCATTTTCGGAAGCATATATTTTTTTGTTTAACGTTGTTTTGTTCCGTAGATACACATGCGGAAGTCTCCGTAGATGTATCTACGAAAGCATCTGATGTTATAATTCGCGCCAGATCCTTCACCTCTCCATTCTTCACTTTTCTCTTCTTCAACCCATACTCTTTCAACCCCAAAAATAAAAAATCTCTAATAGTGCATTTCTTTCTCCCAAGTTCGGCCAACATTGTCAACATCAACGCTCAACACATTTCATCAAGTTCAAAACTCTATTTAATCGGTAAGTTTTAGACTTTTCAAGTTATTTTAGAGTATTTGTAAAATCAAGTTAGAATTCGATATTTAGGTGTAGAAATGATTTGATAGCTTCAAAAATATAGTTTAGAGACAATGTAGGTGTTGTTTAATGTGTAAAACGAATGATCAAGCCACATAAATGAAGTTTTTGAGTGATTGAACAGTGGACTTATGCCATTGTTGAGTTTGTGGGTTTCAGAACCTTCCGTAAATGCATTTACGGAAGAGATGGACGTTAGGGCATTCTGTAGATGCATCTACGGAAGCACCATAGTTTTTGAAACTAAGGTACTTCCGTAGATGTATCTACGGAAGAGTAATTTTTTCTTTTTTTCTTTTCTTGTTTATATATAAATACACAGTACCTAACTCGAGGTTATTTGTATCATAATGCAGACATTATGGCTCACGGCCCGGAAAGGGATATACATGGGAGGACTGCACAACGCGCATCCGTGCGACGAGAACAAGTGCATGTAGTATCTCAGGTCATTGATGTAGCTGCAGATGCACCTGATACACCTGCTCCAGCCGGGCCTTCTCCATCTTTCCCAATTGAGGGGTTGTCTACGTCCGTTCCACTTGATTTTCCTTCCCCATCTACTACTACACCATAGAGGCCCCAAGATGATGCCGAGGGTTCCTCACAGATGCCACCCCCTGCAGACGTCGTTGGGGCAATTCTTCTACTTCTACGCCTGTGCTTGTGCCAGATACAGCCGATGCAGGATCTGTTGTGCCACCTCCGGAGCTGCACGAGGATGATCCGGCGCGGGAGCCTCTCTAGTACCCGGGGGGCCTATAGATGCATCTCTATTGACAGGGTATGCAAATCATACAACCAGGCGTATCTGGGAGGGAGATGTAAGTTTTTCAGTTTATGAATTTGCTTATAAATAACCGTGTTTTTCAGGAGAGGGATCCCTAGTGGTTTTACAACCACGACTAAAAGATTTCTGCTCTCGCGCAGCCTGACCAGCCATAGTTCCAGGATGTACCAGCAGCTTCTGGCCCGATGGACCTCTGTCAGGTCGGCTACGGGACGATACATAACGAGATGCTGATGGAATTTGCAGAGAGATTGCACATAGAGACTTCCTCATTTCATCTACCTGTGGTATGCCTCCTGCATTTACCTATCATGGGTACCCTCCTTTGTCATGGTAGGATGAAGAAGGAGGAAGCAATGGAGATTCTGATTGCTGAGCTGAGGGATGATCCTGATGACACACTTGAGGAGGTGGAGAGGACCCACGAGCCCACGTCAAATTTAGCTTCTTGCAGCGGAGATATGATGTCGGGCTTCTTGCGGCACATGAGGATTCTGGTTATGAGGTAGAGGCAGATATACATAGAGAGCAGGCACTGTGATGTTACTTTCTATATCAGATACCAAACGTATCCATGAGTACAACTGGGGAGCGACTGTATTGGCGTACAACTACTACAGACTCGAAGAGGGATGCCTGTGGAAGGCAAGGACAGTGGTAGGCAAATGTACCCTTTTGGTGGTAACAATCTTATACTCTTTTACTTATCATATATTTGTGATAATACATTAAAATAATCGTGTTTTTTTTTCCAGGCTTGGATAGTACAACACTTCCCAGACATTATTGGCTAGGGAGATGTGTCTACCTACACTGAGCTCATGCCACATGCCAGTGCATTCAGCCCCCTCAGAGGGAACTAGGTGCCGGATCCTTACAGGCCCGGACTTGATCGCATGGCTGCCGAAGACGTACATTATGACTACTATGTTAAGCACCGTGAGACAGTTCTATTTGATGAGATAACACTATATTCTGGATGGTTGGCCGCTAGCTTGACCATTATTGTACGTTATCTTCCGGAGCGCATCATACGTCAGTTTGACTACGCACAGACGATATTCGCGACCCTACTGTCTCCACTCCTATCGCCATGACCCATCGGCAACTAGACGATGTCTTTGCAGACTGGGAGCATCACATGGTTCCTGACGAGGCTCGAGCGACTGGAGCTGCATCAAGGGGTACGTCACTTGGTATTACAAAGTGTCACACCCGTACATGTTTCCTGCTGCACCTGGAGATCCTCCCAGACCAGTTCACAAGGAGATTTTGCGGACTCATCAGGGTGAGTTGGACCATACTCAGGATCTTCTTCCTCGGTGTCGTCAGATAGCTGACACGGGCCTAGGAGCCATTGTAGATGGTTTATTCCTGGAGGGGTCTGAACAGAGGCGTGTGGTGGATGTTATGATTAAGCTGGCAGATGAGGCATTTATGTACCGCAGACATCGATCCATGACTGGTGGGGAACTTGACGCTAGAGGCAGAGCCAATAGAGAGCTTCTTGAACGCAGAGGCGGAGGCGGGGCCAGAGGCAGAGGAGAGGCGCAAGATGATGTCTGGCATACACAATAGTGATGTCTGTGGTTTTTTTGATGTCTGTATTTCTATTTCATTTACGTATGTTACTTTGATGATGTATTCGACATTATGACCGAGATTATTTGATGATGCATTACTTTAATTTTCCATTTTTGTAATAAAAATTGAGTTTTGGAGTGAAATGAATATGATTTGAAAATATAGCAGTCTGTTATGTAGTTACATCTACGGAACACTCTGTTTTCAAAATGCTCGGTAGATGCATCTATGGA
The DNA here is from genome assembly GCF_029867415.1 of Vicia villosa. Lineage (NCBI taxonomy): Eukaryota > Viridiplantae > Streptophyta > Magnoliopsida > Fabales > Fabaceae > Vicia > Vicia villosa. The sequence continues at coordinate 172,767,212 of NC_081184.1, forward strand.
AGGATTGCTAAAATGAAATAAGTTGAATTTAACTATACTATACTATTCTTTTAACGCTTCCGTAGATGCATCTACGGAATGAGACAATTTTTTTGCAAAATAAAGGTGTTTCTGGATGTGCATCTACGAAAGAAGGGGGTAAAATTGGAAAATCAGGTGGTGGCTAAGAGATCCATGGGATCTATTAAAAAATTCTATTAATTAATCCCACGTATCAATGTCACACCTCACCAAGTACGCCATGCACACGCCATGAGATATATGTTTGTATTTAGTGTACCTTATTTTTTTCGTCATAGTCAATTGAAGGGGGGAACAATAACCACTCTACTATTGTCATTGCGGTCTTGTAGATTTTGAGTTGGAGTTTTCATTCAATAGAGTGTTATTCTCAATAATCCTAAAATTAAATAGAGGGCTTATGTCGTTAAATTAAACAAATTCATCCGGTAAATCTCTCCCACTAATCCATATGGATGAGTAGAAAATAAAAAATAGAAGGGAACTTGTTATTTAGGGCCAAAATTTGGGAGTCCTATGGTAAATGGAGAGACAACACCTTTTTTTTTTTACCAGCAATGATATATTATAACATAGAGCACCAATGGTGCTCATCACAAACACTAATTGTATTCAAGCAGACCAAATGTTGTGACTCGGATGACTCAGTGTCCCGAATAAGAGTGTTAGAAAGCAAAGTCACATCTGGTTCAGAATAGGTCCTAAGACAGAGTCTGACGCCCGATCCCATAAAGATGAAGCTGAGGGAGCATGAAGAAGAGAGTGATGATGGTCTGTGAATGAATGTGGTTGATTGTCTCGGATGATTGAGGTTTGTATAGTATTTTCTGTTTGTGGATTCAGTTAGGGTATGACTAACCTAAGCCATTGGATTGGAGAAGAGGTGGTTATAGATTGAAGGGTAGATATTGAGTTAGTTAGGAGGGGTTTGAATTATTTGTGTTAGTTATGAGCTGGCAATGGTTCAATTTGCAGTTTAGGAAGTTATATTGAAATGTTAGTTTGACTTGGCAGTTAATTAGTTAGGTTAAAACAGTTAGGGCTAAGTTTGTTATGCTTAGGTTAATTTCCTGACAGTTAGTACTATTAGTTTGTTTAGAGTTAGTTAATGGTAATTGATTAGTTGCTAAATTTAATTGGAAAGAATTAGTAAGAGTTTTCAAGAGTTAGTTAGCATACGGTTTTGGATCTGTTAGTAATTGAACTGTCAAAACAGTTAGTTAAATGGTTAAGTGTTAGCCGGAACTTTGTTAGGGTTAACGTGAATCTGAGTCGATTCAAAAAAAGAATTGATTTTTGTATCTTTATCTAATAATATTCTAATCCAAAATCTCTTGGATGGTTTCATCTTTTTTACATCTATTCAAATCTATTTCACGTCCATGTTTTTTCGAATAAATTTTATTTTATCATTTTGATCATATTTAAATTTATTTCATATATATTATTTTGATCATATTCAAATTAATTTATACTCATTCATATTTTGTAATATAATTTCTAATTATAATTTTGCAGGTTTTGCAATTTGAATGATAGTCTAATCGGCATAAGCTCCTACAAACAACAATCTTAGCATCGATTTTAAAATATACGTCTCTTGCAATTATCTAGAGAATCTAAATTCTAAAAACAATAATATATATACTTATGTTAAGATGATTTTATTTTTATTTAATTTAATTTCCTTTGTCTATTTACGCTTATGTTAATATAATTTCTAATTATAATTTTGCAGGTTTTACAATTTGAATGAGAGCCTAATCGACACAAGCTCCTACAAACAACAATCTTAGAATCAATATTGAAATATACATCTCTTACAATCATCTAGAGAATCTTAATTCTAGAAACAATAATATATATGCATATGTTAAGATGTTTTTATTTTTTGTATTGATTTTTAATTTTTTTAATTTAATTTCCTTCCTCCTTCTTCACAATATAGAATGGTATTACTTATGTTTTCTTTAGAATATAAATATATGTTATTTAGTATTCTTATAATAAAGATATGCACGTAAACTTATCAGTCTTCCCATTTAAATGTTGGTAGGCTTTTATGAATGGCAATTTTTTAATGAATATTAAAATATACTACTTTTCAAATCATTTGGATAAATAAATTTCTATAACAATAATATTTCGTTCATATATAACCATACCAATTATATTATTATTTTTGTTTAATTTTCATCTTCCACTCATTATTTCTTTCGAATATAACCATACCAATTAGATTATGACTTCTTCCACTTATCATTTTTCTTTGGATTAATTTCCTTAATCTTAATTTCAAAATGCTTTTGTGGTATAACAACATCGAATGGGTGATGTTTTTATTCTTTATAAACAAATTATATTCGTTTATGACAAAGTATTTCTAACAATCAAGATTCTTACACTATAATTAGTACATATTGACAATATTTAATTATCATTTTAATTTTCATGAAGTTTTATTTCTTATTTCTTTCTAATTGTAATACTAACCTGCATTGTTATTACACCATTAATGAATTATTAAAACTATTAAAATATTTTTCTCACTATTCATGTCATGATTATTTATCATTTCAAATTGTAACTCTAAACAAAATAAATGAAAACTCCATTTTACTATACTACTGACATTATCAATCAATGAAAACTCTCTATAATAATAGTCGAATATTGTAATAAACTCATATATAAAATAATATTTGAATAAACTCACTAGAAAAAATCCTATAAACATAATAAAATGATCCTCTATATTATTCTTAAAATTTAATTTTTTTCCTCAAACATCTGCTTATAAAACTACATATAATAATTACTTAAATAAAATCATTTAAAAAAAATTCACAAACAAATCAATAATAACAAATTTTGAAGTTTAAAATATTATATACAATAATAATAATAAATTATGGGTCAACCGCACAACGCACTAGTTATATACTAGTTTTTATTATTACTATTATCTGTGAACCTATTTCCATTTTACTAACTTATATTATTATTATTATTATTATTATTATTATTATTATTATTATTATTAACTATGCTCAGAAAAAGGCACCTTCACCACTCTGATAGAGTAGAGTTGCACAAAATTTATGACACATGTACGTATTAAATAACTCTTTATAATCATATAATATTTTAATTTATTTGACTATTTATTTATTTGGCCTAAAATATTTTAAAATTCAATTTATTTTAACAATTTTAAACTAAAATATGTATTCTCTAATTTCATATATTGTAGTATCTTTGGTTTGAAAAATATAAAACTGATGAACATTTATTTTAAAAAAATTAATTTTGATTTCTAAACTAAAAAAAATTATTCAATTATCTTAAAATTATTTTGATGGAACAAAAATTAACAAAATTATAAAAATATGTTAGGTATCACATTAAATATGCCACAATCACATCAAACCACCTTAATTTTAATTTTAGTAGCACATTATATATATATATATATATATATATATATATATATATATATATATATATATATATATATATATATATATATATATATATATATATATATATATATATATATATATATATATATATATATATATATATATATATATATATATATATATATATATATAGGGAGCGTATCCGGTGAGAACTAATAGATTTGTGAGAAATGAGAACAATTAATATCAATCGTTAGATCTAATTAACGTTTAAGATTTAAAGATTCCATATTAATAGCACCTTATTGAATTCCATTCAATTGAACTTAATATTTAAACATTCCATAAAAAAAAATTCTTACTCAAAATAATTTTATTACAATAACTACATCGTTATTTAAATATTATAAAAATATTTATATAAACATACTTAATATTTCATTAGGATATGAATATAAAATATTTGTTATAAAAATACTTCAAATTTAGTTAGGATATGAGTAAAAAATGTAATTTAAATCTATTTAAAATTTTAAATAAAATAAAAATGATCTAAACTATAAATATTTTTGAAGAATATAAAAAAAGTCCAGAAAAATAATATTAAATTTCAATTAATCAGAATCATATATTTTTCTACACATATTTCTAGTAATAAAAATAATTAAAATGATTTCATAAGTTTATTTAAAAAAGTTATCTCTTAAAAACTTAATTTGATTTATAAAATATATTTTAACGTTGTATCTCCCAATTTATATAGGTATATATTTTTTCAAAATATATTTTGATAAATAAAATTTTCTAGACTTGCTTCTAAAACCAAGTCATACTTTCAATATTTTATTAACAATTTAATTATTGCAGTAAAAATTACTAAGTAAAAAATTACCGTAAGATATATAGTTCTTTGCATTGAATTATTATTAGTTTTAAATTTTCAAATTTTAATATTAAATATAATTATAACAAATAGGAAAAAAAAATTGTAAGATTATTTTTTATGAAATTTTAAAATATTAAACATAGTAGAAAATTATTTAATAATCATAATTATTTTGAATAAGAATCTCTTTTTATGGAATTTTTACATATTAATCTTAACAAAAATAATCTAGTAAGGTATTTCTTGATATGAAATTTTTAAATCTTAAATCTAATTAAATCTGACGATTCATATCAATAGTTCTCGTTTCTCACAATATATATTAGTTCTCACTGGATACACTCCCTATATATATATATATATATATATATATATATATATATATATATATATATATATATAACATTAATATGAGATAAATTCTATGATTTTACTTTGATTCTATATACTTATAATACAAGTTGGTATCCAACTACCATCACTATCATAATTCATCTCAGAGTATATTTTTTTACCTCAGAGAAAATTAGATCATTTTACCTACTTATTTAAGAAAAATAATAAATATATTAGAATAATTGTTTTAATTATGGGAATAAATTTGAAGATAAAATTTCTCTCTCATTTGTTGGTATAACATAAAATCTATTTAAGTTAATGACATTTAATATTTTCTCTTTTTAATTATTTTAAAATTATTTTTATATATGTTATTTTGATATGATAAATAAAATATACAATAGTGTTTTATTTGTCATCTCAAAAAAAGATAGAGGAGCATGGTGTTGTCAAAGTCATAGAGCCAATAGCATATCATAATATTTACTATCTACTATATAGTAACAGCAGGTAGCTATGTACTCAAGTGCATATCATAATATATAGTAGCAGCAAGTACCTATATACTCAAGTGTTTAAATTTTACTTATTTTTAATTGATAGCTTAGATACATACAAGAGTTTAATAGTGATATAGTACCCATGTAATTCAATTTTATTTCATTTTAAGTTTTAAAATTCTCCTTTGCTTAAAATACTCCTCCATGTGGTTATAACATCAAAGAATCAATTAAATTAAATTAAATTAAATTAAATTAAATGTGGTAGAGAAGAGAGAAAGTTCACTTTTTTCACCCATCTTAAAATAAAATCATAATATTTTGCTTAAATAAATAAAATTGGTTCACAATTAATTATCATTAATTATCTTTTATGTTTGATAAAAAAAAATTAAATGTAAATGGTCAATACTTTTTGAGAAGAGTAATATAAAAATGAAAAATAATGTCTTAATATATATATATATATATATATATATATATATATATATATATATATATATATATATATAATGTATTGCTCTATCCTATCTATTGAACTGTTAATAAAATTGTTCATTTGATTGATATTCTTTTACTATTATAATATTATAATATATCAGTAGTTAAAAATAAATTAAAGATGAGAAAAAAACGTGTATGTTTTGATTTTTTATAAGAAATGCATTTTTTTATTTCTATAATATATAGAATCAAAAGTAAGTTTATGTAGTTAAACTCGAATCCGACCGATTAATATATATATATATATATATATATATATATATATATATATATATATATATATATATATATATATATAACTATTGTTTTAATTTTAGCCTATTACTATAGTGAAAACGTGTCTGACAGGAAAAAATGGAGCCATGTGCCTCTTTTATTTTCATGATGTAGTCTGCTGTAGCTGTCCAACTCCAAGCAAATGTCTAATCTCTCTTTTATCACAATTTAATTTTTTATAGTATTGAGAACAACCATCACTCTCACAATTTTCTTCATGTTATCATTGTTTCACTCATCACTACCACCAATCTCACAACTCCACTTTTATATTCTCCTTTTGTCATCAATACAATTAAAAAGTCAATAATATAATTGGAAATAAAATATTTCAATATGCAATTAATATTAAAAATAGACAATAATATTGTTTTCATATTAATGATCATAATAATATATTATTGCAGTAACAAATATAAACAAAGGGTACAACAAATAAAATAATAATAAAAGTTGCATTAACATAAAGAACAAATATCCATTTTGAATTAATCTATAATTGATTACAATATAACAAATACTATTGATTTCAAATTCATAATCTTCTTGATACCTTTTGAATTTGGATACCATCCTTCCATTGTTCCATTTCATAATCCTATTCAATATATATAACAAATTAAAAATCTCAAACATAAATTTTAACGTTTAAGATAAAAATTAATGTTGAACTCTACCAAAATACAAACTTAAAAATATTTTAAAAAATAATAATTATTTGACAAATCTTTGCTACATTAACTTACAGAAAAATAATTAGGATAAAAAATTTATAGTTGTTGTTACATGTCGATTTATTCAACAAATAACTCATTGGATTGGCTACCCAGTTATCAAAAACAATTGCACACTTACAAAAGGCTTTCTAAAATAAAATAAAAATACAAACTTATTTAAATGAGGGCGAAAAATCGCAACAGTAAAAACACAAAAGTTGAGCAAGGTGAAATTTGAAAGAAGAAAATGGCAAGATCTGAAAAAACACAAAAGAAAAAAATCGAAAAACCGCAACATCAATATTTCAGCATTGCAACACACACATATTGCTCACAGTTTGACCTTGAACACGATAAAATCGAAAATAAAAAGTATGACCTTTGAACATATCAAAACATGGAAAACAATGGCAAAAGTGAATAGACAGACCTTGTAAGTATGAAAAAGATGAGAGTTGATTTCAAATCTGGTGGTTTTTTGATATCAGATTCAGTGATTTCAATTTCAGATCTGATGTTCCCGTGGTTTCAATTTCAGATCCGCTAGAAGTCGTTTCAATTTTACACGGTCTCATTCCAGATCTGAAAGTTTTTGCTTCATCTTATTATAGTCAAGAGATCTGTGAAAATTAGCACCAAAAATTTCAGTGAAATGCAAATAAAATAATGCTTAAAAAACGAATAGAAGAAATGTTGTATTTTAAAAAACAACATTCTTTTTTTAAACTCACCGGTAAAACCGGATCCAGCCTATAACCTGGAAAATAAACCACAAAATCATCAAATCAACCACAAAAATCCTGTTTACAGAATCAAAACCCTAAGTTTATAAGAAAACCAAACAAAACCCATACCTTTTTAGCTTCAAAATTCACCGGCAAAACTTGATCCAGTCTGTAACCTAAAAAACAAACCACAAAAGAGTTAGAAGAGGATGGTGATGATGTTGTTACAGAATGAAGGTGAGGAAGAAAAAGAAGGGGGAAGGTTGAGGAAGAGGAAGAGAAGGGAAGGTTGAGGAAGAAGACTTAGTCGTCGGATAGAAAGAGAAGAGAGAGAGAAAGAGAAATGGAAAGATTGAAACAATATGAAAGAAGAGAAATAGAAAGAGATGATGTAGCAAGAGAGAGAAGACATTGTAAAAACAGAGAAAGGTGGAAGATGGGTTTGAGAAATCAGAGAGATGGAAGAGAGAGAGAGAGAGAGAGAGAGAGAGAGAGAGAGAGAGAGAGAGAGAGAGAGGGAGAGAGAGAGAGAGAGAGAGAGAGAGAGAGAGAGAGAGAAGGAAACAACCCGTGAGTTAACTTTAGTTGGAGTGTGGGAATTGATAAAATTGTGTTTTCAAGAAAGATTTACAAAATATATTATTGGAAAAGCTTTTACTTGGATTTATTGGAATAGCTTTTAGTGGGTAGATTGGCATACGTGCATAGTTAGCAAGAAAGAAAGAAGAGCATTCAAGGTACCCACGTGGCAGCCTGTAGAACAAAAGGGGTAATTCGGTCTTTTTCAGAACATATAACTTTCTTATATTGTATATATATATATATATATATATATATATATATATATATATATATATATATATATATATATATATATATATATATATATATATATATATGAGATAGGATCAAATGACACAAAGGTGTCAAAGTTTAATTTGACACCAAATCTCAAATGTTAAAATAATTGATCAAACGGTGATAATAAATGTAATAAAATAATAATAATAAAAATATTAAATATATTTTTCTCTTAAAAAATAGGCTATTTAGTATCACCGTTTGATCGATTATTTTAACGGTTGAGATTTAGTGTCAAATTAAACTTTGACACTTTGGTGTCATTTGATCCTATCCCTATATATATATATATATATATATATATATATATATATATATATATATATATATATATATATATATATATATATATATATATATATATATATATATATATATATATATATATAAAGAGGGATATTCTTACTCCAAGAGTAAATTATTTAGTCTAATGATTAAAAATAATAAGTAATTAAATATGGAGAGAAAACTATTACTTATTATTTTTAACAATTAGACTAAATAATTCAAATAAAGTATTCAATAAATCTTAAAATTAAATTTTTTATTTTATTTTTTGAACTTGACTCTTTTACATTTAATGAATAATTGATGTATCTTGACTATTTATATAAAAGTTTGAACTTTTTGACTTTTTAGATCCAATTTTATTTCCACAACCCATTAATAAATTATTATTTTTAATAAAAAAAATGAATGATTATATGCTTTCATAAGTATAAATGCGTGCATGTGTTTGAGCGTGTATTACATAAACATTATTTGAAAATAAACTCTATTATTCGATGGCGTTATTTATGGTTCTACTTCTTTGTTTTTGCTTAGCATGTAGCAATATTGATGCAAGAACTGAAATTCTGTTAACTAAGAAACATGATTTTTCTTATTCAGATAACAAGATGGTATTGTCTATTACTGAATTTTCTTTTTTATAAGTTCTTTTGCATATATTTTATTTGATTGTAATTTTTGTTAACAAATCGATTATCAGGTGGATGTTGATTTTGATTGTGTTGATATCTACAAGCAACCTTCACTACAACATCCTTTATTAAAAAATCACAAAATTCAGGTATAAGTAATGGAAAATATTTTAAGTTTAATTAACTTCTTTTAATTTGAACATATGAAAACTAATTGTTATTTCATGAAGTAGAAGGGAACGATGCATAGTTTTTTTATATATACATGATTTATAATGCATTTTAGTATTCAAATTTGGAGTATAAAATCTTGTTTTTCTTTCTTTTCATTGCCAAGTAGCTTTACCCGACATTTTCCAGAAACGTTGTGCCAACAAATTCATCTTATGATGGTAAAACCTTTGAAGAATGTCCAACGGGAAAAGTTCCTTTTTACAATACAACAAAAAAACATCAGATAGAAGCTTTTCAGCCAAATTCTCCTAACTATCATGTAAGTGGACTATCACAATCATCATGTCATGCTATGTAAGATTATTTATTAGATAAAGTAAATTTTATGAATTTTATATATTTTATATTGAAATATTATATAATCTAAATATTGTATTTGTATTATTCTCTAGTCAATTACCCTCGATACAACTCAAACTATGACATTTCATGGAGGACATGCATATATTGGTGAATATAATTTAACACTTCAAGGAAAACAATATAGCTTATCTGGAATTTGGGTTCAAAATGGTCCACCATCTGATCTAAATAGCATATTTGTCGGACTTGGGGTACGTTATTTAGAAAAACATATTACTTTAATTTCTTAAGTGCATTCATAGTTTATTTTCTTTTTCTGTTAATAAAACTCTTTTTTAATATACCATTTGTATTCATTTTTTGATATACAAGGTTAATCCAGACTTATACGGAGATAGTAAACTTCACATAACTGCACGTTGGACGGTAATAATATAAATTTAATGTTTTTAATAATTTTAAAAAATTCTGAATAATTTAACTATTAAATTTTTAGACAAATAAGAAACCCCCTTAAAAAAATACAAAAAATAACCTTGATATTGTTTTTCCTAATTTGATACAAACATGCAGGCAGGTAGATCTGGATGTTACAATTATGATTGCCCTGGTTTCGTGCAAGTAGGTAGTGAAAAAGTACTTGGAGATGTCGAATCAGATGTTTCTACTATTGGGGCAATAGACAAAATGGTTCTTGCTACCACAATCAAACAAGTAATTTTCATTTGAATTTTTTTCTAAACATATATCATAATGTATATTTTATTAACTATTAATTGCCTAAATATTTGTAGGATAAATCCACGGGTCATTGGTGGTTATGTTTTCATAAAAAACCAGAATGTTTTGGATATTGGCCAAAAGAATTATTCTCTCACTTAAGTTCAGGAGCATCCATGATTAGATTTGGCGGTGAAACTTATAGTCCGACTGGAGAGGATAGTCCTCCAATGGGTAGTGGAAGATTGCCACAAGAAAAATACAGAAACTCGGGTTTTATGTTAAGAGTTGAGATTTTAAATTCAGAATATAATGAAATTGACGTGCTTCCTAAAAATATGAAAATAAATAAAGGGGGTAATTTAAATTGTTATGACTTGTTATATCGTGGTGATGAAGGACTCGACATTCATCAATCTTTTTTGTATGGTGGGCCAGGTGGAAAGTTGTGCTAATTATTCTATCGTAAAATAAGGTTATTCAAAGTCTTTATAAAACTTATTAAATAAAGTTAATGATTTCTCTCTTGTGTCTTATATTGCTCCTAACTATAAAAGATTTCTTATTATAATGGTCAAAAGCTTTATAACTCTTAAAATCTTAGTGGGGTAAGTTCTATCATCTTAAGAATTAATGGTCTATAGAGACAAGCACGCAAATCATAATATTATCATAATAAGAAGTACATCTAATATATGAATATTCCTAATAGAGTTAAACTCTATACGATAACTTTGCAATGACAAAATAGGGTTTGCACCATAAAATAAAGTTATTCAAAGTCTTTATAAAAATTTATTGAATAAAGTTAATAATTTATCTCTTATGTCTTATATTGCTCCTAATTATATAAACTTTCTTATTATAATGGTCTTTAAGCTTTATAACTCTTGAAATCTGACTTGGGTGAGTTCTATCATCTTAAGAAATAATGGTCTATAGAGCCAAGTAAGCAAATCAGAACATTATCATAATAGGAAGTACATCGGATATGTGAATATTCACAATAGAGTCAAACTCTAGGCGATATATTTGCTATGACCAAATAGGGTTTGTGATCGGTGTTTTCCTCGAGTGTACGAATCGTATCAGAGTAATATATAGAGTGTCGAATCCATAGAGACCTAATAGTCAATATATCATTTCTATCATTACGGTGCTTATCTAAGGCTAGTAAATCAAGGGTTGGAGTTGCGTAAAGTAAAATAAATAAAAGGAGTGAAGGTCCACTTTAGTCCTTCACAAAAATTGTAGAGGTCAGATTAGTCGCTGAGAAAAAAAAAAGTCCATATTAAATCCCTTATAAAATTTAATTGAGTCATATTAGTCCCTCTACTAATATTTTTTTCAAACTAATTTTTTCTCACTTTTTAACCGTGTTTAGACTACTAGTAAAGACCCATTTTAGTCCCTCACAAAAAAGGGAGAGTCTAAATTAGTCCCTGAGAAAAAAAATTAGTCCCTTGCAAAATTTAATCAAGCCATGTTAGTCCCTCTTTTAGTATTTTTTTTTTCAAATCGATGTTTTCTTATTTTTAAACTGTGACAGGACTCCTATTTTACGTCTGTTGATTTGAAATTATTTGTAAAGGGATTATAGATAAATCATTATGATACCATAACGTTATTTTCTTTGTTGGGTTTATTACCAGGCTTATGGGTAGGTGACTAAGGTTTTTCTTGTTATGTATTCTTGTGTATAAGGTGTTGTTATTGTTTGAGTTGTTAATGATCTTTTAGGAATGTATAGCTCTGCTAATGGGGTGATTTAGAATAATTTCTTACTTTTATAAATAATACTTGTGGAAAAATAATACACATGTGTTATACGGTGGGAGAAATGACTTTTTTGAAATGTGCGGATAGCAAGAGCCGCCACCGATTTTTATTTTATCCAATATTTTATCCCATATTTCTTTTGTCGTTGTACATGCAGAGACACGAAAAAAACTCGTCCATGCTAAGTGCACTTGGAAGAAGATTGATTGCCTTTTTATCATAGAGGACCTTTTTCTTATCATCGTTATTCCATGAGACTTTAGGTTTATCTGATGTAACGCCATCGACAACAGTTGTAGGAACAAAAGGACCATTTTGGACTGCTTCCCATACTTTTCCTCCTTGTGCTTCTAAGTGAGACTTCATCCGAAATTTTCCGAAATCAAAGTATTCTCCACAAAATAATGGAGGCTTGTTGTTACTACCACCGTCTCTAAAAACTGGATTTTGATTTGCGGAAGCCATCTGGATCTTTTAGGAACAGGTTACCTATAACCTACTCTGATGCCAATTGTAAGTCTAAAGTACGCCTAAGGGGGGGGTGAATTAGGTTTTCAAAATTTTAATAGGTTTTATGAGAATACTTCTAACAATTTTTTGGTTGAATGAATGAAGGTTTTTGAGTGATTCTTTTCTTTTCTTGGTAATGGTGATGAAAGCAATAAAAAGGGGAAAAGTAAAGAACGCAAGGATATATCCTGGTTCCCCTCACAATCCGAGAGTACTTCAGTCTCCTTTCAACATGAAAGAGATTTTTACTAATGTAAGCACCTTACAATAGCCTATGCAATCCACAAGAATAATCCTCTTGTGATTGACTAACAAATGATCAAGAGAACAATCCTCTCCTTGATCAATCCAAATTATTAAGAGAACAATCCTCTCCTTAATCAAATAACTCTTGCACCCAACAATCATGGATAGGAAGTCAATACAATCTTATTTTCAACAATCCTGAAAAATAAGATATAATTCTAAGTATAATTTAAGTAAAAATTTTGATACAATGAATCAATCACTTGATCGATCTTCCCTTTCAAGTAAACAAATCCTTTAATGTAACACAAGTGTTTATGAATGGTATGAAATGTTCCTTTGCAATATTAAAAGAAAATATATGCAAGAGGTTTCAATGAAATTTGAAATATATGACACTTGGTGTATTTATGAAGGTTTCTTGATGTATAAGATTTAAATGAATTTTTGAATGAAAGAGGTAATTTGATAATTTTGAAATTCTGAGTTTTATAGCCTCTAAAACACCCATACAAAAGGTCATAATCCATGGAAGGTTGCAAAGACAAAGGGTGAAGAGGTATGGCATAAAGCTGTTGGAGAAAAATATAATTTTTCAAACTACGCACAGGGGAACCGGTTCCCAAAATACATAACCCGGGTTCCCTGACCCAACGTTATAAAAAATTTCAAATTTTGAACTGGGGAACCGGTTCCCAAAAGCTGGAACTCGGTTTCTGACTCTTTTAGCGCAAATAAAAGTTGGCAGAGGTCTTGGGGAACCGGTTCCTCCAACTTGGAACCTGATTCCCATGAATGAAAAACTCAAAAAACTTTATGGAAATGTTTGAAATGATTATAGGATGCATGTAAGATTTATGGATGATGTATATATGTTTAAAAACACTTGTTATGCATTAATAGACTTGCTTTGCCATAAACCTTATTACCTTAGATCAATCAAGCTTGAAACCATTAAGGAAATCTTGAATCTTGTTCTTTAAAATACTTGATCTATTCCTTTTGCACTTGAAAGCTTGTCTTCATCAAAATAAAGTTGTAGAGGACTTGTCTTCACAGTGGATTCATAGTTGATTTTCTTTTTCTATCCATAAACTCTTTTTTAGTGTATTAAATGTATCCATTTTTTTTTGCTATACGAGGTTAATCCAGGCTTATATGGAGATAGTAAACTTCACATAAATGCACGTTGGACGGTAATAATATAAATTGAATGTTTTTGATAATTTAAAAAAAAATCTTAATAATTCAACTATTAAATTTTTAGACAAAAACGAATCTCTTGTAAAAAAAAAATACAAAAGAGAACCTTGATATTGTTTTGCCCAATTTGATACCAACATGCAGGCAGGTAGATCTGGATGTTACAATATTGATTGTTCTGGTTTCATGCAAGTAGGTGGTGAAAAAATACTAGGAAATGTCGAATCACATGTTTTTGCCATTGAGGCAGATGAAAAAATAGCTCTTGTTACCACAATCAAACAACTAAGTTTCATTTGAGTTTTTTCTACAAATACATCATAATGTATATTTTATTAACTTTTAATTGCTTAAATATTTGTTGGATAAATCCACAGGTCATTGGCGGTTATGTATTAAGATTAAACAAAAATGTGCTGGATATTGGCCAAAAGAATTATTCCCCCGCTTAAGTTTAAGAGCATCTATAATTAGATTTGACGGTGAAACTTATACTCCACTTGGAATGGATAGTCCTCCAATGGATAGTGGAAGATTGCCACAAGAAAAATACATAAACTCGGGTTTTATGTCAAATATTAGGATTATTAATTCAGAATATAATGAAATTGACATACATCCTGAAAATATGAAGATAAATAAAGGGGGTAATTTAAATTGTTACTTGGTATATCGTGGTTATGAAGGACGCTATGCTCATCAAGCTTTTTTGTCTAGTGGACCGGGTGGAAAGTCGTGTTAACAATTGTATCATAGAATAAAGTTAGTCAAAGTCTTTATAAGAACTTATTGAATAAAGTTAATGATTTATTTATTGTGTCTTTTATTGCTCCTAATGATATACGCTTTCTTATCATAATGGTCTATATGCTTTATAATTATTTACATCTTACTTGAGTTAGTTCTATCATCTTAAGAATTAATGGTCTCTAAAGCCAAGTATGCAAATCATAACATTATCATAATAGGAACTACATTTAATTTGTGAATATTCACAATAGAGTTATACTCTAGACGATATCTTAGCAATGGCCATAGAGGGTTTGCACCCTAAAATGGCTACAATTAGACGACAACAACGTATATAGAGGGGGATAAATAGATCACCAAGCCAAAAAACCCAAACATAATTTGGTTTTGAAGTTAATAGAAAAGAGTGCTAGCGGAAGGTTTTCTTATAGATTGATTAAGTCATTTATACGAACCAAGTTATTGAAACTCTGATATGCAATAGCTATATCAAATCAAAATAGTAATATGAATTAATTGACTCGAATCAAGCACCACAATATTACTCGTTTATACCAAGTTTTTTGCAAGACTATTTCCAATGATAACAAGCAAAAATGTCGAGCTATGCAATTTATTAAACACTTGGTGTGCGAACGAATTTTCACAATTTTTCTTTTAGAGTCATATTGATATGAAAACCAATTATAATCAAAGTATAAGCTAATAAACACATCACTTTAAACAAAAACAATTGCATAAAAATTGGCAAAATACCCTTTTTGGTCCCTTAACTATACTCCAAGGTACATTCTGGTCCCTTATCTTTAAAAAGTGTCAAATTAAGGCACCCATTCATCTTCAAGGTTATTAAAATTCTGAAAAAACATTCCAAAAATTTTGGTCCAACCAGTATTTGAACCCTAGTCATTAGATTCACAAGCAATAACAACCTACCACTAAACCATTTCACAATTGATGATTATTATTTTAAATCATTTATACTAATTATATTAAGTTGAATTGTTATCAAATGAGCTATGAGCAAAATAAACTCCATTGTTAAAGCTTGCAAAACAAACCCAGAAAATTAATATTACAGTGAGCTATGAACAATATTTAATAGTTCTTAGATGTATTTTAATAGTAGAAGGAAATTGTTTTTCTAATGTTATTATACTTTAAAAAATAATGTAATAAGTATCATTGTTTGCATGTATTGAGTGACTTTTTTAAAAAAAAAATCTTAACATTCTCTCATTTATATTTAACAGGAAAATGACGAAATTCTTAAATTATTAAAATACATAATGCAGTGTTACAAAATATTATATAGCTATTATTAAAAAAAAAAACGAATTAATTTGCACTGTTCATCAGTATCTCATTCTTTCCTAAATCCTTCCAGAGCCATCATCCCAGATCTTCAACCAAATCTTCCCCAATTTCAAATCAAAAGGAAAAAAACAGTAATCTCAATTTGCAAAAAACCAGATTCAATCTTCCCCAATCAATCATCTCCAAAAATTGCACATAATCTCAATTTGCATTAAACCAGATTCAATCATCTCCACTAAACAAACACAAATCCGATAGAAACAAATGAAATTCCTAAACCCTTATTCTTCAAACTATTCCCATAATCGTGAATAAAGGGGAGAAGGAGAGTGAAGCAAAGAAAAGTGTAACCTGGAGATTTCTTGAGCTTCGATTTGGGTATCTCCATGAATTTCATTCGCATTTTCTTAAGCTGGTTCCTCCGAGCAATTTCAGTGCCAAATTTGTCTCGAAACTGATGGTAATTTCACTTTCAATTTAACCTTTCTGTTTTTCACTTTTTATGAATTTTCTTTTTTAGGTTTTAGCGTATATGGTACTGCTTGGATAATTTCTTTTCAACATTGTTAAATGGTGTACTTTACATTGCTTAAATTAATAATTATTTGAAATTGCTTAACATTATTTGCGTTTTCATTTTGCTCCTGATAGGAAATAAAATGGTGTACTTTACATTGCTTAAATTAATAATTATTTTGGTTTTCATTTACTCACTGCACTACTCCATATTATTTGTGTGTTCATGTTGTTGCTGATAGGAAATAAAATTGTGTCTTACTCAATTAGTGAAATACATTGTGTCCTTCATCATGGTGTGAAGTGGTGTACTGGTTTGATATGTTGTAAAGCAACCAAGTGTGCATGTGTTCGAATCATAGCTACAATACGGAAAGGACTAACGTGGACCTTTTTGAACAATTAAAGGACCACTTTGACACTTTTTAAAGATAAGGGACCAGAATGTACCTTGGGGTATAGTTAAGGGACCAAAAAGAGTATTTTGCCATAAAAATTCTTATGAGACGGACGATCAAACAATGCAATTCAAACAATTGCGTAACAAAAATAAAGCAAGTAAAGAGATAAGAGAGAGATCAACACGAAGATTTGTTTAGGCAGTTCCCCACTTTGTCCTCGCGTGTGGGTACGTCTGCCCCTAATTCCAATTTTGGAATTAGGAAATTTCTTACTATACAAAAAGTTGGTTACAAGAGAAGTGTTCAAGAGCAACCCTACAAACCCACCCGTTTGATGTTGATCCAACATTTTCTCTTATTTTGATCATGAGCAAGACCAAGACACAATAGTTGCCAATTGATTATTCGATTATTTCTACTCCTTTGCAGTATCTATCTCCAAAGCTTCAACACACGATCAATTGCACCAATTGTAACACAAACTTTCAATTCAATTCACCATTCTCTCGCTACTCTTTTGCGAGTTACCAAAACTCCAAAGCTTTAACTTGGCCGTATTCCTCTCTCGAAAGATTTGCACGAAAAACCCCCAAATTTATCAAAGATCTTAGAGGATAAACCCGTGTTTTTTCTGGATGAAACCCCCTGCAATTATCAACCCAATATTCTCGATTGCACAAGAACATAATTGGATGTTATCAAACCTAGTATAGATGACACCCCAACAAAAGATGATTATATGACATTTGTCAGTGTGTATGCATATGTTGGAGGTTAAAGGTGAAGAGAAAATGTAGTAGGTGTTTATATTTTCATCGAGTTGGAATGATGCATGAATGATGTATTTAAAGTTGTGGAAGTTTGGTGGCAAAAGGAGAAAATTCAAAATTAAAAGAAATTAACCAATGAAATAGTATGTGCCGACCTATATCTCATACGTCACGACACTTAGTTATGAGAGTACCATTGTTTATCTGTTTTGTTGTTGTTACTACATTGAAATGTTGTTAAGTGGTTGTTATGTTTGTTAGTTGCCATGTCGCGAAGGTGTTGAATGATTATCATTTGTATTTGGTTGAATCATTGTTGTGTTATCATTATGTTTGGATGATTGGTAATCGAAATGTTGCCAAACATGGTGTGGGAGCTGGAGAGTGGAATGTGAGAGTCGTATCTGAAGTTGTTCGCATTAAGATGATTTTCGAGGACGGAAATATTTTAAGTGAGAGAGAATTGTAATACTCTAATTATTATAATAATTATTTAATTATTTGATGAAATAGATGATTTGACGATGCTATATATAGGGTAGTGTCAGGTGAGTGTCGTGATGAGAACTGCTATAATTTAAATAATTGTTAGAAAAAGAAATAATTGTTTTAATTATTTTAATTGGATAAATAAGGGTGGGAATAATGAGAATTAATAAAGATAAATAAGAAATACCACCCATATATATATATATATATATATATATATATATATATATATATATATATATATATATATATATATATATATATATATATAAAAGCAACCTTAATTTATAATTTATAAATATAATATAAATACAGTGTTAGTAAAAAAATTAAATTAAAATAAAATAAATATTTAATTTTCTAAATTATCTAACACAAATATTTTAAAAGATTAAGAATAGAACTTTATATTTCCAGACTTTGTCCAAGAAAGAGAGGGGTATTTCAGTAATCTGTAAAAACTTTATATATATATACTAGTTAGAGAGTGAAGTTGAAACCCTCAGAAACCAGAACCCTAGCTGCTATCACGTTATTTGCGGCTGAGCACAATGGAACAGGTTCAATGTTTCGGCAGGAAGAAGAACGCGGTCGCGGTGACTCACTGCAAGAGAGGTCGCGGTCTCATCAAGATCAATGGCTCTCCGATCGAACTCGTCCAGCCTGAGATTCTCCGTTTCAAGGCGTTCGAGCCAATTCTCCTTCTCGGAAGACACCGTTTTGCTGGCGTTGATATGAGGATCAGAGTGAAGGGAGGAGGTCACACTTCTCAGATCTATGCTATCAGACAGAGTATCGCGAAGGCTTTGGTGGCTTACTATCAGAAATATGTTGATGAACAGAGTAAGAAGGAGATCAAGGATATTCTTGTGAGGTATGATAGGACTTTGCTTGTGGCTGATCCTAGACGTTGTGAGCCGAAGAAGTTTGGTGGACGTGGTGCCCGTGCTAGGTTCCAGAAATCTTACCGTTAGAATCTTACCGTTAGATTGTTTTATTGCATTTACTATCTTAATGTTTTTGTTTAGTACTCTATGAAATTATTGCTGTGACTTTTAAATTGAGGTTTTATTTTGAATGCGACTATCAAAGATTTTTGTTATGTTTTAATTTATTTATATTAATAGATATGTTTTGACTTGAATTGCGTTTGTTTGGTTGTTCTATTTGGATGATGTTTGCTATGAATTTTTTGAAATTAGTGTTTCTATGCAATTGCGATAGTAGGGTTTGAATGCAAATGTTAAGTATTGATTATTGATATAAGGGTTTGAAAGCCATGGATAGTTATTGAATGATGTATTGCTATGAATTTTTTGAAATTAGTGTTTCTATGCAATTGCGATAGTAGGGTTTGAATGCAAATGTTAAGTATTGATTATTGATATAAGGGTTTGAAAGCCATGGATAGTTATTGAATGATGTAACTTTGTTAATCAGCTAGAATGGATTGAGTTTTTTGGATGACTGTGATTTAGTTAACCCATGATAACCATTTATTGGAATACTAAATTTGTTGCTTTGAGTACTTTCTGTATGTTTTTCTTCGATGAGTAACCTAGCTCACTAGCTCCTCCTTGAATACCGATGATGATTTCAATTAGGAGAGAATTGCAAACATAAACGACCTTGTCTACTCTCATCCATCATCAATAATTTCATGTCTATTTTCCAGAACCATAACTATTTATTCACGTGTATTTGATCCTTTGGTATAACTTTGGGAAGTATAGGCTTGTTAGTGTTTTTTTTCTCTACCTACTGTTGAATGTTTCATGTTTAAGAATTGAGAATACTGTTTGCTTTTAAGTATATTAGTGTAACCCGGCTACCTAGCACCTTCTTGAATACCCCATATTTCCACTCCAAGAATTGTGAATACATTGGACCTTCTGAACTCTCATTCATTGTTCATTGATTTCATGTATGTTTCTGGTTACCAACTACGGGCATGTGTATTTGGTCGAAAGCTAGGTATCTTGGGAATAATGATTGCCCTATCTATCTTCATACATGTTCATCAGTTTGTGGCCATTTACATTACGTGCTGCTGTCCAGTTGTCTATGTCTATACAGTAACTTATATAGTCTTGTTTACAATGGAGAAAGGACTTGAATAAGGGATAATGATAAATTGACACCCAGCAACTACTGGGTGTTTTGTCTTAAAGCATTAATGGTAAATGATGATTTGTTTGTTGTCTTATTTTCTTATTGCAAATATTGTGTTTTTTTTTTGGATCACATTGCAAATATTGTGTTGTGTCCTGGGATTTTAATACTTTACCGACTGTGTGGTGTGTTAAGAGAATTTATGCCGACAATATTCACAATGATGTGATATTAAATTGGGATATGGGGGTGCTTGCTCTTTTATGTGCTATTTCTCACCCCAATTAATGTAAAAAATTGGTTTGAAATAAAGGTATTTTTCTTAGTTGATGCGCTGATCGAAAACAAATTATGTGGCTGTGCTCATGTTGAATAAGAATGTTGAAGTGATTGATGCTGCCTAGGCATTGTGATTGTTCAATTTTCAAGTTCTGTCTTAGTCTTGCTTTGAAGGGATATGGTGGATGACAAGCTATACTTAGTAGGTGGTTTTTAGAAATATATTCATGAATAATGTTTTATGAATTATGAATGACTAATACTTCCTAGGATATTGGCGGTCGTCTTTGAAAAGCATTTTATTTGCATAGAGCTCTCAATATGGGCTGAACAAATCTAGCCTCAGAGTTCCAAAAGCCATACCAAAAAATCCTAATTTCAAAGGGGAGTACTTCCACTCCATGGAGTGAATAAATTTTGGAAATGTATGACGCACCTTAAATACAACACACTTGCGCTTCTAAAGTGAGTCATTCATCCCACTTTTGCCAATATTGGTGTGGAGATGATTGTTGTAATTTTTGAAGATGCATATTTTGTAATTTTTAAAGGGTAAGTTTGTAAGTGCATCTATGGACAAACTCTTGTATAAACTCTTGTATGCACAGCACAGGTTAGTGGGTAGTGGGTATTTTGTAAGTGCATTTTTGGAAAAATCTCCAAAAGCATTTTGGTTTGATGGAAGTGATATTCCTCAATAAAGTGGTTTTTCCGAAAGTGCATCTCCAAAAAACCTTCGTGATAAGAAGTTTGCATTCTCGGTAGTAACTTTGTCCTCAAGGTATCATATATAGATTCGAACATTAATTCAATTAAATCAAAAATATAAATTTGTTCAAAAAATACAAACAATAATACAAATGTTTTCAAAATAAAAATATAGATGAACTACCACATATATTTGACTTCTCTTGTTTTTCTTTTGCCTTATATAATGTAAAGTTTTGTGTCTCGACTAAGATGACCTATAATGTGGCCTTACCAGAGTCGCCTTCCTTAAATTTTATTCACTATGGCATCTTTTGCAAGTGGCACAACACACCAATAGACTTACAACACGTTATGGGCGTGGTCATCCCTAGCTTGCTCCTCTTCTAATATCTTATTAAAAGTTGTTTTAGGTGGTGCCCCGCATCATTTAATATCATGTAAAGATGTGACACCTTGTAGAACCATTGGATGTAATCTAATGCAACAATTTATGGTTCAAGAGTTAGCACATTTTGTGCATCTTGTGTTACTAGATGACTATAAAAGTCATCAAGGATGAAATTAAGATTTATGCGATGGACTATAGGAGGAGCAATTTTGTGCATCTTGGAATACCCTGTAAAACCCGAATTGTCAGATTATTCGCTTGGGCATTGTGGTATTTTTGACGTGACCCATAAGACAATCATCCGGAGTAGAAGACTATGTCGTCCAATTGAAGTGTTTGCCAATAAGCGTAGTACGGGCAATAACATATGTCATTTGTTGCAGTGTGTTCAAGAAACACATGGAACAATTCAATCGTCTGATTTCCTCTAAGTGGGCGATAAGAGCAAACACGTGGCCAATCCTTAGTGTTGTTATCCTCAAATTCTCAATCAGATATGCGAGAAAAGTGACAGAGGATCAATGCTTGAAATGATTCAAAAATATATTAGTAAATATATTGCATAAGTGTTATGAAATATTAGCAATAGTAAATGTGTAAATAAATCATCGTAAATTGGGTAGGACTTCCCCTCACCTGTCTTGTCTTCCAAGCTCAGAGTACAGTTAAACCAAATAGATGGACCTACAGTTGTACTCGTGGAACCGCTCTAAATCAATGAATCATGAAAGGTAGACCACATTGATGTAGGTTGCACTTCTATCCACTAATATGGACATGTCAACGAAGTACACAAGGTATGAACTCAATGAACATAATATGTGGTACAAAACCTTTTCATCATCATTTTCGGCCTCCACTACCGCAACTAGGTGGTTTTTATACAACTTCTCCAAGAATGAAAATTGAGCATGACACCCTCTCGTGGCATCAATCTCTACTTGGGCATCATATAGCCATGCTCTCAAATAGTTCACCATCATCTCAAGTCCCTCGCCTCTAGGGAGTTGGGAGTGGTTTAATAATCTTCCTATGAAGGAAAGATGTAGGAGGTAGGAGACATCATCCAAGGATATGGGCATTTCACCAATCAGAATGTGCAAAGATGAAGTTTATGAGTGTCAACTCTTCATAAAAATTGGCAATATACCATTGTTCATGGTATTGTACCTAGTCACGCATAAACCTTGCACCCAAAAGTACCACAATACATCCTTAAACCACGCCTCTTAATGTTGTGGCAGGTTTAAAATCTTCTTGTTCTGGTTTATGGATTTTAAAGTGATACACTCTTGTAAAAATAAATATATCAACATATGTCGTGGTTCAATTATTCTAAAATAGATGTAATGCAAATGTAAATAAATATACCTTTCTTTCTCTCACACGCATAGTAGTATTGTCTGCATATAGAGAAAGTAAGGTGATGTTATAAGGTCTTTCATGACAACTATCAAGAACAACATTCGCACATGATAAAGACATATTGACTTTTTTTTGTGTGTTTTGTGAATAATATGGTGTTTGTTATGAACTATTTTGTGTGTTTTTTGAACAAAGATGAAATGTAATGTTACCGTGGCTTGTTCCACTAACTATTTTGATGTATTGACCAACTTAAATCTAATGTCCCATTGAATGAATGGCATTTTTTAGTTTATTCACATTGATGACAATTTTATAAGTCATACCAACTAATGTTAAAATTATGTCAAAATTATAGTGTTAATACCAACTTATGTGCAAATTATAGGGCTTTCTCATTCCAAATTATAGTTCATGTTTATGTGCAATTTATAAATCACATGTATGTCAAACTTTATACGCGACCTTTGTGTGCAAATTACAATTCATGATAATACCAACTGAGTGAACATCAAATAAGTCATATTATCGCAATTTTAACCACAACCAGGATCAATTTTAACAAAATACCACTGCATTTCATAATTCACAGTTACATAATCAAGCAACTCTAAATAAAACCAACAACATTACAACCAAAACATAAATACCATACACTAAATCAACATTTACATTTCCATATAAAATACATGACCATTACAGAAACAACGATACACCATGACTTCAACTTTTCATACATAGCATCTGACTTCATCTTCAACTGTAATTTCTTGTTCTTCAGTGAAATTTCACACAGTTCCCTCATAGTTTCAACAGTTAGGATCTCCATGACCTTGCTATCATTTTTACTTTATTCTTCATCAAACTTTTCGTAAACATTAGTTCCTCGTGCAATATCATCATCCCATATAAATAAGTTACAAGTTTCCTCGTCTTGCCAAAATGGACATCTCCAAAAGAGGCGACATTTGTTACGTCCGTTCTTACAGTGATACGAAATCATCCGAGCATCACACCCACATTTTCTCCCTGGATTTTATTCACACTT
The DNA here is from genome assembly GCF_029867415.1 of Vicia villosa. NCBI lineage: Eukaryota > Viridiplantae > Streptophyta > Magnoliopsida > Fabales > Fabaceae > Vicia > Vicia villosa. Next base: position 172,791,526 of record NC_081184.1, read on the forward strand.
GTGAATTGATACGATGTTGACTTGGTTCTCTTTGATAAAGATGACACCGTGTCTTGTGGAAAACTCGAGCTTGGTGAGGGGTTGATACAGTTTATTGAAGATTAGGGTTGAAGAAGATGAATGATAAGCTAACAATTGAAGATTAAGTGTGTTGAAGAAGAATACAAACAAGAATTTGGTGGAAAGGAAAGAAGCTGAAAAATACTGGAATTAGGGTTCCAAAACGTACCACTTCTCATTTTATTAACCACAAATCCTACGAGTCAAAGTAATTAACACAATTGACATTACACGTCAGCTATCATTAGTGGATTTTAACAAGGGACCAAAAATAGGGACAAAAATATTGCAAGGACCAATGTTTGAAGAAATTTTTTGTAGGAACTAAAATTGAAGGTTACCCATATTTATAAAACAACTCCTACAATTTTTTCCAAATTATTTTGTAAAATATTTTAAAATTCATAAATTGATAAAAAATTAGTAATTTTATATAATTTAAAAAAAAACTCATTGCCACGATTGAATAAACAATTTTAGTTTTTCTTAAAAAATCAAATTTTTTATTATATATATATATATATATATATATATATATATATATATATATATATATATATATATATATATATCCTTCCTTCCGTGCCGACTAATCCACCCGAGAGGAGTTTTTTAAGCTCCCCCATGTAGCCTCTGAAAGTTGGTCCGGGCTCCTTCGAACTCAGTACCTCAAGAAAAGCACGCCCTTGAGGCCCAAACTCCACCGCTAGACCAACCCTCTCGGGTTATATATATATATATATATATATATATATATATATATATATATATATATATATATATATATATATATATATATATATATATATATATATAGACACACACACACACACATAAAACTACCCTTGCAAGAAAATATATTTAATTTGATAAAAAAATTATTATTCATATTATTAAAAATTTAAAAATTTATTTTTAAATATTTCATTTTATTAAGTTTTAATTTTTTTATCTTATATAAAGTTACAAAATTACCTTTATGACAACAACATACATACATATTTTTTTTAAATTACTACTTCTGTTCTTTTGATTTTTATGATTGGTAATTCATGCGTAACACTCTAATTGGTTGAATTTATTTTTTGAATTTTCTTATTCTATGTCGAATCAAGAGTTCTGGTGTTACATCATGCACCCCTTCACATGCACTTGCTTGCTTGAAAATTTCACTAATAAATCTTAGAAAGCTCTAAGATCGTCTAGGTCAAGACGAAGCCTCATAAACACATCCCAATAAAAAATGAGAAAATCTCAATCCACCCTTTGAATCTCTTAGCCACTTAGCAAAATTCCAATTATGCCCCCTGCTTCTGTAGATGCACATCCGAAAACACCTTTTTTTTTCCAAAAAAATTGTTTCTTTTCGTAGGTGCATATACGGAACATGTCAAAATAGAGTGTTCCCTAGATCCACCTACGGAGCATTCTCTATATTTTCAAATGACATACATTTTACTGCAAAACTCAATTTTCATAACAACAATGGAAAACCCAATTACAGTAAATTAAAGTAATGCAATTTAAAGACAATGTACACCAACAATATACATCGCATAAATCGTCGGCTAATAATGTCGAATAATATATCAAAACCCCGTACATAAATGAAATCAAAATACATATATCAAATAAATCACAGACATCACTACTGTGTGTACAGAACATCATCTTGCGCCTCTCTGCTGCCCATGGCCCCGCCTCCGCCTCTGCGTCCACTGTGTCTTTTACTGGCTACTCTCCCTCTACCATCGAGTGCCCCACCTATCCTGACACGGTTTCTACGGTACAAAAATACCCTCAGGGAATAAACCATCGACAATGCCTGCCCGCGCCATGTCAGCTATCTCACGACGCCGAGGAAGAACATCCTGAGTGTGGTCCATCTGAGCCTAATAAGTCTGCAAAATATCTTTAGGGGCTGGTTTGGGTGGTGATTCAGGTGCGGTGGTGACTCTGTAGTATCAGGTGATGTACCCGTCGATGCAGCTTCGGTCCTTCTCTAATATGGTCGCCCGAGCCTCGGCAGGAACCATATGGTACAACCAGTCTGCAAAGACCTCATCTAGTTGTCGACGGGTCATGGAGATAGGAGTGGAGTCAGAAGGGTGGCGAGGTATTGTTTAGTGATAGCCGAATTGACACATGACACGCTCCGAAACATAACAAACAATTATGGTAGAACTGGCAACCAACCATCCAGAATATAGTACAATCTCATCAAACGGAACCATCTTATGGTGATTAGCATAGCAGTCGTAGTGGACGATCTCAGCAGCCATGCGGTAAAGACAATGCCTTTAAAGATCCGACGCCTGGTTCCCTATGAGGAGGAGGGGGGCAAAGACTCTGGCATGCAACATGTCCTCAGTGTAACCCGACACCTCTCCCCAGCCAATAATGTTAGGGAATTGTTATAGTATTCGAGCCTGAAAAAAAACACAATGATCAAACATACTATCACAAGTATATAATAAACTTTGAGAAAATATAGAAGGATATAAGATTGTTACCACTAAGAGGATACAACTTCCAGCCAAAGTCCTTGCCTTCCACAAGCATCCCTCTCCGAGTATGTGGTAGGTGTACGCTAGTGTAGTCGCTGCCTAGTTGATATCATGGACACGTGCGTTTTCAGATAAGTACGTTAGGTAAACAATGTCTATGTACGTCGAGTTCGTGTCCTCAAGCGCATCAGCAGGATCAACCCCGAACTCCTCAATCAACATCTCAATCGTTTTCTCCTTCGTCAGCTTACCGTGACTAAGGAGGGTACCTCTAATAGGTAAATGTAGGAGGCATGCAATGTCGTCCAGAGTGATGGTAATCTCACCGTGAGGAAGATGAAAGGACGAGGTCTCTGGATGCCACCTCTATGTAAATGCCATCAGCATTCCGTTATGGATCATCTAGAAGCCTACCGTGCAGAGGTCCCTCAGCCTATAAGCTGCGAGTGCATCCCAGAACCACGACTCGTTAGGCTGCACGAGAGCGACAATCTTTCGGTCGTAGATGTAGAACCTTTGGGGATCCTTATCCTGAAATTTTCCAAAAAAAACACCGTTATTAATAAGTAAAGTCAAAAACTGAAAGAAAAAAAGTAATAACCAAAGAAAATTTACACCCCTCTCCCAGGTATGCCTAGATGAATGATCTATATACCCTATCAACAGGGACGCATCTATAAGACCCCTCGGGTACCAGACAGGCTCTGGCACCAAATCATCCTCGGGCAGCTCAACAAATGGCACCAAAGATCCTGCATCGGTCGTCACTGGCACAAACACCGAAGTAGAAGAACTGCCCCGTCGACGTCTGCAGGCGGAAGGCATCTGTGAGGAACCCTCATCATCATCCCGAGGCTTTCGTGATGTAGTAGTAGATGGAGAAGGTCTCTCAACTGGAACATATGGAGAAAGCCTCTCAACTGGAACAAAAGGAAAAGGCCACTCGACAGGAATATATGGAGAAAAGGCCTGACGGGAATGAGTGTAGCAGGTACATCAGTTGAAATGGCATCTCCATCACTCACTTGTAATACTACATGCATCCGTTCACGCCGCACGAATGCATGTTGTGTAGTTCTGCCATGTATAAGTCTTTCTGGATGGTCGGCCATAATGTTTGCATTGTGATTTAATAAAATCGAATTAGTTACTAGGTAGTTATAACAAAAAGAAGAAAGAAAAAAAACCAGAACCTTTCGTAGATGCATCTAAAGGATAGAAAAACACTTAGAAAGGGGGGGGTTTGAATAAGTGTAGTCTAAAAACTTGAACGATAAAAACAATATGCACAGTTATTTTTATCCTGGTTCGTTGTTAACTAAACTACTCCAGTCCACCCCCACGGAGTGATTTACCTCACCTGAGGATTTAATCCACTAATCGCAACAGATTACAATGGTTTTCCACTTAGTCCGCGACTAAGTCTTCCAGAGTATCCTGATCACTCCAGGAACAAATGCTTAGACACAAGCTAAGACTTTCTTAGAGTATCCTGACCACCACGTGATCACTCTAATTACAACTACTTAGACATAAGCTAAGACTTCCTAGAGTATCCTGATCAACACTTGATCACTCTAGTTACTTACAAATTAATGTAATCAAATAAGAGTTTTACAATGCTTCTTAAAAGCTATAATCACAACAGTGATATTTCTCTTAACGTTTAAGCTTAATCTCACTAATATATTACAACAGCAATGTAGTGAGCTTTGATGAAGATGAAGTTTCTGAGCTTTGAGTTGAACAGCGTTTCAGCAAGTTAATATTCACAGAATTTTGTTCAGAGTTGTTAACCTTGCTTCTCATCAGAACTTCATATTTATAGGCGTTTGAGAAGATGACCGTTGAACGCATTTAATGATTTGCGTGTTCCGTACAGCTTTGCATTTAATGTTTCACGCTTTTGTCAACTACCTCGAGCCTTGTTCACGCTGTGTCTACTGACGTTGCCTTTAATAGCTTCCAACGTTCCTTTTGTCAGTCAGCGTAGCCTGCCACCTGTACTTTCTTCTGATCTGATGTTTGAATATAATATTTGAAAATCATCAGAGTCAAACAGCTTGGTGCATAGCATCTTCTTGTCTTCTGACCTTGAAGTGCTTCTGAGCGTGATACCATGAGAACTTCAGTGCTTCTGCTTCTGACCTCAAGTTCTTCTGATGCTTCCATAGACCCATGTTCTGATTCTGCCTTGACCATCTTCTGATGTCTTGCCAGACCATGTTCTGATGTTGCATGCTAAACCTTCTGAGACAAAGCTTCTTAGCGCTGATTTGTGCATACTCTTTATATATTTCCTGAAATGGAAATTGCAATGTATTAGAGTACCACATTATCTCACACAAAATTCATATCCTTGTTATCATCAAAACTAAGAATATTGATCAGAAAAATCTTGTTCTAACAATCTCCCCCTTTTTGATGATGACAAAAACATATATAAATGATATGAATTTGCGATCAGAAAGAGCAGGCGGCTAAAGACAAATTACACAGCTATAGCATAAGCATGTGAATATGTCTCCCCCTGAGATTAACAATCTCCCCCTGAGATGAATAATCTCCCCCTGAAATAAATACTCGAAGAACTTTAATAATAAAAGACTTCCCTGATTATTTCGGTAGAGACGATCACATAAGCTTCTTGCTTCTGATAATTCATAGCTTCTGACTTCTGCTTCCATTGGACAGCTTCAGAACTTGAATTTCTTTAGATCCCTAGATCACTCACAGCTTCTGATTCCTGCTTCCATTTAGGACAACTTCAGAACTTGAATTTCTTTGATCTTCAGAACATTCACAGCTTCTGATTCCTGCTTCCATTTAGGACAGCTTCAGAACTTGAATTTCTTTGATCTTCAGAACATTCACAGCTTCTGATTCATGCTTCCATTTAGGACAGCTTCAGAACTTGAGTTTTCTGGATCTTTTAGAACATTCACAGCTTCTGATTTCTGCTTCCCTCGGATAGCTTCAGAGCTTTGAATTTCTTCTTACATCACTTCATGCTAGATTGTATCAGAACATTGTTGAATGTACCAGAGCATCATCAGAGCATCTCTACATCCTGAAATGTTACAGAACAAAACTAAACGACAAAAGTCAGCATGAATGAGTTAGAACATAAAATGTGTATCAGAACACAAAATATGTATCAGGGCCATATAAGCCATATAGAATATATCAGATCCAATAGACAATGTATCAGAGCAAATAGACAATGATTTGGATCATATTCTATTATCAGAATTTCTGATCATTCTTGCTTCTTGCTTCTGATTCTGAAGCTTCATAGCACTCAGCTTGCTTCAAGAATCCATGAGCTTGATTCTCTAAAGAGTTGCTTCATCATCTCATTGCTCATCTCGTTGCTTCTTATGTTGATCTTGAGTCTTCGATTCCTGCAACAACACAACTTAAAAACATATGAAGCTTGCAGCTTCTGTTAGTAAATGTGGGGTCTTTTCACTCGGTAACTGATAATATTAATCAGATCATTTATCATATATTTTCTCCCCCTTTTTGTCATAACACCAAAAAGCATAAAAGATTCAGATGTAAAGCAAGAGACAAAAGGAAAGAAACATAAATAACTTTTCATTGATTTCAACAAGAAGGATTACAAAAGAGGAATGCAGGAAAACAGATGCAACGAGGAAAGACAACTACAAAGACCTAAGAGCTACAACTCTAACTTAGACATAATCCTAGCTAACATATCATGAATCCCTGCGGTCTTCTCAGTTTGTTCAGCCATGAGGGCTTGAAACTCTGCATGCCTGAGCAGCTCCCAGAGAAAGAAGTAAATGAATACAAAAGAGGAACTGAGACCAGTTCACCAGGAGAGAGCGTATTCTCAGATGGGCTTTCCCTTAACATAGAAGTTAAGTCCTTAGGGAACCTTACTTCATCCAATATCTTAAGAAAGTCTTCTTCCTTTGGACAAAGGTTAATAACAGCATCAAGGAAGAGATCTGTCTTGAGAAAAAGCTTGGAATGCCATCCTGAGAGATGTTTCTCATCCTGTAACTGATTAACCCTTCCATCCGTTCTATTCAAGTAGATCAGCCACTGTTGAGACTCAGTTTCTTCAACTGGTTTAAAGTTTTGATGAAGAGAACTAGGCGAAGGATTCATGATGAATGCTAGAACGATGAAGAGAGAACTAGGGTTATCACAAAAGATATTCATAAACAAAGGAGAGAAAGAAAGCGAGAGCACAAAGATTGATTGAAGAATGCAAGGAAATGAAGAAATAAATAGAGGGAATGTGGGGAAGGAAAACGTTCTAGGGAAGGGAAACGTTTGACGGATATAAAAACGTAAAGGACCATAAAAGAAATGATGAATGGCATTTAATGTTATTTGACGTGAGGAGAGATAATAATGACAAAAGACGAGATTTGCACAGTTACCTAAGTAGACGTCCCCTCAACTGCACGCACGCTTGTCCAGGAATAGTGAACACGTGTTTACCATCTGGATAGCCAGTTACAGCTGTTTTACTTTTAAAGAGATTCTGAATCAACTTAGACAATGAAACGTTAGTAATAACTGAATCACAATTTCTAATTGATTTCAATCAGAACTTCTTATAAACAAAAATCCAATTTCATTTCAGAAGATACTCATACATAAGATCTTCTCATCTTCTCATTCTGGGCATAAATCCATGCTGATATTCTTCAGAATGAACTTAAACCTATCTTCAGCAAGGGGTTTTGTAAAGATATCAGCCCATTGATGGTTTGTATCCACAAAGTTTAAGGATATAACACCCTTCTGAACATAGTCCCTTATGAAATGATGTTTAATCTCAATATGTTTAGCTTTTGAATGTAAAATAGGATTCTTAGATAAACATATAGCAGAAGTATTATCACAGAAAATAGGAATGTTACTCTCATATATCTGATAATCTTCCAGCTGACTTCTCATCTAGAGCATTTGTGTGCTACAACCAGCAACAACAACATATTCTGCTTCTGTTGTTGAGAGGGCAATAGTGGCTTGCTTCTTGCTGTACCATGAGATTAGATGACTTCCAAGAAATTGACAACTTCCAGAAGTGCTCTTTCTTTCTATTCTATCTCCAGCATAGTCAGCATCACAGAATCCTACTAAGTTGTAATCTTTAGATTTTCTGTAAACTAAACCAACATTAGTAGTACCTTTCAGATACCTTAGAATTCTCTTAACCGCCGTTAAATGAGATTCTCTTGGGTCTGATTGGAATCGAGCACACAAACAAACACTAAAGAGAATGTCAGGTCTAGAAGCAGTTAGATATAGAAGGGATCCAATCATACCTCTGTACAACTTCTGATCTACCTTCTTACTTACCTCATCCTTACCCAGTACACATGTTGGATGCATAGGAGTTTTGGCTTCTTTGCTTTCAGAAAGATTAAACTTCTTCAGAAGTTCTTTCACATACTTCGTTTGATGAACATAGGTTCCATCAGAAGTTTGGTTGATTTGAATCCCAAGAAAATACTTGAGTTCTCCCATCATGCTCATTTCAAATTCAGCCTGCATAGACTTAGCAAACTCCTTTCCAAGTGTAGCATTAGATGTTCCAAAGATAATATCATCAACATATATTTGACAAATTAAAATATCCTTTTTAACTGTTTTACAAAAGAGAGTAGTGTCCACTTTTCCTCTAGTGAAACCATTTTCCAAAAGGAAAGAACTCAAACGTTCATACCAAGCTCTGGGAGCTTGTTTCAATCCGTATAATGATTTCTTTAATTTAAAAACATGATTTGGAGACATGGAGTCTTCGAAACCAGGAGGTTGATGGACATAAACTTCTTCATCTATGTAACCATTTAAGAAGGCACTCTTAACATCCATCTGATAAAGAGTGATGTTGTGTTGAGTGGCAAAAGAAATTAATAGACGAATAGATTCTAACCTGGCCACTGGTGCAAAGGTTTCTGTATAATCAATCCCTTCTTGCTGACTATAACCCTGAGCAACCAGTCTGGCTTTGTTTCTTACCACTTCACCTTTCTCACTTAGCTTGTTTCTGAAAACCCACTTAGTACCGATGATGTTAAATCCTTTTGGTCTAGGAACCAAGTCCCATACATCATTCCTTGTAAATTGATTTAGTTCTTCTTGCATGGCAATTATCCAGTCTGAATCTTCTAGAGCTTGATCAACATAAGTTGGCTCGATCAAAGAAACAAGACCTAATTGACATTCTGCATTGTTCTTAAGGAATGCCCTTGTTCTGATGGGATCATCTTTCTTTCCAAGGATCACATCTTCTGAATGAGCTGAAGCAAGTCTAGGTGATCTTCTGACTGTAGGTTCTTCAGAAATTCTCAGATTCTCTAAAGATGCAGCAACTTGATCTTCTGATCCATTGCTTCTGAGACTGCCAGCTTCTGCAGCTTTGCTTCTTGGTTCTTCAACTTCTGATATATCAATATCAAAATCTGCAAAATTCTCAAACTGCTTTGGTTTTTCAAGACCAAGCTTATCATCAAACCTGATATTGATTGATTCTTCTACAATCAATGTTTCAGTATTGTATACTCTGTAGCCTTTAGAGCGTTCAGAATATCCAAGAAGGAAACATTTTTGTGCTTTGGAATCAAACTTACCAAGATGATCTTTAGTATTCAGAATAAAACATACACATCCAAAAGGATGGAAATATGAAATGTTGGGCTTTCTGTTCTTCCACAATTCATAAGGAGTCTTATTTAGAATAGGTCTGATAGAGATTCTATTCTGAATATAACATGCAGTGTTTATTGCTTCTGCCCAGAAATGCTTAGCCATATTGGTTTCATTGATCATGGTTCTAGCCATTTCTTGTAGAGTCCTATTCTTTCGCTCTACAACTCCATTTTGCTGTGGAGTTCTAGGACAAGAGAAATCATGGGCAATACCATTTTCTTTGAAGAACTCCTCAAAGAATCTGTTCTCAAATTCACCACCATGATCACTTCTGACCTTTATGATTTTACACTCTTTCTCAGATTGGATCTGAGTGCAGAATTCAAAGAACACTGAATGAGACTCATCCTTGTGTTTCAAGAACTTTACCCATGTCCAGCGGCTATAATCATCAACGATGACTAATCCATATTTCTTCCCTCTGACAGATGCTGTTTTGACTGGGCCAAACAGATCAATGTGCAAGAGTTCTAACGGCCTTGAGGTAGAAACAACATTCTTAGACTTGAATGCAGGTCTGGAGAACTTGCCCTTCTGACATGCTTCACAAAGAGCATCTGATTTGTATTTCAGATTTGGGAGTCCTCTGACCAGATTTAGTTTGTTAATCTGAGAAATCTTTCTCAAACTAGCATGTCCTAATCTTCTGTGCCAGACCCATTGCTCTTCAGAAACAGACATAAGACAAGTCACCTTCTGCTTCTCAAGATCAGAAAGATCAATCTTATAAATGTTGTTCTTCCTCTTGCCTGTAAATAGGATTGAGTCATCCTTCTGACTTACAGCCTTGCAAGACTTTTGATTGAAGATTATATCATAATCATTGTCACTTAATTGACTTATGGACAATAGGTTATGCGTTAATCCTTCTACAAGAAGTACATTAGTTATGGAAGGAGAGTTACCAAGACTTATGGTTCCAGAGCCAATGATTTTGCCCTTCTGATCTCCTCCAAACTTGACTTCTCCACCTGGTTTAAGCACCATGTCTTGGAATGTAGACCTTCTTCCCGTCATGTGTCGCGAGCACCCAGAGTCCAGGTACCATGACATTTTGCTTTCTGTCCTCTTTGCCGCCAAGGATATCTGCAATAGGAATAATTTTTTCCTTAGGTACCCACAATTTCTTGGGTCCTTTCTTGTTAGTTCTCCTCAAGTTCTGATTGAACTTGGGTTTAGCAGGAGGAACAGCATGATATTTCTTATTCTGAGTTCCATGATATTTCTTAGGTTGTGTCACATGCTTCTTTGTGTGTGTTATGTGAAAACTTTGTGCATGTGATGTGTGCTTAATATCATGGGAGTGGCCAAATTTAAATTGGTTATACAGAGGCTTGTATGATATTTTCATATCATCCACAGATTCAAGCTTGTATGGGATTTCACCCTCATAACCAATGCCAACTCTTTTGTTTCCAGACACAACATATATCATAGAAGCTAGTTGACTTCTGCCAATACTTCTAGATAAGAACTTCCTGAAACTTAAATCATATTCTTTCAGAATATGATTCAGACTGGGAGTGGATTTTTCTGAATCAGAAGGAGATCCAACATTATTGGATAATTTTAAAACTTTTTCTTTTAATTCAGAATTTTCCAACTCAAGCTTCTTAGTTTCAAATTCAAATTGCTTTTTTAGCTTTTTGTATTTGATACTAAGATGAGCTTTTAATTCAAGAAGCTCTGTTAGACTGGAAACTAACTCTTCTCTAGATAGTTCAGAAAATACCTCTTCAGAATCTGATTCTGATGTAGATTCTGATCCATCATCTTCTGTCGCCATCAGCGCAAAGTTTGCCTGCTCTCCTTCAGAGTCTGATCCTGATTCTGATTCAGAATCATCCCATGTTGCCATAAGACCTTTCTTCTTATGAAACTTCTTCTTGGGATTCTCCTTCTGAAGTTTTGGACACTCATTCTTGTTATGTCCAGGCTCATTGCACTCATAGCAGACAGGCTTCTTCTTGTCAGATCTTCTGTCACCAGAAGATTCTCCTCGTTCAAATTTCTTTGAACTTCTGAAGCCTCTGAACTTCCTTTGCTTGCTCTTCCAGAGTTGGTTCACCCTTCTGGAGATCATGGACAGTTCATCTTCTTCTTCAGATTCTGATTCTTCAGGATCTTCTTCTCTAGCCTGAAAAGCGTTAGTGCATTTTTTGATATTAGATTTTAATGCAATAGACTTACCTTTCTTCTGAGGCTCATTTGCGTCCAGCTCAATTTCATGGCTTCTCAAGGCACTGATAAGCTCTTCCAAAGAAACTTCATTCAGGTTCTTGGCAATCTTGAATGCAGTCACCATTGGACCCCATCTTCTGGGTAAGCTTCTGATAATCTTCTTTACATGATCAGCCTTGGTGTAGCCTTTATCCAGAACTCTCAATCCAGCAGTCAGAGTTTGAAATCTTGAAGACATCTTTTCAATGTCTTCATCATCCTCCATCTTGAAGGCTTCATATTTCTGGATTAGAGCAAGAGCTTTAGTCTCCTTGACTTGAGCATTTCCCTCATGGGTCATTTTCAATGACTCATATATATCATGGGCAGTTTCCCTGTTAGATATCTTCTCATACTCAGCATGAGAGATAGCATTCAGCAAAACAGTCCTGCATTTATGATGATTCTTGAAATCTTTCTTTTGATCATCAGTCATTTCACTTCTCGTGAGCCTTACACCAGTAGCTTTAACAGGATGTTCGTAACCATCCAACAGAAGATCCCATAGATCAGCATCTAGACCAAGAAAGTAACTTTCCAGTTTATCTTTCCAGTATTCAAAGTTTTCACCATCGAATATTGGTGGTCTAGTATAACCATTGTTACCATTGTATTGCTCAGCAGAGCCAGATGTAGATGGAGTTGAATTTGTTGGAATTTCACCAGCCATCTTTTACTGAAGCGTTTTTCTCTTCCTGAATCTTTTCTAAACACAGTTAAGTGCTTGCACCTTAGAACCGGCGCTCTGATGCCAATTGAAGGATAGAAAAACACTTAGAAAGGGGGGGTTTGAATAAGTGTAGTCTAAAAACTTGAATGATAAAAACAATATGCACAGTTATTTTTATCCTGGTTCGTTGTTAACTAAACTACTCCAGTCCACCCCCACGGAGTGATTTACCTCACCTGAGGATTTAATCCACTAATCGCAACAGATTACAATGGTTTTCCACTTAGTCCGCGACTAAGTCTTCCAGAGTATCCTGATCACAACCTGATCACTCCAGGAACAAATGCTTAGACACAAGCTAAGACTTTCTTAGAGTATCCTGACCACCACGTGATCACTCTAATTACAACTGCTTAGACACAAGCTAAGACTTCCTAGAGTATCCTGATCAACACTTGATCACTCTAGTTACTTACAAATTAATGTAATCAAATAAGAGTTTTACAATGCTTCTTAAAAGCTATAATCACAACAGTGATATTTCTCTTAACGTTTAAGCTTAATCTCACTAATATATTACAACAGCAATGTAGTGAGCTTTGATGAAGATGAAGTTTCTGAGCTTTGAGTTGAACAGCGTTTCACCAAGTTAATATTCACAGAATTTTGTTCAGAGTTGTTAACCTTGCTTCTCATCAGAACTTCATATTTATAGGCGTTTGAGAAGATGACCGTTGAACGCATTTAATGCTTTGCGTGTTCCGTACAGCTTTACATTTAATGTTTCACGCTTTTGTCAACTACCTCGAGCCTTGTTCACGCTGTGTCTACTGACGTTGCCTTTAATAGCTTCCAACGTTCCTTTTGTCAGTCAGCGTAGCCTGCCACCTGTACTTTCTTCTGATCTGATGTTTGAATATAATATTTGAAAATCATCAGAGTCAAACAGCTTGGTGCATAGCATCTTCTTGTCTTCTGACCTTGAAGTGCTTCTGAGCGTGATACCATGAGAACTTCAGTGCTTCTGCTTCTGACCTCAAGTTCTTCTGATGCTTCCATAGACCCATGTTCTGATTCTGCCTTGACCATCTTCTGATGTCTTGCCAGACCATGTTCTGATGTTGCATGCTGAACCTTCTGAGACAAAGCTTCTTAGCGCTGATTTGTGCACTCTTTATATATTTCCTGAAATGGAAATTGCAATGTGTAACACCCGAGGCCGAAGAAGGCGAGGGGTGGTTGCACCGTATGGAACACCTGAGGCCAATGGGGGCTAGGGTGGTCGCCACATCGGAATGAGAGGTATCCGGAGGCTGTGCAGGGATGAGACTGCATGGTTGAAAGATGTCTTGTAGATTGATAGGTACTACCTATACCAACAAGATGCATCTTCTTTTCGGTAGCCCGTTCCATAAGAACTTCATAGTTAAGCGTGCTTGACTTGGAGCAATTCTTGGATGGGTGACCTTCTGGGAAGTTTCCTGGAAAGCGTGCGAGTGAGGTCAAAGCATGCTGAAAAGACCCGTGTTGGTTTGTGGGGTCAGTTGATCATCCTAAAAGCAGTCTGGGGCGTTACAAATGGTATCAGAGCCAGACCTCTTCCAGTACGATGTGGTTCGAGGACGAATCATGCGGAAGCTGGTGGGCATGTAACACCCGAGGCCGAAGAAGGCGAGGGGTGGTTGCACCGTATGGAACACCTGAGGCCAATGGGGGCTAGGGTGGTCGCCACATCGGAATGAGAGGTATCCGGAGGCTGTGCAGGGATGAGACTGCATGGTTGAAAGATGTCTTATAAGGATTGATAGGTACTACCTATACCAACAAGATGCATCTTCTTTTCGGTAGCCCGTTCCATAAGAACTTCATAGTTAAGCGTGCTTGACTTGGAGCAATTCTTGGATGGGTGACCTTCTGGGAAGTTTCCCGGAAAGCGTGCGAGTGAGGTCAAAGCATGCTGAAAAGACCCGTGTTGGTTTGTGGGGTCAGTTGATCATCCTAAAAGCAGTCTGGGGCGTTACACAATGTATTAGAGTACCACATTATCTCACACAAAATTCATATCCTTGTTATCATCAAAACTAAGAATATTGATCAGAACAAATCTTGTTCTAACAGCATCTACGAAAGTACCTTACATTTCAAAAAATGGGTTTCTTCCGTAGGTGCATCTACGGAATGATCCAACGTTCCACTCTTTCGTAGATGGATCTACGGAAGGTTATGAAACCTCCAAAACTCAACTATGGCGTCTGATCACTATTGTAGAGGGTTAAAAACTTTATTTTAATGGATTGATCGTCAATTTTACACATGAAACAGTACCTACATTATCTCTAAACCATATTTCTTACACTACTCAATCATTTCTAAACCTAAAAATCGAATTCAATCTCTATTACAAAAACTCTACAATAACTTGAAGCGTCAAAAACTTACCGGTTCAATGGAGTTTGGAGCTTGTTCGAATGTGTTGATAGTTGATGTTGACGTTATCGATCGAATTCGAGAGGAAGAAAACAACTTCGGTGAAAGTTTAATTTTTGAGATTGAGAGAAAGTGAGAGTTTTGAAATGAGAAAGTGAAGAATGCGAAGAGGAAGAGTCTGACGCAAATTGTAACTCTCTTCTAAAATCCCACAATTTTTAAGAATATTTTTAATAAATAAATAAACTTAAAACAAAAGCAAGGATGTCACATCTTCATAAAACTTTATATAAAAATTTATCCTGCTTCGTAACACGGATTGTAAAACATTTAAACATAAATAGCATATTTAGTGCCATTAATCAAATTACTTCAAACTTCGCAGCAGAATAAATATCTCTTAGAAACTTCTTCATAAATTAATCATTACCATGAAACTACGTAGTTCATCACTTAATCATAACTTAGGCACTATAAGACTACATCCTATGATTCATTTTATTCCACCATGGTATAATTCATTGTGTTAGCTTTCAAACGCTTTGAACGGCGCATCAATCGGAGTTCAGAAACTCAAGTTATGACCTTTACAAGAATCTGTCAAAAATTGGTCTACCTCGGGTCAGCTCGTGCTAACCCATGCATCGACCACTCGCTTAAAATCATAAATTCTCCCTACCTCGGGTCCTCCCGCGCTGACCCATGCATCGACCGTTCGCCTGCATTTACGTCGATCGCACCTCTGTTTGCGTCGACTGCACACTGTTCGCGTGCTGAATTTTTCTGCACTTTTCAGACCAGTTCCTTTGCGATTTTTACACATTATAAGCCCTAAAAACACCCTATAATCACCATATTTCATAGTCCAAACACATCTTCATACATTCTAATCTATATGTATCATCTATTGCATATTAACACATCCAAATCATCAAAATTCATCATATCATCATCAAACCCTCATAATCCAAAATTTCCCAAAACCCAATTACAATTATCAATCACTTAAACCATTTATGATAATCTAGATAAACTCCCCATAACTTAGGTTGAAGCTTGCTATCAAATCTTCTTCTTGCTCTATGATTCCTCTTTGCCTCTCTATGCCCTATCTCTTGCTTTACCTCTGCCTCTTTTTCAATTCTTACGATTGCACAAATGAATGGTTCGAGTCCCAAATTTTCCTTTTGTCAATTCTAACCCTTGGACCCCTAATATGGCATTTCCCATCTTACCCTCACTTATCCTCGCGCAATTACTAATTTGTCCCCACAATCTCTACACACTTTATATTATTTGATTTATTAGTACTATCACCAAATAATATCTAATAATATTATTATTATTATTATTATTATTATTATATCTAAATAATAATCCTTATTCTAATTATATTAAAACATCTAATTTTCTAATAAATCAAATCAAATAAATAACTACATATAATTATATTTATTAATTAATTCTTCAACTTCTAATCAAAGACACTACCCTCTATTCTAAGGATACATATCCTCCGATACCACAATCATCATATATAATCAATATTATTCTATTTTACTAATTAGAATAATATTAACTAATTATCTTAATTATTATATATCATCTAAAATACTCAATAATTCCCCAACACATCAACATCATCAAATAAATCTCCAAAACATCATATCACACTCATCTTCGTCAAGTCACCACAACATCACATGAATTATCAAAACATCACATAAGTCAAATAATTCATCAAAAATCACTAAAACATCATCTATATCAAATGCTTCAGAATAACTCACATAAACATCACATAACTATCATATTCATCAAAACATCATGAATCATCGTAATGACTCACATAAAAATACCAATATATATATATATATATATATATATATATATATATATATATATATATATATATATATATATATATATATATATATACATAACAATGACTCCTATATTCATGCTAATTTAATTGAATAAATAATTAATCTAGAATTTGGGGTGTTACACAAATATAACATCAAATGCTTCCGTAGATGTATCTATGCAAACAGAAAATCATTTTAGGCAACTGACATGGTGTGTGAGGTATCCAAAAGATATAAAGCTTCCTTAAAAACCTTTGTAAGATTTAAACTCTAATTTTTTTTTTATGAAATCTTCGTAATCAAATTATATTAATATTTAAAAATAAAAACCGTAATTGAATGGAATACATATTTTTTTATTGGTTGAAAGTTTATTTTTTTAAAACAAATGTATATAATAATTTCAAAAGGGGACATTTATTTTAAGGATATTGCTAACGAGTATGCTAAATATATTTTTTAAGCATACTAAATAAAAAGAAAATAATTTTTATAAAAATTAATATTTTAATTTTCAATAAATTGAATACACGCATTTTTAAAATAACTTATTTAAAGAGTGCTCGAAGGGTATTGATTAGTATTTCTCTTATTTTAAATATAACTTAAAGTCCGTTTACTGCAAATTTTAATATTAAATAATTTAGAAATTAAAAAAAATAAAAATTCAATAATTAGTTAGCAAACGATTTTTTAACGGTTTGGTGATTCTGGTAATAGACGGTAAAAACTGCATTTACGGATCCGTTTAAAACCCAGACCCGTTCCTAAACGGGTCGGGTAGAAATGTGAAGCGAAGGAAAGTTGCGTAAAAGCTATAGTGAGAGAGTGATGCAAAAGAGCTTACTAGGGTTTTAGCAGTCGTCGAGAATAGCTCTTTGAGGGGTTTTAGAAAATTCCAAATCACGATTCTCCGATCTCAACAATGGCGTCGATGGTTCCTCCGATTCCCACCGCCGACGACAAGAACGCCGATGTCAAAGTCGATTACTCCAACCTTCCTTGTCCCATTCCCTTCGAAGAGCTTCATCGCGAAGCTATGAGTATGTTCATTTCATTTCTCATTTCTATTTCTTCAAATTGTACGATTATAGATCATAGATTAGAGATTATTGATTGTGGATTATAGATTATACTTCACAGTTAGAATTTCGGTGTTTTTTTAGTGTCGTTGAAACCTGAGCTTTTCGAGGGTATGCGTTTTGATTTCACGAAAATGCTCAATCAGAAATTCTCTCTCAACCACAGGTACATTTTGCTTGTATTTTTTGTTTGAAGTTAAATTTGGTTTGTAGGTTTTTGTTTATATGATTTGATTTGAGCAGTGTTTCGATGGGACCTACTGAGGTTCCTTCTCAGTCCGCGGAGATTATTAAAATTCCAACTGCTAACTATGAATTTGGTGCAACTGTCATTGATCATCCTAAGGTAAAAGAACTTTATTAGTTGTTTGTTTTATGCTATAATGCATTATTATTATTATTATTATTAACCGTGGTGATGTTTTGCAGATGTTGCTTATGGGGAGAGCTTTGACTGACGGCAGGGTAACTGCTAGAGTCAAGTATGACTTGACTGAGAATCTCACTGTAAAAGCCAATGCTCAGGTGTGTATGCTTGATTCGGTTTAAAGTAATATAGCTTATGATTTTCTGTTGTTTCTATTTCACTGATTAGTTAGCATGTGTATCTTTTAGATTTTATTATTAAGTATTATGATGAGAGCCTGTTTTCTTGTGTCTAGTTTTGTGTTTGAAATGATAACTTACAACTTATTGGTGGAAGGAAAATTTCTCTGCCATCTAATGACCACTCAATTTATTTGTAGAGTACTTGGTTTACACATCTCCTTACCCATCTCCATTTTTAGCTTTTTTTTGTTTTGTTTTTTTTTCTTGTTGTCTCTTTAATTTCTCATAACCTTCTACTTTCTTGCTTTTTTACAGCTATCAAGTGAGCCACATGCGTCGCAAGGGATTGTCAACTTTGATTACAAGGTCTGTTAGTTTTCCTTTTTTAGAATCTAGATTATTTCATTTGATGCCCTCATCTACTAGTTATCCATTTACATATTGTTTTGGTAGTTTCTTAGTGGAACTTTCTCTGACTATGCATGTAAAGTGTCCTCAAGTAGTTTCCTTATTTAATAATTCATTTATATTTTTCAGGGAAAGGATTATAGGACCCAGATTCAACTAGGAAATGGATCTTTGCTAGGAGCAAGTTATATTCAGGTAGGGGATCTGCATCCAACGTGTTGCTCTTTTTTTTCTTCTTCTTCTTCAAGTGCCTGTTTTATGAGATTTTGGTAGGAAAAAGTCATTTATATTACTTGTGTGTATTAGGAAACTGAGGGATATCATAATTTAGTTTTTTTTACTGTTATTACAGTATATTACTTGCATACAGCTATGTGGTTTTGTTTGAACTGATTGACATTGTACTGTCAGCAATCCTATCTACTTCTGAGTATGATTAAGCAATCACAAATGACCTACTCTACTTCCTTAATCTACAGTTAAATTTTTGAATAAAAGAAGGGTTATAATTTATAACAGTGCAGTGCTGGGATTCTAAGTGAAAACTAACTCTACAGTTATTTTAAGGTGGACATTTCTACTTAAACAGTGATATATAGATATATGGAAGCTAGCAAATTTTCAAGAAATGGAAATAATGCATGCTCTTCAGATATATAATTGATTGTTTTTAATACTTTTAACTTTAGTAGTTTAGCTCATATTTAAGTCATGTGATGGTCAATCTGTCAATGTCATTGTTGAGTGAGAATTTTTAGTTTCTTCTTCGTACGAAGCGCTTAGTAAGTTCAATTTATGTATTTATGTATACTATTATAAATGTATGGACTTGTGCATCAGGCCATCAGCTTAGGTTTTTTGAGATACATTCTGTTTGTTATGGGCAATTTTTTTCCGTTATCATGGGTTGATGTATAATTGCTTGTGTTGTTGTTTTGATTGGATGATTGAATCATCTCTGCATTAGGTCTATTTTAGATTATCGTTATTCTAAATAGTTTACAAGCTTTACTGTTTTATCCCCTAATCCGTAACATATCTACTGATTCAATCTGTTGCACAGTGTCGTATAACTTATTGACATGCAAATAAATCCATTTTATTATTGACTTTTGTTTTGCAGAGTGTAACCAATCATTTATCATTGGGTGGGGAGGTATTTTGGACTGGTCAACATCGGAAGTCTGGTGTTGGTTATGCTGCTCGCTATAACACTGATAAAATGGTAATGATGACTCAAGACATGTTTTTACATGCATTATCTGCAACTTGCCTGCTTCCCTCTGCTTATATTTATTTAATTTTGGATGTTCTTACATGCATTATCTGATGTCTGTACAAATATTCTGCCCTATACATTATGCTGCTTCCTAAGTCAATTTCAAGGATTTTGTTTTTCTATTCTTTCTGTTATAATACAATTGTGTACACCATAAAGATATTATACCAAGCGGATATAGTATCCAATTGTACATCATTGGTTATTGTTATCCTACAAAGGGCTACCATTAGCACTGTCATGGTGTGGTGGGGGCCCTGACTGCTACAGTACTTGCCACTGTATCACAGTTCATTGTTGCAACCACGAATAGTGGGAATATAGCTGTGATAGTGCTCCTCCATTCTATAGAATAGTAGGCATCCCATTATTCTGCTATATCGTTTGTGGATGCTCTGCTATGCTATCTGGGATTGTTAACATATCCTACATATTATCTTATTTTCTGTTCAATGTTTCCATTTTTATCACCTACTTATTTTATTCATTTTATATGGCTACCAAAATATATCAAATTGCTTGTATTCATCCAGGTTGCCACTGGACAAATTGCCAGCACTGGAATGGCCCTTCTAAGCTATGTTCAGAAGGTATCTGATAAGGTGAGTCAATCATGACATAGAAACTTTGTGCTTGCTTTCCATAGTCCTTTTTATTTCTTACATTAAATTTTACTTGCAGGTTTCTCTGGCTACTGATTTGATGTGCAACTTCAACTCCATGTCAAGAGACGTCACTGCTAGCTTTGGTTATGACTACATTCTTAGACAGGTACTCAGTACTACATATTTGGTGTGATGCTTTGTCATTCCTTGGCTGATTTTAAACGATTCCACAATTTTTATGCCTATTTCTTTATTTTAAATGGCACTTGGTATGACACAATGTGAATTTTGAGGAAGAAACTTACCCATGTCTCCCTTTGAAAGCTGATTAGAATCACAGTTGTCCATTTAAAGTTCTTTAACTTTGCTCATTGTGATGAAAATTTGACCCATTTTATCCAGTTGAAAAACCTTCTTATCTTGTTTCAACATCTTGTGTTGTTTATTATAGTGCCGCCTTAGGGGAAAGGTTGATTCCAATGGCGTTTGTGCTGCATTTTTGGAGGAGCGGTTAAACATGGGTCTGAACTTCATTCTTTCTGCCGAGGTCAGAGCACTTTCCTTTGTTATTGGGGTAGTTTTATCAGATTATTCATCATTCTTTGACATAATTTTCATATTTACTTATTGCAGCTTGATCACAAGAAAAAAGACTACAAATTTGGATTTGGTTTGACCGTTGGAGAATAAAATAGCAGGACTAGAGCTGTATTTCCTTTTCTTTAGCCAGCCTAGCCTAGCAAGTTTTCTTGCTTCATTTTACTTGTTGGAGATTCTTCTTTTTGGGAAAAAGAAAACACAGGAGGAATATATCATTTGTGTCGGCGAACATCATTTAATCTGCAAGTTGGCCTAAAAATACTACAAATTTGTTTTGAACCCTTGCCATGTTTTCCCTGGAGGGAGATGTAGAGTGATAATAGATGACCATGCATATTATAAGATTCATTTCAACATAATGCTCGTGTTTGCTAATATCTTTCGATTCCTCAGACGTCTAATGATCTATGGAACCTCTGTTGCAAGTACGATGACTTAAAAAGTCCCTGCATAATTTGCTGATTAATGATTACGTTTACGATTTGGATGTTTTCACAGATTCATACAAGCGTTTTATCATGTAGAAATAATGAAGTTAATAAAGCAATATGGATGTTTTCACAGATTCATACCAGAGTTCCATTATGTAGAAATAATCAAGTTAGTAAAGCGATTAATACTGATATCTAGTATACCACTCGTTTTTCTTCCTCCCCTCAAATAAGCTGATTTAGCGTATGCTCTTGTTGAAATTCGGATTCTTAATATACTGAATGGAAAATGTTGTGGACTCCCTAACACCTTGCAATATGTTGAGAGAGAGAAGTAGAAAGTGTGATGTCATAGATGTGATAGGTTGATAATGTATAAAAAAAGAAAATAAAAAGAAAATGAGGTGTTAGAAAAATTATTTGTACATATATGTAAATTTTGATAATGAAAAGATGTTTGGTTTGGAATTTCGAATCAATTCTAGAGCTGTATAATTGATTCTGAGTAATTTTAAGATGTTTGGTTTATCAAAAGTACTCAAGAATTCGTTCTATCTTAAGAATTGTTTCTATTTGAAGCTAGAATCTATAGCTTCTCTCTTCAAAATTGAATCTCCGAATCCATTCATAGTACAGAAACACCAAATTCCTTTCAAGATCCATCAATGAACCCTATAAATCCATACTACCTACATCCTGGTGAAAATTTTGGAGCCACCATCGTCGCACCTCCACTTGATGATAAAAATTACCACAATTGGAGCAAATCAATGAAACGTGCCCTAACATCGAAGAACAATGTCTCCTTCATCAACGACACGCTTCCAAAATCCCCGGAGACTAACCCAAACTTTGAGCTATGGGATCGTGCGAACAACATGGTGCTCTCTTGCATAAACCGCATGCACCCTTTCACCGCACATAGCGCAGAGCATGATTTGCTTCGTTCTGTATTTGATCTATGAGAAGACCTTCGCGAAAGATTTACCAAAGGTAATCATTTTAGCTTTCCAGATCTCCTTCGTGAAATTCATTCCATACAACAAGGTGAACGCTCTTTATCAACTTACATCACGGATTTGAAAATCCTATGGGATGAATTAGAAGATATAAGATCGACCCCTTCTTGTTCTTGCACTACCCCTTGTACTTGTGATTTATCCAAGGTTGTTCACAATTTCAAACAGATGGAATACGTCACTTGTTTCTTGAAGGGTTTGAATGATAATTACCAAAATATTCACACACAAATTTTGTTTCTTGATCCTCTTCCTCCTATCAGTCGTGTATATTCCTTGATAGGTGTAATAATAATAACCAAACAAACTTGATTTTTTTTCAAACTACGGCATATGGTAGCCATACTTATAAGTTATACATCCATGTGACCATGAAAGTTATAATAAATACAACAAACGAGAAAAAATTAATACATTAAATTTATTTATTTATTAGAAGTTACAATCATTTTACCCTCAAGTATCTCTAAATTTTGCTCTACAAATAGGACATTGGACATTGAGTATTTGGGATATGTAGTTTGTCAAACATGTCTCCCAGAAGGCATGTAGACATGGTAGAGTATGGACATTGCATCAGTCTACAAATTCATCCGTACAAATGCAACACATCTCTTAATCAAGTGGAAAATGATTAGTCGAATCATAAGTTGAAACACTAACTATCTCCTGCATTAGTAGGCGATCTGCCTCTAATGCTGTAAGACAAGCATTTTCTGCTTGCTCTAATGCTGCTCGACGAACATTTTCAGCTCGAGGATCCTTAGTTATATAATAAAGGAACGATAAAATAACTACTAAACAAAAAATTATCAAAGGAGACCATCCTACTACGAGGTCTAACAATCCATCCTTCCCTGGTGGAGTTCTATCTCCTAAAAGAAAACAAAAATAAAGTTAATGACTGATTTAGCTCTACTGTGTTGTGATGAAAACATACATTAATAAACTGATAATACCTTGGTTGCTCATGCTGCAAAATCGAATCAAAATGTAGTACCTAAAAAAGAAACCAAGTATTGGACATCAATGTTTAAGAAGATGCATTATTCCAAAAATCAACCTACTTTCTAATGGACATTTCAGATGTCCAAACCTTAAAAAAATCATATAGTAACCATAAAGATTCAAGCATTACAATTTGGAAATATTCATAAAATAGTAATAATTTAGTTTATACTAACCAACTGGGTTGTTTTTGATGAAGTAAAATATGTATTGTTTATCAATATCCCTTAAACACTGGTCTAGCTAATTGAGTAATTGTTTCTACAAAAATATGTACCACTACAAAAATTAATTAAAAAAAACTAAAACAAACGTAAGTCATTTGATAATGCATTCAATAAAATGTTGAATAAGCTTAATCCTTCTATGTGAAATGTGTGGGCTTGTACATGTGAATGGAGGGTGTGATCATGCAGGAGAAGTTGGAGTAATAAAGTAATGACAATTTATTATTAACAGCATCTTCAATGTGGTATTTTTCAATGAGTTCTCCAACTAGACATCAATATAATAATTAAATATTGAATGAAAATGTCATGTCATAGTAGAGTTGCATTGCAATGCAACTAGTAAAAAATTGTAATACCCAATCAAATTAATTTATGAGATAAAGTTGTGGGACCCATTTGAATTACACTAATAAAATAAATACTAAATAAATTATTTTGAGATGATATGACTGGTAGGACCCATAAAAAACTCTAAAGTGGGTTGCACCATTGAAGATGGTCTAAGGAAAGTAGCCTTATTAAGCTAGTTAGAGAAGCAAGTAGATGAATTAAGAACAAATTTTCGAAAACTTAATTGATACCAAATAACATTCGAAATGAAAGAAAAGAGAACAAAAAATCATTAATCAATGCTTGGCGAGGAGCTGGTCAATTTTTAAGTATGCTGCAAAAATTCAAGAGTAAGAATTCGTGTTTCCTTAATCAACATGGAAGTAGTAGTAGGAGTAAACACAATGAAAACATAAATATTCAATTTATATTAATTTGCAAAAACATGTTCATACTATCAGTGGCGGATCTTGATCAAAAAGTTAAGGGGTGCTATTAATATTTATCTTAAAAAGTTTTTCTCTTAAAATATAACAATTTTTTATAATTAACCATTGTGTCGCTCTTAAAAAATACACAAATTAATTACTATTAACTTAAAAAAAATAAGAACTCGACTTTTATATAACATGATAAAATATTTACAAATTAACTATCAATTAAAAAAAAAGGTAAAACTAAATTGCCAAGACACTAAAATCTATTTATTCTAACACCAATACGAATAAATATCTAATATAATGGCCATTTTCAAACAACTAGAAAACTACAAAAATTTTAAGAAAAATGGTGACCTGCATAATTAGTTTGAAATACAAATTTAAAAGTATCAATTGATAATAAACTAGAGAAAAAAATCATCTTTCAATCTAACTCTTTTAAGATTTAACTCTTTTTTTGATTTAAAGATAATTGATTTAAGATTTTTTTTAACTCAAATTTATTTAAGTAATTTATAGTTAAGAAATATTTTATATATTAGTTTTATAAACAAACATAATTATTTTTATAGTTAAAAAAATTTAAATCAATTTAGTTTTATTTATTAGCTGAATATTTTAGTACCTTTAAATATAATTGTTGGATTTCAAATGTGAAAGTGCTAAAGTGTTATATTGATTAGGAATAGAAAAAATGTTAATTTATAACTTATAAGAGATGTGCCCATATTTTATTGTCTTAAAATTTTGGATAGATACGTAGTGTCAAGGCCTTTTGTAACCATAAAGTTTGATTCATTGATATTATGGAGCCTTGCTTCCCGAACTTCTCTAACAATATTAGTTGGATAGATTCGACCTGTTATTTAATCAAACTTTTTTTCAGTGACATATCATTTATTTTATTTTAAATAAATTAAATTTTATTTCAATTTTTATCAAACGGTACTTGGTTAAAACTCATGATTGTTAAAATTATTAGACATTTACTAATAAAATAAATCTAAAAGTTTCCTATAATAAATATATGAAAATAAAAGCTTGTACTATCTATTATTAAGGAATCAGTCAGGTGAGAAATGCAACAATACATATGTGTAGTTGTTTAAGTAAAGTTAGAAAGATTATCTATCATTTTGGCTGAAATTATGGTAGGCTAATGTGTAAATCAGTGGCAGAAAGATTATATAAAACAATCTATATTTTTTGAGGGGTGCAGTGGCACCCTCCCGCTCCCATGTTAATCCGCCACTGCATACTATCTAACTTATAGAAAACATATTCTGTGGCACAAATATTTGTACAAAAATTGGAGAGAGAAAGAGAGAGAGGAAATAGCGGAGATATTTGGGGGTTAGGGTTTGTAGATTTGCGAATGCCCGATGGTTCCTTCCACCGCTCCGACGGGTGGACAGAGGTGAACAAGAATCATTTTCGGAGTTGGGCTCCTAGTTGGGATTCCTTTCCGCCTGGTAGAAGACCGGAGGGAGTAGGGGGGAAGGATGTGGTTTCGGTGTAATTTTTTGAATTTCCAAGAAAATGTGAGGCGAAGGATTTTCATGAGCTGTTTGGATGTATTGGGGAGGTTGTAGAAGTTTTGATCGCTCCTAGGAGGAACAAATTTGGGAAGAAATTCAGTTTTGCAAGGTTCAAAGAGGTGGAGGACGCGAGGCTCCTAACAATAAAGTTGGATAACGTGATCATTGTCGGGAAGAAAATACATGCGAACCTGCCTAAATATGAGAGGTTTAGGGGTAAGGAAGTTGAGATTCGTGGCAAGGGGTTGAGGGGATCGGGGTTCAAGCATCTGAATCTTATTCAAGATCAATATGGTCATGTTGTAGTGGGGTCTTATTTGAGGAGGGGTTTCAGACCTTATGCAGAGACATTGGTCAATAATCAATCTAAGGTGGTCATAGAGGAGAAGTGATTTTTGCGGCATTCTTCGAGGGAGGAAGATAGGAAGAGATTATCGAAAGCTATAGTGGGGGATGTATCTATTCCCGGATCTTATTACAGGATTCAAGATGCTTTAGAGATGTAAGGTTTTTCCGTGATTAAGGTTTCCATTTTGGTTCAGAATCTCTATTTATTAGAGGAAGCGGAAGAGCAAGCTTTGGAGGAATTGTTAGGGGAAGAGGATTAGAGGTGGAAGGTATTATTTTCAGAGGTTAGGAGGTGGAAAGCGGAAGAGGTAGGTGAGGAGAGGTTGATTAGTGTGGGAGTTTATGGTGTTCTGTGTTTCGTGTGGCATAAGGATTTTTTGGTGGCATTGGCGAATTCCTTCGGCACATTCATCAGTTTGGATGATGACACTTCCATTCCAACGACATCAGATTTGATTGTGCTAGAATCACGTTGAAAGTTAATTTATCCTTTATTCTCAGTAAACGATCTCAGTGATTATTGATGGGAAGAGTTTTTCCTTGTCTCTCTGTGAAGAATGCGAGCATCAGTGTCGTAATTCAGGTATTCTTTCAACTCAAATTATTGATTCGATATCGTCTGATTCTGAGGATTCTGATGTTGCTTGGTCGAACGGATCGTTTGGGGAGAATGCTTGTGAAAGGGGAGCAATCCGAAGATAGCATTGAGGAATTCTATGATCAGAATAATCTTTCTGTTCCTGATCCAAGGAGTTTCGAGAGGAAGGGAACTAATGCTGGTAGTTCTTGTGAAGCCGTAAATGAATCAATTCTTTCTGTTGTTCATATTGTTCAAAACAAGAATACTGAGTTAGTTCATTATGACAGGGCCATTACAAACATTAATTCCCAAAACCATCTGAAGCAGTTCAAAAGCTCCTTTGTTATCCAACGTCATTCTATGGACGGGAAGAATCTAGAGGTGGATAAAGCTATCATAGACTCGTTTAATTGTGCTTGATCCAAGAAGGTTAAATTTAGGAATATGAGGGAATTTGGGGGAGTATTAAACAAGGGGGATTTAAATAATTTGAGGAATATTAAAAGGAAGATTCAAGTTAATTCATTGATGTATCCGTTGGTTAGTAAGAAGGAAGCTTCTGTTCCTATTTCGTTGAAATCTGCGATAGATTCTGCTTGCGATTATTCTGTGTCAGCCGACAATAGCAGTAGTGCAGTGGCGGTGGTTTATGGGGATCAAAACAAAATTATGATATTTATACGAATAATACAAAATACTGGGAGTTCTTAGATGGTGATATTCAGGGTAAAATTTGGTCGGGCCGATTGAAGCTTTGGGAGTTGTGGATGGGGAAGGTAAAAAGAGTTTGCTTAAGAAAATTGAGAAAGTGGTGAAGATAGACAAGGGAAGGAAGGTAGGAGAGAAGAAGAATACAATTTGTTTGAAATGATCACTGGTTTGTTGAATATTAGGGAGGGGGGGGGGGGGGGTAGGAACACTCTTAAAAGGAGAAGAATTAGTTCGATGATTAAAAAAGGTGAAATGGATATATTTTTGATTCAAGAAACAAAGTCGACTTCTATGCAAGATTTTTTTTACAAAAAGTATGTGGAACAATACTTCTATCGGTTACTCCTTTTCTAATTCAAGCAGATTATCCGGTAGGTTGATAACTTTATGGAGGGAAGGGGCGATGGTGGTGTTACATAGTTTCAAAGGAGAGTGTTATTTTGGAATAAAAGTATTTTGGAAGGATCATTTTTATTATGTTGTAATTTTTTATTCATCTCGTGTTCTGAGCAAAAAGAAAAAGTTGTGAGCTAAGTTGTTGGAGTTGAAGGAGGTTTGGTGAGTGGATTATTGGAGGTGATTTTAATGCTATTAAACATCGTAGAGAAAGGAAAGGGAGATCATTGAATGATAATAATGTTGAAATGAACCTCTTTGCAGACTTTTATGAGAATTATTTTGCTGTGTTGGATACGAATTCATTTAGTTAAGATCATTATTTTTCTTATGTAATTTGTGATTGATTGATACTAGATTTTTTTTTTTTTGGAAGTTTTTGATTTTTGTCTTTTCTTAGTTTATTCTCTTATAATCAATCATAATAATTTATGATAAAAAATAAATAAAAAAATTAAGTTTTTTATTTTATATGATATAATAATTAGACTAAAAAGTAAACATATGATTTTTTAAAAAATAAAAATAGACACGCATATGCGCGCGCACTCATATATATTAGAGGAATATATATATGTTCATAGCCCAAACAAACTTTGATTTTTTTTTTAAACTAGGCATATGGTACCCATACTTATACATTCATGTGACCATGAAAGTTATAATATATACAACAAACGAGAAAATAATTACTAATACATTAAATTTATTTATTTATTAGAATTTACAATCATTTTACCTTCAAGTATATCTAAATTTTGTCCTACAAATAGGACATTAGACACTGGGTGTTTGGGATATGTAGTTTGTCAAACATGTCTCAATAAAGGCATGTAGACAGGATAGAGTATGGACATTGCATATGTCTACAAATTCATCCGTACATATGCAACACATCACTTGATCAAGTGGAAAATGATTAGTCGAATCATAAGTTGAAACGCTAATTATCTCCCGCATTAGTAGGCGATCTGCCTCTAATTTCTATTAGACGAGCATTTTCTACTTGCTCTAATGCCGCTCGACGAATATTTTCAGCTCGAGGATCCTGAATTATACAATAAAGGATCGGTAAAATAACTACTAAGCAAAAAATTACTAAATGAAACCATCCTACTTCGGGGTCTAACAATCCACCCTTCCCTAGTGGAGTTCCATCTCCTAAAAAGAGAACAAAAATAAAGTTAATAACTGATTCAAATCCACTATGTAGTGATTAAAACATGCATTAATAAACTGAAAATAGCTTGGTCGCACATGCTGCAAAATCAAATCAATGCAGTACCTAAAAAAAACCAACTATTGGACATCAATGTTTAAGAAGATGCATTATTCCAGATATCAACCTACTTTCTAATAGACATTTTAGATGTCTAAACCTTAAAAAATAATATAGTAACCATAAAGATTCAAGCATTACAATTCTGAAATTTTTATAAATAGTAATAATTTAGTTTATACTAACCAACTGTGTTGTTTTTGATGAAGTAAAATATGTATTGTTTATCAATATCCATTAAACACTGGTCTAACTAATTGAGTAATTGTTTCTACAAAAATATACTATAAAAATTAATTTTAAAAAAAACTAAAACAAACGTAAGTCATATGGTAATGCATTCAATACAATGTTGAACAAGCTTAATCCTTCATATGTGAAATGTGTGGACTTGTACATGTGAATGGAGAGTGTGATGCTGCAGGAGAAGCTTAGCTAATAAAGTAGACAATTTCTCATTAAGGGAAGTAGCCTCGTTAAGCTAGCCAGAGAAGCAACCTGATTAAAAAAATTAATAACAACACAATATTGAAAACAATATGGTTATTTTAATGCTTTAAGCAACATATAAACAAATAGATGAATCAAGAACAAATTTCCGAAAACTTAATTGTTACCAAATAACATTTGAAAAGAAAGAAAAGAGAACAAATATTCATTAATCAATGCTTGGTGAGGATCTGATCAACTTTTAAGTATGCTGCAAAAATTCAAGAGGAAAAATTCATGTTTCCCTAATCAACATGGATGTAGTAGTAGGAGTAAACACAATCAAAACATAAATATTCAATTTATATTAATTTGCCAAAACATGTTCGTACTATTTAACTTATATAACATAGTAATCTGAAGCATAAATATTCGTACAAAAATTGGAGATAGAGGAGAGAGCGGAGATATTTAGGGGTTAGGGTTTGTAGATTTGCAAATGCCTGATGGTTCCTTCCACCGCTCTGACAAGCTTGCTCGCTTATTTTTTTTAATAGATTAATAGATTTTTTTTAGATTTCAATTAAATTTTTTACATAATTTTTGAAACAATTTTTTATAAAACATTTTTTTAACAAATTTTACTTAAAAAATATTACATATATTCATAAATAAATATATAAAATCAAACTATTCATAATTGAAATTAATAGAATTAACTAAAAAAATAGCGGGTTTTGGCGCAGCGACGAGCTTCAGAGGGCGGCGGATTTCGGTGGACACAAATTCCCAATCCAACCCGCTATTTTTGACGGGTGCATGGGTCAGCCCGACGGATCATGACCCGTTTTGCCACTCCCACATGCACACACTCATGTTAAAATTCACTACAAAAAATGCACTAAACTGCAGGGATTATTTAGAGGAGGTTTGTAAAAACCCCTCGTATTAATTTTAAAAGTGATAGTTCTTCGTGTTTTAGTATTAATATACTCTTAAAATAAAATCAATTTACATTCTCAATTATTTTTCTCCCTTGCCTAGTTGCCTGTTTAGTTTTGGGCTCTTAACCCTAAATTGTGAAATTCTAAATCTCTTAAATTTTATCATCTCTCCCTTTTACCAACTGATGTGTTTCATCTTCTTTGTAGATCTCATTTTAAATATCTCTCATTTCATCCTGTTTTCAACTCATTATAGACACTACATTATAGAAAATTGCATTTGAGGAGCTTGCTGTTTCGGTCATTGGAATCTCGTTTCAGAAGCTCACTTCTTAGAAGCCCTTGATGATTGCAATAGAATTTTCGGAATATCAGGTATATTTTTCAAATGTTGAAACTTGGTGTTTCTTATTGTGCCTAATCGATTTACAAAAATTCTGTTTAGATTTACTCAAATTTTCTCCCGCTTGTGCTCATGTACGCAATTGGTCACCGCCATATCTCAGCACTCTAGCATGTCTATTCATCATCTAAATCCCCTTTCACCGGTTACACATATCACCACGTTTCACTGAATGTCCTTTTTTTTTTTCTTTCATACAAATGAGCCACAACATGGTCTACAGAAAGGAGGAGAATGAAATTATTTTCACCACCTAAGGATTCAGAATTAAACGTCTAAGGTAAGAGGTTCCTTAGATTTTTTCTTTCTATTTTTCCCATTATCCCAAATTTTATTATGTAAATTTAGGTTAGTTTTCGTCATTGTTATACTAATTGTTGAGGATAACCCATAAGATTTGAACACATGAAATGAGTTTGGTTTGGTAGAACACTAATTCAATATGATAAAAAAAGTGTATTTATTTGTTAGAAAGACAACACATTTTGTTTGTATTCTTGGTTAAGATGTTCATTCACAGTGTGTTTATAAAAATGCCTCCGCAAGGTTTATACTTGGATTGAAATTTTGATCATATACTTTTGCTTGATAAATTAACTGTAAGTATAGATTTAACAAAACCATAAAATTCAAATTTTGTTTGATTTATAAAAATATCTATAAATTTTGAATGTCTTGATGAA
The DNA here is from genome assembly GCF_029867415.1 of Vicia villosa. Classification (NCBI taxonomy): domain Eukaryota; kingdom Viridiplantae; phylum Streptophyta; class Magnoliopsida; order Fabales; family Fabaceae; genus Vicia; species Vicia villosa. The sequence goes on from NC_081184.1 coordinate 172,823,269, forward strand.
AGGTATACAAGTTCTGATGTGATGATAATTATGCAGAATATTTATTAAATTGTATAAAAGGGAATCTTCCTCACACCATAAAAATCTTGCAGAATATTTATTGAAATTTTGATTATTACTTAATAATTATATTTGTTTTCCCAATCTTTGTCGTTGGTTGTTATAGTGCAGCGTACATACTGTATAGATGATTCTAGCGGATCTATGTAAGAGTTTAGGCTTGAGGTACTATATAGATTACGTTGCCACTTGAAATACATTTCTAATTTATGTATTTGATTCTAAATATTAAACAGAGTTTGCTGTAGATCTTAACGTGGTTTCTTGATTTTGTAGGAATAATTTAAAGACAGTCTAGTGAAGAAATCGAATGCTTCGATGTAGGAGAATATGGTAAATTAATTATTACGTGTGAGTTCAAATGCTTGTATTGAAAGGTGAAGATTTCTTGCTTTTTTTCTTTTATTGTTTTTTCTACTGTGTGGCCAGTTTTACTTAGATTGTTTACGTCTCTATGAATTGATAGGATTCCACTGATAAAATAGTGTCAGGAATGATGAGCAATTCCTTCATCACAATGAAATGTCTGATAGTTAGGCCTACTTGTATTTCAATGGAATGATAGTTAACCCAACATTTCCATAGTTAGGCCTACTTGCATTTCAATGGAATGAAGCAACATTTCCATTTCAATTTCGATTCTTCACATGTCCATTTTTATTAAAACAAATACTAGAAGACTAGCAAAACTATATTTCAAACTCATTTTAATTAAGACATGTTTAGGAACTAGTAGTAACAAATCTTTCTGATTTGTGTACTTTATTGTTTTTCCACCAACGATGCTAATTCAATACTTTGCTGTGTATATTCAAACCAGCTGACCCAATTTTCCTCATTGATCAAGTCAACATTTGTTGAAATTTAGTTATTGAATTTTATATCTTTTGATTAGTGTTTTTTAATTATTGAAAATAACACGTGAAAGATAGTCTTGATACATTGAAAATGGTTTATGTTTAGTGATTAAGAAACGGTAATATTGAGTAAAAAGTTTGAGCATATTAATTATTTTTTTTAATATTTTTAAATTTTGCGGGGGTTTTAAACCTTCTCGGTTTCTTTGGTAGGATACCAGCGGTCACTCCAAACCCCCGCAGTTATATTGTGGGAATCGTATAAGCGACAGTTTTCATAACTCCCGCAAAACGGTTTGCGGGGGTCAAAACCCCCATCAAAATTGTTTAAAAACCCCCACAACTCAGGCGCATTTTTTGTAGTGTAAATAATATAAAACTTATACTCACGACACACAGACAAAACAAACGCAAGCGCATATATATATATATATATATATATATATATATATATATATATATATATATATATATATATATAAAGCAAATATATAGTATATCACCATATTAAAGTGTACTACTTTTAAATTTTTATCAAATTACATAGATTATCCACCAAATTAAAGATTATCCGAAAAAACAAGACTTTCATATGTTTTTCAAGTTTAAAAAAACAAGTGTTTTTATCTTCATCTTCAACTTAATTTAAAGTTTAATTATTTTACAACATCATCTTCATTAATATATTCATGTTCAACTTAATTAAATTTATCTCTACATGATAAAAATTCTTCAATAATATAACCAATATATAATGTGAATGAAATAAAAAGCGTGACACAAATTTACAGTGGATGCTGCTTAATTTAATGGTGTTTTTCTGTTGAGGTGAAGATTGTGTTGGAGATGTTCGGAGTTGGGTTTGATGTCGGAAACCTGGTGTATCACTTTGTCGGAGTTGATGGGAAGGACATGAAATAAAAAAAATATAACTGCTATAGTACAACACAGTTCCACCAAAATGCTACAAGAAAACCTAAACCTATCGAACGTAGATGGCTCTGCGAGTCTCCTAAAAAAGAAAAAAGAATTATTAGAATATGCACCTACTAGAATAGTGAATCTCTTTAAAATGTTGCAGCTAAAATACGATATACATTTTAAATAGTTTTAAAAATCTCAACTAAGTCTAATTAAATTTTGAACTTATAGCCTAACTAATGAGTTTGATCTATAGTTCATATTAAGCTACTGAAAATACTGTGATGAAAACATACATTAATAAATTGAAAATATCTTTGTCGCCCATGCTGCCAAATCAAACCAAAATGTAGTAACTACAAAAAAAAATCAAGTATCGGACATAAAATAAAATAAAGAGTTAATGAATAACATTAATTACTATTTTTTACTTTTTTTCTAAAAAAAGAGTTAATGAATAAAATAAAGAGTGAACTAAAATAATGAAAGTTGATAGTATTAGAAAACTAGTATTAATAATAAAAGTCATGATTGAGTGTGATTAGCACTGTGATAGAGTAAATATGGATAGTTTTTCAATCTAAAATGATAGCAATAGTTTTAAAACCAAAATAACAAACCTACATTTTAGATTTGCTTTGCATCCAATATTTGCACGTGTATTGTTGTTGTGCTGCAGTAGTGTACGTGAAGTCACGATTGTTGTTTGTGGATGCTGCTTAATTTAATGGTGTTTTTTGGTTGAGATGAAGGTTGTGTTGGAGATGTCCGGAGTTGGGTTTGATGTCGGAAACCTGGTGTTCTTATGGCCGAAGGAAAAGGATATGGCCTATGGAGGTTTAACGGTGAGAAATGGTGATGATGACGGCTGGAATGTGAAGAAGAAGAAGAAGGGGGGTATTATGGTTGTGACCGGGAAAATGAAGGGAAAGTTGTTCAGGAGAGCTATAAAAGATGAAGTTGTATTCAAGAGGGTGTTATTTTTTTATGGTTTTTTCTTGGTTGCCTTGGAAAAAGGACGGGTAAATTACTCGAGTGATGTGGCATAAATTAACAATTTATATTTTATTTTTAATAATGATTGTTAATATTTTTTTAATTTTTTCTTATTGATATATTTTTGAAAAGACTTTTATCTCCTTCCTTCCCATTACTTCATCTTCATCCCTAATTCTTATGATATCGCTCCCCTTTTGTTTTTCTTTTTTTTTACAATTTGGAATATATTATTTCTTTCTCTAAAATTGATGTGGAGAAAAGAACAATTACAATCACGCTAGCAGAGAAAACCATTCCGGGTGAGTTCGAAATTGAATTCTGGTTGGAAAAAATTCTTGCCGGCGAATTATCTGCAATTATTTCTCAATCTGAAATTGATATTGACAATTTTTTTAACTATCAATTCTTTATTTTCAATTGGATGATTTGATAGGAAGAAATGTTATATGTTATGAATGAGGAGTTTGCTTATTGTATGGGAATATACACCTAGATATTGAAAGTGGATATCTCTTCAAATTCAAGGTAAATAATGCAGTATAATTACTATGAATTGTTTAATTTTTGAAATTGTAGATAAATTATTATGAAACAGTTATGCTAATTCTGCTATTTAATGGTATCTTCAAATTCAAATTCTGCAGATAATTAGTGGTATCTTCAAATACGGTAGAGAATTTTAATAATTGATAACATAATTTCTCTTCAAATTCAATTAGTATTTATCTTACTAGATCTCATTCATCGTTTTAACATGAGTTGCCGCTGCATAATGACATGCGGTAACCTAAGAAATTCTGCCGCCGCACAATTACTTCACTAATGGCTTAATCAAATTCTCCATCGGAGTTTACCGGAAAATCCCCTTTTCACCTCTCCCTTGATTTTATTTAAAATTTCACACAATTTTATGTTGATTTTTTATTTTGTTTCAAATTATTTTTGTAATGTTTCTTCAAGTGTGAAAATTTGGAAATTGAAAAATTATAAACTTAAAAACAGTAAAGTGATTCAAGGGTAACACTAACCCACTTATAATACTGCAAATATTTGCCAAAGAAAATTTAACATAATGGAAATTGTTTTAGAAAATCTTATAACGCGCCTTAATTGTTTTAGAAAACACCTGCTATGTTATATTTTTTTTATTTCATAAATTTAGTTTAGAAATTGTTTTAGAAAATATTGTGATTGATTATTTTCAAATTTAGAGATCACTTTTTTAGATTCTTTATAATATCGAAAAACTAAAATGGTGATTCATTCATTCATTCATTTGTTATCTATAATCCTCAATGGAGATTGAACAGAACTTAAATTGATTTTAAGTATTTAGATGGATGGCTTAAATTTTAGTGTTACTTTTTGATTTATTATATATTAAAATATGAAAAGTATAAATTGATATTAGTGTTTTATGTTATACTATGATTTATGTATGAAACAATGTTATTTTATTCTCTCTTATTTAAGGATTTATTTTAAAATGTCTAAATATAGTGAATCAACTTTGCATCTCGATAGTGACGGTGAAGAGGTGGAACTCACTAGTGTTAACTGTGATGGTAGTGATAGAGATACGTTGGAGAAAGAAGATTGTAATGGTCATAAATGTTTAAGTGGAGTTACAGATGAAGATATAAGAGTTATGGAATTTAGCACAGAGGAAGAAGCAATACAATTTTACATAACATATGTTCATTTCCATGGATTTAATAATTTTATCAATCTATTTTATTAATTATTTAATAATTTTCCTTCTAATTAATAAATTAATGCAAAAAAAAAAACAAAAATAACATTCTCCCTGGCAAAAAAATAGCACACGTTCTCCATATATTATTTTGTACAAATTTATTTATATTAATAATAATTTTTCAAATAACAATAACCATATTCTCTATAGCATTTCGAAATGTTCTAAGTGATAATAAAACAGATAGCATGAAACATATCTCCACCAGTTATAAAATTAGCCTAGCAATGCCAACACATATCATGCAAATAATAACACAGAGGCAGACAAAATCCCTCCAACCACTGACAAAACCAGTCCAATCGTATAGCAAAGTTCTTGACACCAAATACACCCTTTGTGATCCCTCAAAGATAATGCCTACCCAAGCTAAATAAATCCAGACCAAGGCAATCCTAACACACACCAGCAACCTCTAGGCCAGCCCCGAGACAACTCACATAAGAAGACAAAAGAAAACGTCAAAACAACAACATTACAATCCTTACGCAAACCTGCTGATACCAACAAAAAAAATAATCTACCTGGATAATGCGTCACAATTCCACTCGCACGACTCACAGCAAAATTATAAGATTGACTGAAAAGAAATTAAAAGTTAACACCCATTAGCCAAAATTCTACGGAACGATTCAGGACCCATTTGCTTTTCCAGCATCTGAACAACTGCCACAGACTTCCATTCTCTTATCGTTGCATTACAAACTTCAAACATCAGTGTAAACCGTAGCCGCCGTCGCTTGCTTCCATTAACAATCAGAGTTGCAGATCGCTTTGTTTCCTCCAAATCTGGCGCTTTCACCGCATCAACATGATCGTGTGGCTTTGAATTGAAGAGATGCAGAGAATTAGAATGGTGGAACGGTGGAAGAGGAGTTTCATGGGATTTCAGATTGGAAACACAGTGGAAGGGGAGGTTGTTAGGGATTTTCTATCGGTAACATGGTGGAAGGGGAAAAATTAACGCATTTGATTTTCAATCAGTACAAAATAGAAGATCTTAACTCTGTTTTTCATTTTTTTTAAATTAAAGGGTAAAATAGACAAAGTGTAACAATATTAAAGATACAAATAATTAAAAATATATAAATAAAATATCTGATAAAATTATTATTATTATTCTTTAAAAAGAAATACATATGGCATAATCTTATTTGTCCATATAAAGATGGGTAATTTACCCTTTGTTTTTATATATATATATATATATATATATATATATATATATATATATATATATATATATATATATATATATATATATATATATATATATATATAAGCAAAATTAAGTGTGTGAGTGAGTTAGTTTGTGAAATGAAGAGAAAAATGAAAAATGAAGCAAAATTAGAGTTATTTGGACATGCATGCATATTTTGGTTATGTGGAACTTGCATGAACTAATGATGGAATGATAAATTTTAACGATTCCCTTCTCATTCTTTTTGTCTCATGTCATGTGTGTATGGAAAATTGGATGATGGTGAGAAAACTATTTTTTGGATAATAATAATAATAATAATTGTCATTATAATTGTAGGTTCTTGCTTACTTTCACTAAATTTGTACTTTACCTTGTTATTTTAACTAGCCAGCTATGTTTCCCGATATTTACGAAGATAATTATTAATATATTTATTATAATTAAAAATAAGCTAATATTATTTAAAAAAAATTAAGTTACATTATCTTTAAGTTTGTTTTTTTGTTAAAAGTTTAAGTTAATTAAAAGTAAATTTGAGAGTTGAACCAATCCGAAATTTTAATTAATTAAAATTTATAATAACCAATCAGATATTTAACTAAGTTAGATCGATTGTTAATATGAAACTCTAACTTTTTAAAAATAAATAAATAATATAAAATTAACAATTATTTTATAATTGTTCCTAAAAAAAATTGAACAATATATTTTGAAGTTACAAAGCCAAAGTTTAAAATAAATTAACATGCATAATTAAGTAAATATTGTAAATTGATCGAACAAAAGAATTAATATTTTTGAATCCATTTTTTTTCAAATACAGTAATAGATTTACAATCCTTTAGAACAAATCATACCTAATATAGAATGTATCTATGAAATATGGAAGAATAGGAATGAAAAGATTTTTGGGAGAATATATACATAACAAAAATATAGAAGATAGTGTCATACACATGATAGTTTATATGCGGTGGCACAATAGGAGGATGAGAGATTATCTGGCTAAGCTTATTATATAGTGATGTAGTAGTTAGGTTGTGTTTATTCAAAACCAAACGTAATTGCATTATAACTCATAATACTCCATTCAAAACCAAACGTAATTGCATTATAACTCATAATACTCCATTCAAAACCAGATGTCTGCAAAAAAAGAGCAGGACGGACAAGCAGTGACGGAGTCAGAACTTTTAAGGGAGCATATCAAGTGAGAGCATTTTATAATGAGAGATGAGAGGAACAAGTATCAACTATATATATATATATATATATATATATATATATATATATATATATATATATATATATATATATATATATTAAATAATTAAATATAAAATTTCATCTTCGAAAATAAAAATAAAAATTTATATTGATATTTTCAAACCAAAACTAAAAAACTATAATAATTTTCTACCATTAACACAATCTCAAACTCAATATGGCAATAATATATTTTTTACTCTTATTATAACAATAAAAAATTACAAAAAATAAAGATTAAAACTAAAGTTTTACCTCTTAAAATATTTGTTTACTAAAAAGTAAAAAACATATATTTATTCTTTAAGAGATCAATAATGGAGAAGAAACTGATAAGAGGGAAGCCCTTCGTATTGATAGAAACAGGAATATGAAAATGGTTTATTTGTGCTTGAAAAAAAATCAAAAGAAAAAAAATTCTCACAAAAAAAATCAAAAGAAAATTAATAGAAATATGAAAATAAGAGTCAATTTTTTATATTTTATTTAAAACATTTATTTTATTGATTATATAAAATTAATTATTTAAAATAGAAAAGTAAAAATACCGAGTAATTATAATGAGATGATAGTTTGAGAAATACTCGAAAAGCTAGTCACTCCTCAACTAACCAATACATAATCGAGATAAAAACAGCTAAACTAAAAGTCCTAAAAAAACCTAAATCTATTGAACGTCCAAAGCTCCAAAAGTCTCCTGAAAAAAAAAAAACAAATTTTAGGAATACGCACCTCCTAGAACGGTGAGTCTCTTTAAAGTGTTGCAGCTAAAATACAATATACATTTCAAATAGTTTTAAAAATCTCAACTAAGTCTAATTAAATTTCAAATAGTCGAATCATAAGTTGGAACGCTAACCAACTCCCGCATTAATAGGCGATCTACTTCTAATGCTGCTCGACGTGCATTTTCAGCTCGAGGATCCTTAGTTATACAATAAAGTATCGGTAAACTAACTAAACAAAAAATTACTAAAAGAGACCATCCTACTACGGGGTTTAACAATCCATCCTTCCCTATGATGAAAACATTAATAAACTAAAAATACCTTGGTGGCTCAGGCTGCAAAATCAAATCAAAATGCAGTACCTACAAGAACTCTCTACCTCTTGGCCAGTGTCATGACCTCTCGACACGAACTCTATATTACTAGGGCCCATTCCCCTAAGAACTAGAGTACATATAGTAAAAAAAGAAAAATATTAAATTTATATTAAAGACACGCGCGCACACGCATGCACTAGCAAAGCGGTCTGTCCGCCCAACCATATGTCCGCAATAAAAAAGAGCGGGACGGGCAAGGCCACCAAGTTAAAATGTGCATAAGAATTTAGCCTGCCCCGCCAAGGTTGTGGGCGGCGTACTTGCTCGCCTATTTTTTAATTTATTTTTTATTTTTAAAATAAATTAATAGTCTATTTTTACATTTCAATTAGATTTTTCACATAGTTTTTAGAATATTTTTTTATAAAACATTTTAAAAATAAATTTTACTTAAAAAGTATTGCATATTGTTAGCACAACAATGAGGGAGAGTCGAGCGAGGAGCATTCTTATTTTCGGGATATTTCTTTAAGCAGCGCATCTTTGTGGAAGACTCACCACTTCTCCACCTAAAACCTTAAGGTGATAGGTGAGTGAGTTCTCCCGCTTATAAATACTCAAGATACCATGTTACGTGTTTGTGATTGTTGCATTTCATCTGTGTCGCATGAATTACATATCTTGGTGACGACCTGAACTTGGCGAACTGTGACGAAGGCTTATGCCTGTTAAAATGCCTCTATTTATCGGCAATTGGTGATGGGGGATGAAGCCCTGAGTACCACAAGCATTTGCATTTGTCGTGTCTCATTCATTTGAATTGTTATGACGTTGTGTGATTTTGAATTTAAACAGTTTTGGCGGAAACCGCGAGTTGATATATATATTATGACTTGAACCGTAAATATACTATTTATCATAACTTTGTTTACATTGTTTGATATCTTACCTTTTACTTGTTTTTGCCGTTACCTTTATACTAAAATCAAAGTTTAAAATTTTATTATTTTCTAAGAGAGAATTAAAAATAGAAATAAAGGAAAAACAAAAATAAAAGAGTTTGATTTTAAAACACATTTTAAAAACCATAAAAACATACAACAAAAGAGAAAATGAAATAATACATTCAATTTATTTATTTATTATATCTTACAATTATTTTACCCTCACGTATCACTAATTTTTTCCATACAAATAGGGCATCGGACGATCTCCCTTACTGATATGTAATGAGTCAAACATGCCTCACAGAAGGCATGTCGATAAGGAAGACTTTGAACTATGCATCCATCTACAAAGTCTTCCTTACATATCGCGCATCCTTGATGAAGTGGAAGAGGGTGAATTGAATCATATAATGAAACATTCACCTTCTCCAGCATTAGTTGGCGGTATGCCTCTAATGCCTCTCGACGAGCTTCTTCCGCCTCTCGACGAGCATTTTCTGCTTCTTGAAATGCTCGAAAAGCTCGTCACTCCTCAACTAACCAATACATAATTGAGATAAAAACTGCTAAAACTAAAAGTCCTAAAAAAACCTAAATCTATTGAATGTCCAAAGCTCCACGAGTCTCTTGAAAAAGAAAAAAAAAGTTAGAATATGCACCTGCTAGAACGGTGAGTCTCTTTAAAGTGTTGCAGCTAAAATACGATATACATTTCAAATAGTTTTAAAAATCTCAACTAAGTCTAATTAAATTTCAAATAGTCGAATTATAAGTTGGAACGCTAACCAACACTCACATTAATAGGCGATCTACTTCTAACGCTGCTCGAGGTGCATTTTCAGCTCGAGGATCCTTAGTTATACAATAAAATATCATAAACTAACTAAACAAAAAATTACTAAAAGAGACCATCCTACTACGGGGTTTAACAATCCATCCTTCCCTGTGATGAAAACATTAATAAACTAAAAATACCTTGGTGGCTCAGGCTGCAAAATCAAATCAAAATGCAGTACCTACAAGAACTCTCCAACTCTTGGCCAGTGTCTTGACCTCTCGACACGAACTATGGATTACTAGGGTCCATTTCCCTAAGAACCAGAGTACATATAGCAAAAAAAAAGAAAAATATTAAATTTATATTAAAAACTCACGCGCGCACGCATGCACTGGCAAAGCGGTATGTCCGCTCAACCATATGTCCGCAAAAAAAAGAACGGGACGGGCAAGCCCGCCAAGTTGAAATGTGAATAAGAATTTAGCCCGCCCCGTCAAGGTAGCGGGCGGCGAACTTGCTCGCCTATTTTTTTAATTTTATTTTTAATTTTTAAAATAAATTAATAGACTGTTTTACATTTCAATCAAAATTTTCACATAATTTTTAGAATAATTTTTTCAGTGACAAAAGATAATCTTAAGCTCACGAGGAGAAGTTTGATGGAAAGGACATGAAATAAAAAAAATATAACGTACCTTCTTTTGGAAAGCCAAGAAATGATATGCCTGCTATCGTACAACACAGTTCCACCAAAATGCTGGAGTAGTTGTTAATGACTTAATGATAAACGGGTGCGAGATTGTCCGTTCAAATCCTAGTTTATATAATTGTACGGGTATTTACTTGTTTAGAAAGAAACAAAAAAACTTGGTTTTTCTTCTAAGCAATAATGCTTGTATTCTTCAAACGATTTCGTAAAAACAATATATAGACTTGGAATCTTATCTCATGATTAAGTTTTCATTAATTGATTTATTTATACAACAAGATGTGTTTTATCTCATTCATGCAATTGAAAATAGAATGTATGTATAAATAATAGGGGGAGATAGACGATTTTCTTACAGCTTTTATAAACTTAACTTATACAACCGGTTAAAGTGATTAAAAAATTGATGATGTGTTTAATTATTATTAGAGGGTGTGTAAAGTGTGTCAGGTTTCAAACTTGATCGGTTTTAATAATTCTGCTACTCAGTAAAGGCACAACAACTAACACCCAACTTAATATTAAAAAAACAATCAGACCAACATTGTAAATTAAAGAGAAGAAAAGTTACTAGCAGACAGGAAATTCAACAACAGACTCATAAAAACCCTAATACAGTCACTTTTTTATCCCCATATGAAAGATAAATGAACATTATGACATTATGAATGAAGGATAAAGGTTTGAAAACCGACCTGGAAATGAGTTTGATGATGAACCAGGTCTGCACAACTTAGACTCAGAGGCTTGATTGAAAGGATTGGGGAGAGTTGATGTTATTTATAGATAGAGGCATGGATAAAGATGGAGTTCTTTAGAGTGTACGATTGCAAAAACCAAAAAAAAAAGAGAAGGAAAAAGAGGAATGTGTGCAAGCTAGTATCGTTGCAGAGTATGTTTCTTCAATTTCATTACCAAACAATATCAAACAATTTCAAAGAGAACTGCAGTTTTTGTAATTTGTTGTAAAGGAGTGTAAGTTATGTAATTGTAACTTCTAAGCATTATGTTGCATAACGGCCTATGGAGGTTTAACGGTGAGAAATGGTGATGATGACGGATGGAATGTGAAGAAGAAGAAGAAGAAGAGGAAGAAGAAGGGTATTATGGTTGTGACCGGGAAAATGAAGGGAAAGTTGTTGAGGAGAACTTCTCTACCCATCACAAAAAGTTGAGTAGTGTACCTCCAATCAATGACATGATTCCATCTCATTTAATACATTTAATCATTTATTAAAATGTTATAAATGTTTGATATTTTCAAAGCATTTTACAAAGGATGTAACCTTACCCAACTTCTTGCTTACTTTCACTAAACTTACCTTGTTATTTTAACTAGCCAACTATGTTTCCCGATTCAAAGATTTTACTTTTGATATTTTTAAATGTATATAAAATATATTAAAATAATTATTAATATATTATTATTAAAAAAAATTTAAGTTACATTATCTTGAGTGTCGAGCTGGATCCTAGCGATCGCCTTATATAGAGTGTTTTTTGAATTAATCATAGTGTTCTTTTGATTCAAAAATAAAAAATTATACTTAATATAAACGTCCTCTAAATAAACAATTTTATAACTCAGATCTACATAAACAATTTTGTTGAAGGGTTATCAATATATAAAATTAAGTTTAACATGTGTTGAGCCAAAATCGTTTCCTATTTGGCAAAATATATTCGTTGTTGAGTATATTTAATTAAGTTACAAACAGTTGAGTATATGTTACGCATGCATAACCCAAATTAAATTCGAAAAACCATTCCAAAACAAGTTTTAAATATTAAAAAAAGAAAATAAATTTTATTGTACTTTTTGTGATTGGTGTCACATATTTTCACTTTTTTAGTCTATTTTCTCTCATCATTTAGAAACCTTTCCAAACGTAATTGCATTATAACTAAACCCTAAACGTAATACATATAAAAACAACATTTCCATTCAAAATCAAACATAATTGCATTATAACTCATAATACATATAAAAACAACATTTCCATTCAAAACCAAACGCAACCACGCTTGAAGACATTCTTCTCCCTTTCACCATGTTACTCATTAATGCAATACCGTAATCTTACATTAAAATTAATTATGCTGAATTCCTGGCTGGACTGTATTACCAAGTTGGATGTTTCTCCCCTTTAAAAAAAACAACTTGTATAATAAAGACGGAAGAAAACAAGCAGATTGGGACATACCTAGAGAGGTAAATGATATTGAGGCAGAGTGAAAATTAACAACAAGAATGTTGTGACCCCTGTTACAAATGTAGAAGAAAACTAGTGAGAACATGACTATTAGAAAAATAAAAGAGATAAACAATAGGTTTCTTGAAATACACCTGTAAAAAGAAATGTTGAAAAATGGCATTGAAGAAGTAGATAGGTAAGAAGAGTGTGTTTTGAACGTGTGGGGGGCTAGAAGTCTAGAACGTAGCGATTACCTTTATATAGTGTTTTTTGAATTAATCAAAATATTCTTTTGATTCAAAAAAAAAATGCTTAATATAAACGTTTAAACAATTTTATAGCTCAGATCTACGTATATGTTACGCATGCATAACGAAACCATTCCAAAACAAGTTTCAAATATTAAAAAAAGAAAATAAATTTTATTGCACTTTTTGTGAATGGTGTCACATATTTTCACTTTATTGGGTCTATTTTCTCTCATCATTTAGAAACCTTTCCAAACATAATTGCGTCAATTATAACTCATAATAATACATATAAAAACAACATTTCCATTCAAAACCAAACGCAACCGCGCTTGAAGACATTCTTCTCCCTTTCACCATGTTACTCATTAATGCAATACCGTAATCTTGCATTAAAATTAATTATGCTGAATTCCTGGCTGGACTGTATTACCAAGTTGGATGTTTCTTCCCTTTAATGAATTTGCTGGACTATATTACCAAGTTGGATGTTTCTTCCCTTTAATGAATTTGCTTTTGCATTAAAATTAATTATGCGGAATTCCTGGCTGGACTGTATTACCAAACGTAATTGCGTCAATTATAACTCATAATAATACATATAAAAACAACATTTCCATTCAAAACCAAACGCAACCGCGCTTGAACACATTCCTCTCCCTTTCACCATGTTACTCATTAATGCAATACCATAATGAGCATGCAACAGAAAGATGATTCTTCAAGCATACAATAACATAAACCATGCAATATTGCCACAAAAACAAAATAACAAATACCTTGCCATCACTTTGATAATTCTTAAAAAAAGAAAGAAAAAATATGGATTAAATATACCACAACCCTCTGTAGTGTGTTAGCGAACCCTTTATAATATTCAGATTCCATTGCTATGGGTACTATTTCAGATTCTAATTTTGAAATGTCAAATTTGATTTTTCACTTAAATTAGAAGTGTTTAATTTTTTAAGAGACCTTACTAAAAAAACATTTATGAGTTAAATCTTCCACTATAAGTATATCACTATACAAAGTCAATAATTAAAGTTTTAAAATATATTTCTAAATACCAACCAAAGTTTCACTAATATAAACTATTAATATTTTAATAATGATTTACATTTATAATGACATATTTTAATAGGGAATTTGAATACAAAGTTCTGATATATTTTAATAAAGAATTGGTAAAATAACTGCTAAATAAAAATTTGCAAATTTCCTTACTCAACATTTTGATTCAGCAAACATTGAAATTAAGCTGAATCTATAAAATACTAAGCTATATATGTTGATTATTATCAAATTATTTATTATCACAAACATTTACATATTTCATTAACAAATTATTAAACATTAGCACACAGATAATATTTATGTGGATTATTATGAAGTTATATGTGCTATTTTGTTGGTCTTCAATAGTGCATAAAGTGTCATTCAATGGTCTACATTAGAGTAATCAAAATCAATAGTGTATCACTTTGTCATAGAAAAACAATAAACATCCAAATTAATTACAGTGGATCAATATACTTTCAATGACAACAAAATAGATTACCACGACCACAATTTTAAAAAACCAATATTAGACTAAATCGATGCAGACATCCAACAATTGAGAACACTAATTTAATTTCTTCCAGCAAAAAAAAGCACCAAACTCACATGATAAAAACAAAATCAATTATCATAAAACAATAAAACTTTATCAATCCCATTAAGAGAAAAAAAACACATCCTAATTATGCAAAAGAGACTTACTTTACACAATTACTAATCATACACATACACCCAATTTAATATGATAAAAGTTAAATTAAGCATTATAAATTAGATAACTCTATCCATCACCAGAGAGAATTAAACATCAACGTGAGCAAAATACAAATATTAATAAATAACTATACGAATATTTCCAAGCACGCATTAGGATTTTAACACCATGTGACTATATCAACCTCACCACACCAAAGAAAATAGATAAGCAACTCCCTTTGCAACAAAACACCTAAGACAACAACAAAATCACAACTTACTCAATTATTTTGACACTATCAGCTAGAAATTTAATTTTTCCAGGAATATATATATATATATATATATATATATATATATATATATATATATATATATATATATATATATATATATGAGGAGGGTTATATTTACTCCAAGAGTAAGTGTTCAACACTTACTCCAAATCATAACCATTGATTTTCATTAATCTAACGGTTTTAATTGATCATTTAATCTAATTATTTTTGGAAATATTTTTTTATATAAAGCTTTAATTAAAACCGTTGGATTAATGATAATCAACGGTTATGATTTGGAGTAAGTGTTGAACACTTACTCTTGGAGTAAATATAATCCTCCTCTCTCTCTCTATATATATATATATATATATATATATATATATATATATATATATATATATATATATATATATATATATATATAGGGAGGATAGATCAAATTACATCAATTATTCATTTACAACATTTAATTTATTTAAAATTTAATGGCTATTAAAAAAGAAGTTTAATAAAATATTTTCTTTTTTCTTATGACCAATTAATCCACATATATCTATCTAATCAGTTCTATATATATTAATAAAATATTATTTTTCTCTCACATGAATAGTCAATTCCATATATATATATATATATATATATATATATATATATATATATATATATATATATATATATACACACACGTGTGTGTGTGTACTGTCAAATAAAATAAAATAAACAGATGTTTACTCTTAAAAGAGTGAACTTAATTATTTTTTTAATTATAAATAGAACTACTCTAAATTTATTGTACTATTTATATTTACTACTAAATATTTACTATCAAATTGATGATATATGAAAAAAATAATTTTTTAAATTCTTAAACAAATTTCTCATTGTTTTCTTCAATTTTATTAAATTTAAATTTTATTCTATTAACTTAAATTAAAGGATAAAATTAATATTTATATGAAAAAAAAGTTTCTTTGAATCATTTTAATTATAAATAGCACTGCTCAAAACTGGATCAGTAAACAGTACTAATTATAAATATAAATGTATTTTAATACCGTGACAAACTATATATGTTGTTCACATTATTTCTAGATTGTCGGCTCAATTAAAATTGACAATTGATGGCATATTTTG
This sequence comes from Vicia villosa, assembly GCF_029867415.1. Lineage (NCBI taxonomy): Eukaryota > Viridiplantae > Streptophyta > Magnoliopsida > Fabales > Fabaceae > Vicia > Vicia villosa. The sequence continues at coordinate 172,839,427 of NC_081184.1, forward strand.
TAGTATTCTTCTAAGGGTCATGCTAACGAGTGCCCCAGGGGCACTGGTTAAGCATTCCTTATAAAGAAATTATTCTATATGCAATGTATTAAATACATACAATATTCTTTAAAAAAATTAATTATTTATGTTTTCAATGCATTGAATACATATATTTTAGGAAAAAACTTATCTTTTTTACTTTATTAAACAATGTTCAACTTACCTTTTTAATCTCTTAACCAGTGCCCCTGGGGCACTCGTTAGCATTACCCTTCTTCTAAATATGTATAACTTGGTTCATAAGCTTCTCGTATATTAAAATCGGCATCACAAATAGATATTCATGTGATCCTTGAATAGCAGAATCATACATCAGTTCTTAAATCATACATCAGTTTTTAAGAACCTAAAATAAAATTCTTATCTACTTTTATAGATAAAGTCCAATGCCTTTTACATATAATCATTTAATTTATAAATTTAAGCTTCTATTCCTTTAAATACCTATGTTAAATTTTATAATTTTTTTACTTTTATTATTTATGTATAACTTCAAATTAAAAATTTATTTATTTAAATAAAGGTAAATTATTTATAATTTAAAATATTATTATTTTAAATTCTATATATAAAAATTTAAAAGAATAGGATTTCTAGTTATAGATAAATAATAAAATTTAAAAGTATTAAATTTTATATTTAAAAATTTAAAAGAATAGCATTTTATTTTTTTTAATTTAGAAGTAGCAGAAACAATCCTATAGCCTGTCAATAACAGGAGTAAGTGAATGGTAGACCAGGACTAAACTAACAGAGTAGAATAAATTAGGCGTGTTCGGAAATGATTCGATATGCGGTATATTGTGTTGTTCTGGCGATGTTTTGATGTGATGAAATATTATGAAATATTGTGAAGTTTGTGAATTGCAGAAACATAAAGCGACGTTAATATATCAATGATTATTGATAATTTATGGGATATAGTCGAATGCCTTGTGATGATACCTTGTGACGTGTTTGTGATTGTTGCATTTCATCAGTGTCGCATGAATTTCATATCTTGGTGACAGCTTGAACTTGGCGAACTGTGACGAAGGCTTATGCTTGTTGCAATACCTCTATTTATTGCCAATTGGCGATGGGGGCTGAAGCCCTGGGTACCACATGCATTTGCATTTGTAGTGTCTCATTCATTTGAATTGTTATGACGTTGTGTGATTTTGAATTTAAACTGTTTTGGCGGAAACCGCGAGTTGATATATATTATGACTTGAACCGTAAATATACTATTTATCATAACTTTGTTTATATTGTTTGATATCTCACCCTTTACTTGTTTTTGCCGTTACCTTTATACTAAAATCAAAGTTTATAATTTTATTATTTTCTAATTTATATAATTAAAAATATAAATAAAGGAAAAACAAAAATAAAAAAGTTTGATTTTAAAACACATTTTAAAAATCATAAAAACATACAACAAAAGAGAAAATTAAATAATACATTCAATTTATTTATTTATTATATCTTACAATTATTTTACCCTCACATATCACTAATTTTTTTCCATACAAACAGGGCATCAGACGATCTCTATCACTTATATGTAATGAGTCAAACATGCCTCACAAAAGGCATGTCGACAAGGAAGACTTTGGACTATGCATCCATCTACAAAGTCTTCCTTACATATCACGCATCCTTGATGAAGTGGAAGAGGGTGAATCGAATCATATAATGAAACATTCACATTCTCCAGCATTAGTTGGCGGTCTGCCTCTAATGCCTCTCGACGAGCATTTTCTGCTTCTCGAGATGCTCGTCACTCCTCAACTAACCAATACATAATCGAGATAAAAACTGCTAAAACTAAAAGTCCTAAAAAAACATAAATCTATTGAACGTCCAAAGCTCCACGAGTCTCCTGAAAAAGAAAAAAATTGTTAGAATATGCACCTGCTAGAACGGTGAGTCTCTTTAAAGTGTTGCAGCTAAAATACAATATACATTTCAAATAATTTTAAAAATCTCAACTAAGTATAATTAAATTTCAAATAGTCGAATCATAAGTTAGAACGCTAACCAACTCCCGCATTAATAGGCAATATACTTCTAATGCTGCTCGACGCAGGGACGGAGCCACTTATAGCATTGTGCAGACACATGCCCCCACTAATAATCTGCTTCCACTAATAACTTAGCCATTCTCAAATAGTATTGTACTCCATATAATTATGTAAAGACACTTACATAAGTTACATTACATGGAAAATGTTGAATCGTTTTCACTATATCATCATTTCATTTAAATATATTTTTAAATAATACAATATTGGACTCGATGCCAATTTAATACTCTATATCTCAATAGATTAAAAATATAATTTATTTTTTATAAATTTACTTTGTTCATAAATATGTTATAATATTTATTTATTTATGTAAGTAATAAATATTTCATTTTGAACAGAAATTTATTATATTTTAAATATATAATTAAATTGATATACATATTATTAATGTAAAAACAATTATATATAAATTCAATCACGTCTTACAATATAAATGTTTAATTTTTTTCTGAAATATTATAACAAAAATACATAATAATGAGAAATAGTTTAATAAACATAAAATTAATTTTCCACTAAAAACACATATATTTCAAATTTATATTTAATATTACATATATTTTGCCCCCATATCCTAAAATTTCTTGCTCCGTTCCTGGCTCGACGTGCATTTTCAGCTCGAGGATCCTTAATTATACAATAAAGTATCGGTAAACTAACTAAACAAAAAATTACTAAAAGAGACCATCCTACTACGGGGTTTAACAATCCATCCTTCCCGGTGATGAAAACATTAATAAACTGAAAATACTTTGGTGGCTCAGGCTGCAAAATCAAATCAAAATGCAGTACCTACAAGAACTCTCGACCTCTTGGCCAGTGTCATGACCTCTCGACACGAACTCTAGATTACTAGGGCCCGTTCCCCTAAGAACCAGAGTACATATAGCAAAAAAAGAAAAATATTAAATTTATATTAAAGACACGCGCGCGCACGCATGCACTAGCAAAGCGGTCTGTCCGCCCAACTATATGTCCGTAATAAAAAAGAGCGGGACGGACAAGCCCGCCAAGTTGAAATGTGCATAAGAATTTAGCCTGCCCCGCCAAGGTGGCTGGCGGCGAATTTGCTCGCCTATTTTTTTAATTTATTTTTTATTTTTAAAATAATTTAATAGTCTATTTTTACATTTCAATTAGATTTTTCACCTAGTTTTTAGAATTTTTTTTTATAAAACATTTTAAAAAATAAATTTTACTTAAAAAGTATTGCATATTGTTAGCGCAACAATGAGGGAGAGTCGAGCGAGGAGCATTCTTATTTTCGGGATATTTCTTTAAGCAACACATCTTTGTGGAAGACACACCACTTCTCCACCTAAAACCTTAAAGTGATAGGTGAGTGAGTTCTCCCACATATAAATACTCAAGATACCATGTTACGTGTTTGTGATTGTTGCATTTCATCTGTGTCGCATGAATTGCATATCTTGGTGACGGCCTGAACTTGGCGAACTGTGACGAAGGCTTATGCTTGTTAAAATGCCTCTATTTATTGACAATTGGCGATGGGGGATGAAGCCCTGGGTACCACATGCATTTGCATTTGTCGTGTCTCATTCATTTGAATTATTATGACGTTGTGTGATTTTGAATTTAAACTGTTTTGGCGGAAACCGCAAGTTGATATATATTATGACTTGAACCGTAAATATACTATTTATCATAACTTTGTTTACATTGTTTAATATCTCACCCTTTACTTGTTTTTGCCGTTACCTTTATACTAAAATCAAATTTTATAATTTTATTATTTTCTAATAGAGAATTAAAAATAGAAATAAAGGAAAAACAAAAATAAAAGAGTTTGATTTTAAAACACATTTTAAAAATCATAAAAACATACAACAAAAGAGAAAATTAAATAATACATTCAATTTATTTATTTATTATATCTTACAATTATTTTACCCTCACATATCACTAATTTTTTTTCATACAAACATGTCATCGGACGATCTCTGTCACTGATATGTAATGAGTCAAACATGCCTCACAGAAGGTATGTCGATAAGGAAGACTTTGGACTATGCATCCATCTTCAAAGTCTTCCTCACATATTGCGCATCTTTGATGAAGTGGAAGAGGGTGAATTGAATCATATAATGGAACACTCACCTTCTCCAGCATTAGTTGGCGGTCTGCCTCTAATGCCTCTCGACGAGCTTCTTCCGCCTCTCGACGAGCATTTTCTGCTTCTTGAAATGCTCGAAAAGCTCGTCACTCCTCAACTAACCAATACATAATCGAGATAAAAACCGCTAAAAATAAAAGTCCTAAAAAAAACCTAAATCTATTGAACGTCCAACGCTCCACGAGTCTCTTGAAAAAGAAAAAGAAATTGTTAGAATATGCACCTGCTAGAACGGTGAGTCTCTTTAAAGTGTTGCAGCTAAAATACGATATACATTTCAAATAGTTATAAAAATCTCAACTAAGTCTAATTTAATTACAAATAGTCGAATCATAAGTTGGAACGCTAACCAACTCCCGCATTAATAGGCGATCTACTTCTAATGCTACTCGAGGTGCATTTTCAGCTTGAGAATCCTTAGTTATACAATAAAGGATCGGTAAACTAACTAAACAAAAAATTACTAAAAGAGACCATCCTACTACGGGGTTTAACAATCCATCCTTCCCTGTGATGAAAACATTAATAAACTGAAAATACCTTGGTGGCTCAGGCTGCAAAATCAAATCAAAATGCAGTACCTACAAGAACTCTCCAACTCTTGGCCAGTGTCTTGACCTCTCGACACGAGCTATGGATTACTCTGGCCCATTCCCATAAGTACCAGAGTACATATAGCAAAAAAAGAAAAATATTAAATTTATATTAAAGACACGCGCACGCATGCACTGGCAACGCGGTCTGTCCGCCCAACCATATGTCCGCAAAAAAAAGAACGGGACAGACAAGCCCGCCAAGTTGAAATGTGCCTAAGAAATTAGTCTGCTCCGTCAAGGTGGCAGGCGGCGAACTTGCTCGCCTATTTTTTTAATTTTGTTTTTTATTTTTAAAATAAATTAATAGACTGTTTTACATTTCAATTATATTTTTTACATAATTTTTAGAATAATTTTTTCAGCGGCAAAAGATAACCTTAAGCTCATGAGAAAAAGTTTGATGGGAAGGACATGAAATAAAAAAATAACGTACCTTCTTTTGGGCCCATGCTTAACTCTACGTAGTTGTTAATGATAAAGAGAACGAGTTCGTGTCTAAGAAAGTACTTGAGGTCTACTAATACTAAGGTGTATCAACCTTTATCTTCCTTATATGTTTTTTTTTAAAAATCTTTTTAAGCTATCATTTGATGAAATAAACATGTATTATAGAAGATGATTATTGTGTGGCTTTTATAATTTGTTTGACGCAGACCAATGAAAAAACCTGATTCAGCCATAATATAAATCATTAGGATGTTGCTTATGTTAGTGAATTAGTCCATTATCTTACTTTGTTTCTTAGTATGAAAGTTAGACATCTTAAAGTGTTGTCACAATTCTTGATCATACACGATTCTTTTTTTGTTAATTTAAAGGCAACAAGTTTTCTTTCACTACTTAAATTTAAAACTTATTTATTTGTTTTTTTATTGTTTTGGGGGTGATGTATGGGATGACAGTAAGATGCCACTTGGAATGCAAAACAGAGCCTGCAGGAGTTATTATATATCATTTCTCTATTTGATGGTGAGTATCTTTTCATGCCAAAAAGAAATTAAAGACATTTATATTAACATAAAAAGTTGGATAGAATTACTTTTAATATAAAATATTTTGGAAACAACAAAAAAATGTACTCTCACTATTTTTTATTATAAGTGATTTTAAAAAAAAACTATATCTAAATATAAGGCTAAATAGTCTTTGATATCCCATAATTATATTGTTTTGAAGGTAGGGTTTTTTTTTTTTTTTTTTTAAATTTAAATCTTAACAAACATACATTGAAGTAACATTTCGGTTCTTTCATCACACTAATAATAATGAACCACACAACATAACATGAACCATCTCGATACTACTACACTACAGAAATGTAAATTACAAAGACGAAAAACATAAAGGAAAAAAGGAAAAACAAAAATAAAAGAGTTTGATTTTAAAACACATTTTAAAAATCATAAAAACATACAACAAAAGAGAAAATTAAATAATACATTCAATTTATTTATTATATCTTACAATTATTTTACCCTCACATATCACTAATTTTTTTTCATACAAACAGGACATCGGACGATCTCTGTCACTGATATGTAATGAGTCAAACATGCCTCACAGAAGGTATGTCGATAAGGAAGACTTTGGACTATGCATCCATCTACAAAGTCTTCCTTACATATCGCGCATCCTTGATGAAGTGGAAGAGGGTGAATTGAATCATATAATGAAACATTCACCTTCTCCAGCATTAGTTGGCGGTATGCCTCTAATGCCTCTCGACGAGCTTCTTCCGCCTCTCGACGAGCATTTTCTGCTTCTTGAAATGCTCGAAAAGCTCGTCACTCCTCAACTAACCAATACATAATTGAGATAAAAACTGCTAAAACTAAAAGTCCTAAAAAAACCTAAATCTATTGAACGTCCAAAGCTCCACGAGTCTCTTGAAAAAGAAAAAAAATTGTTAGAATATGCACCTGCTAGAACTGTGAGTCTCTTTAAAGTGTTGCAGCTAAAATACGATATACATTTCAAATAGTTTTAAAAATCTCAACTAAGTCTAATTAAATTTCAAATAGTCAAATTATAAGTTGGAACGCTAACCAACTCCCACATTAATAGGCGATCTACTTCTAATGCTGCTCGAGGTACATTTTCAGCTCGAGGATCCTTAGTTATACAATAAAGTACCGTAAACTAACTAAACAAAAAATTACTAAAAGAGACCATCCTACTACGGGTTTAACAATCCATCCTTCCCTGTGATGAAAACATTAATAAACTGAACATACCTTGGTGGCTCAGGCTGTAAAATCAAATCAAAATGCAGTACCTACAAGAACTCTCCAACTCTTGGCCAGTGTCTTGACCTCTCGACACGAACTATGGATTACTATGGCCCATTTCCCTAAGAACCAGATTGCAAAAAAAAAGAAAAATATTAAATTTATATTAAAAACACGCGCGCGCATGCATGCACTGTCAAAGCGGTCTGTCCGCTCAACCATATGTCCGCAAAAAAAATAACGGGACGGGCAAGCCCGCCAACTTGAAATGTGCATAAGAATTTAGCCCGCCCCGTCAAGGTAGCGGGCGACGAACTTGCTCGCCTATTTTTTTAATTTTATTTTTAATTTTTAAAATAAATTAATAGACTGTTTTACATTTCAATCAGATTTTTCACATAATTTTTAGAATAATTTTTTCAGTGACAAAAGATAACCTTAAGCTAACGAGGAGAAGTTTGATGGAAAGGACATGAAATAAAAAAAATATAACATACCTTCTTTTGAAAAGCCAAGAAATGATATGCCTACTATAGTACAACACAGTTCCACCAAAATGCTGGAGTAGTTGTTAATGATAAACGGGTGCGAGATTGTCCGTTCAAATCCTAGTTTATATAATTGTACGGGTATTTACTGGTTTAGAAAGAAAAAAAAATGTACTCTTAGTGGTGGTTGGCAATTGGGAACAAACAGAAAGTAACCTGTAACTTTTATGAATGGAATCATTGTCCTCTAGATTTTATGTAAATTAGTGTAGGTTGCTGGGTATGGAGTTTGGCAAAACACTCCATTCTATTGTAATGTGTTGAGTACAGTTTGTACTCTTTTAAATGCTATTTCATTGTTTATCAAAAAAAAAAACTTGCTTTTTCTTCTAAGCAATAATGCTTGTATTCTTCAAACGATTTCGTAAAAACAATATATAGACTTGGAATCTTATCTCATGATTATGTTTTCATTAATTGATTTATTTATACAACAAGATGTGTTTTATTTCATTCATGCAATTGAAAATAGAATGTATGTATAAATAATATATATATAGTAACCAAGTCTCTTTCAATCAACTCTCTCATTCATCACACTCGTAAAATCAGACTTTATTGTTAGTTTAGCTAGAATAACTTTTTATTTTTTTATTAGAAAAAACTTTTCAACAACAAACACAATTAACACTCTTAAAATTATTCTACCAAATTGATTTTTCTATGTAGACAAAAATTAATCATATAACCAATAGCAAATAAAGTCTAGGGGAAAAGACAACTAGTTGGAAGGACATAGACTAACCGATAACTAAAATGAAGGCTAATAATGAAGTGAAAAAGATAAACCAGAACCCAAAAGAGAATCTAATTTGTGAAAGGAAAAAAAATAATCATATTCAAACATATGTGCACACTCAAAGTGGCGGAGAAGAGACAAAAGAATTTTTCTTTACCCACCTTTCTATGGGGTCACCCCCAGCGAAATCCTCCAATTACCCCTGCTTCGGAGATGTATCTCCGAAGTTAATTTTTTTTTTTTTTGAATTTTCATACTTTTCGAAAATGAATCTCCGAAAACACCAAAAAAGTGGTGTTTTCGAAGATGCATTTCCAAAGTCAAAAAAAATTCAAAACCGTGAATATTTCGGAAGTTCATTTCCGAAAACATATCTGCATATACAATTTTTCCTCCTTCACTATTTCATCATTTTTTCTCCAAAACTTCTCCAAACCCTCTTCAAAACTCAATCAATCTCCATCCATTTTTCGTCTCAAAATCAAGTTTCAAACCGTTGATCACGTTAAAGGGAGCATAAAAAGCTACAATTTGAGGTAAACATCTCCCGTTGATCGTGTTTAACAATATGTAACTTTAATCTTATGTAATGTGATCGATGTAATCTTCATCCGATTAAATAAAGCGAATCGTTCTTGTTTGTTATTTTTCTTCTGTCCAGACCTTATTTCGGAAGTTCATTTCCGAATTCCTCCAAAGGGGGTGAATTCGGAGATGAACTTCCGAATTCAACAATTTTCTGAAAATTAACCTTATTTCGGAGATGCATCTCCGAAATCAATATTTTTCATTAAAATATTCAACTTTTCGAAGATTCATTTCCGAAAACACATTTTTTTTCCAATAAAAGTACGTTTTCAGAAATGAACTTCCGAAACAAAGGGTATTTTCGTAAATTCGCCAGAGGTGGCCAAGAAGATTAGGAGGTGGGTTAAGAAATTTTCGAGATAAAATACATGAGAGAGGGGTGGCTAGTCACAGTTATGAGTGTGAGTTATGATGAGTTTTTTTTTGGTTTCAAGGATGATTAAAGGTGTTGTTGAAGGCTTCATATAAGTTATGTAGTCTATACAAGAAGCCATATAAGCCATATTTCTATTTTCATCATTTCTCTCATGGACATTGTTTGGGCAGATATTATAGTATATTTTCCTATATCCCCGAATTGAAAAATTCTTCTTACTCGAGCGCATATTCGCGTGGGCGCTAATGTTTATACTCGTATTCTATAAATATTAATATCCATATTCATACATATTTATTCGTGTTTGTAGTAAAACTAAATGTATTTTTTTTTTAATTTTGCACGCTTTTATTAAATATTTGAAGTTAATTTTTTTTCATTAATTTTTTCAATATAAATTTGGATTTTTAACATGTTCCCTTAGGGCACATGTTAGTATTATCCATCAAAAAATTATGGATGCTAATGTTGTTACTTGAATTAAGAAATAAATATAAATTATTATTAAAATGTGTAATAGTTTAATAGTGATATATTTTTAAAAATTTGATAAATGTGTAATATAATACTCGCTTTGTTCCAAAATAAATGTCACATTTGGAAAGAAAAAAAATTGCCAAAATATTGGTCACATTACCAATCCAATTTTATATTTAACTTGCAATTGTACCATCTAATAAATACTCTTAGGTTATTATTTTTTTCACTTAATATTAATGCTAATTTAAATATATCAATAGTTAATCATGATAGTTTGATAAATTTACTATTCCTCTATTTCATTTATTACAGTTTTTTAATTTGTGTGAAATAGTCTATAAGTAATATGGGATGGAGGAAGTAATATAAATGACATTATATAAATATATAGTTCGAATATAGGGTGGGGTGAGTTGTAAGGTACTAGTCTCCGCTCTTATACATGCTTATTTTAATGATTAATAATTATCTGTGTTTTGTGCTCGTATGTGTATTTTACAAACTTTACCCTATTTGTTGTAGATATTTTTTATAGATACCATTTGAATATGGACTAAATTGTCATCCCTAATCATATGTCAATAATTACACAACACCACTTACTAGCCGCATGGGGGGATCTAAACTCCAGCGAGTCCGGGCACGCGCCCGCGCTCGAGGTCAATCCCTTCTTTCGTTGTATACTCTTCATTTAAAAGTTGATTTTTAGACAATACTAAAAGCAAAATTAATAATTTTTAGACAAAATTAAGTGCAAAATTAAAAAATATATGGTGTGAAATTTTTGGACAAAATCAATGACAAAATTTTTAGATAAAATTAGTAGAAACAAAATATAAAATTAGTTAAAACAATGTGTAAACTTTTTCCAGACTTCCTGAAATTTCTAGCACTGCTACTAACTAGCCGGTTATAATTTTTAATTACAAATAAACTTAGTTCCAGTTTTTTAAAAGACATTAAATTATTCCGGTTATAATTTTTAATTACAAATAAACTTAGTTCCAATTTTTTAAAAGACATTAAATTATTCCGAATAATTGCCAGAATATAGAAACTAATTTATGCTTTGCTGAATTGTAATATTATTGTTATTGTAAAAATGGGGTTGGTTTAGTTTTAAAAATAACTCCTAAAATTAGTGTGTTAGATTTATGGTAAGACAAGGCATGCTTCCAGATTTTTGATATTTTCCTTTTTTATAATAAGTTTAAATTATATTTGTACGGTTTTGTGTTTTCTTCTTCTACAGTACTCTCATAGTAAGACAAGGCATGCTTCTACAATATTTTAAAATTATTTTACACTGTCAGTGTATGAACCTTTTTCTCTTTTACAAATTAAAAAAAATTAGAGAATTAAAATTCATATTTTTAATTTTATAATAATTAAAATTATATTTAATTTAAAATAATATTATCTTTATACATAGATACTTATTTTGGGTTGCAACTGTTCTTAAACCACCTTTTTAAAATATATATTTTTTATTTAAAATAATATTCATACACTGTCAGTGTAAAGTTATTTTATACAATTTTTTTTTTTTGAATCAATAAAAAACTTTTGATTAATTCAAAAAACACACTATACAAGGCGATCTCTAGGATCCAGCCCAAAGAAATCAGAAAAGACTAACAGACAATGGAAGAACATCACACCCTAGCAATTACATCATCAACTTAACTAAGTGATATCTCATCCTCCTATGGTGCCACCCTCTATATACTATCATGTCAATAACTCTATCTTCTATTTTTCTATCTTGTATTCTATTCCCATAACTCTTTTCATTTTTATAAATCCAACTCTCATATATACATTCAGTAGCTGCCAACTTAAGAATTGCAGCATGTTTACTCCTTCCTTTGCATTGATTAACCAGCCAGCTCATCTCCTGGTTCCACTCAAAAGGAATGTGTTCCACATTGATCCATTTCAACACATTTCTCCAAGCCTTGTTCATCACATTACACTGAAACAGTAAGTGATTTTGTGTTTCCTCAGCATCACAAAAGTTACATTTATTATGATCCATCAGACCCTATTTCATCAGTCTACTTTTAGTAGGCAGTATACTATGACAAGCAACCCACAACTGAAAAATCGCCCTTGGTCTAGCTAAGTTTCCATACATCAGATTACTCCACGGCACTCTGTTCTGACTCTGGTGCAAGACTTGGTATAACCTTTTCATTTTGAATTGATCATTGTTGTTCCACATATCCAAATGACACACTTTGGCTCGCTGTAGCAAGATAGCCTTCATAATCCAAGAGAAATTATCCTTCACTTTAATCTCCATCAGTGGTTGGTTCTGTATATAATAAGCATGAACCCACTTCACCCACATGTTATCAACCTTTCCACTCAAATTCCAAAGCAGCTTGGCCATCACTGTCATGTTCCAAGTTTGCAAATCAATCAAATTCAAATCACCATGCTTTGTAGAACTGCACACAGTTTTCTAAGCTATTGGGCTTTTTCTGCTTGTATCCTTCTGGCCTATCCACAAAAAACTTCTACAAACAGTGTCAATCTTATGCAAGACAACTTTAGGGAAAGGAAGAGCCTGCAGTCAATAGTTCATAACAAAAAAAATAGTACTCTTAAGCAACTGAAGTTTGCCTGCATAGCTAAGCAATTGAGAACTCCAGTGCTTAACTCTGCTCATAATGCTATCAATCAGCTTATCGTATTCTTTTATGGCTAGTCTATTGCCTGTCATAGGGATCCCAAGGTATCTGAATGGGAACTTCCCTTCTTTAAACCTGGTTAATTGCAAGATAGTCTCCTTCATGTCCATATCAACCCACCAAAGTAGATTTGACATTTGGAAGGGTTAACCTTTAGACCAGTAGCATTTGAGAACTTGTCAAAGGCCTGCATCATCAACTTTACTGAGTTAGAATCCCCTCTGGTGAAAAGGAGTAAGTCATCTGCAAAACATAAATTAGTTAGACTAATCTTGTTGCACTTAGAATGGTACTTAAAACCCTTATTATCTTGCATTTTCTTCAGCTCTCTATTCAAATATTCCATGACTATGACAAAGAGGATAGGAGATATGGGTCTCCTTGTCTAAGCCCCCTCTTTGCCATCATAATCTCACTATGCTCTCCATTGATATTAAACTTATAAGACACTGTAGTGACAACCACCATTATCCATTTCACAAACTGCCTAAACCAACTTCTTTCATCACACACTCCATAGCTTTCCAATCAACCACGTCATATGGTTTTTGGATATCAACCTGCATCATCACCCTTGGTGTACCACCTTTTTTATTGTATCCCTTTAACAACTTATAGGTCAACCAAATATGATTATGGATAATTTGGCCCGACACAAAAGCTGCTTGGTTCTGATCCACAATGCTATGTAAAACTTTTGCCATTCTCTTAGCCAGAATTTTATACACTATCTTGTAGAGAGTACTGCAGAAAGATATAGGTCTATAGTCTCTAATATTCTTTGCATCCTTGCTTTTGGGGATAAGAGATACAATAGTACAGTTCACAACTTTATACAATCTATCATTTATGAAAAAATCTTGAACAACTCTAATAACATCATACTTAACCACATTCCAAGAAGTCTTAAAAAAGGAAGCACCATAACCATCTGGACTAGGGGCCTTTAAGTCTCCTATACTCCTCATTGCTTTTTCAATCTCTTCCTCTCCCACAGGGCCAATTAGAGACTCTCTCTGAGCATTGGTTATTTGGGGGCCATTCCTCAATACTGAAATGTCAATCCCATCCAGTGTAGTAGCAGCAGTCCCCATGAGGCTCTTGTAAAACTTGAGGATCTCTTCTTCAATCTCTTCTTTAGTCTCAAGAATTGTACCATTATCAGTATGCTGACCATTTAGGACCTTCATCTTATTCTTAGCCTTCAAAGAGGCATGAAAGTATTTATTATTACCATCACCCAACCTTATCCACTCGACTTTTTCTCTTTGCTGTAAATATTTTTCCCTAAGCTCTTGCCATTTAATAACCTCCTCAGTGCAACATTTCACATTCTCAATTTTTCCAGGGTCCATTCTGTCAAGGAGTAACTCATCTTGAGCATTCTTCAGCATCTGCCTCATCCTGGTAATCTGTCGCTTCACATCTCTAAGAGGTTTACCAAGGGCTCTCAAGTGAGGTTGAAGTCTCTGCATCTTCTTCCACACAACATACATAGGTCTTCCTGACATAGGCTCATTTCAACTCCTGGCCACAATGTTTCTATAGCCTTCCATATCAACTAGACAGTTTCTGGATTTAAAGTGGCTTCTAGGAATAGGTCTACCTTGATTCTCCCTCAAACATAGCATAGAGTGATCAGACACACTTGGAGGCATAATAGTGAGGTTATAGTCCATATGCTATTGTAGCCAATCAATGTTACCAATAATTCTATCTATCCTCGAGTAAATGGCATTACCCTGCTGCTTATTTGTCTAGGTGTAGTGATCACCCGTGCTATCCATCTCATACAGCCCAGTTGTAGTCATCATGTTGAAAAGATCTCTATATTCATGTGCATGAACCTGTCCGCCACCAAGTTTGTCATTGATGTTCAACATATTGTTGAAGTCCCTAATAACACACCAAGTCCCCTGCAGGTTCTTCTGAATATCCTTAATATCTCTCCAAAGCTTTTGCCTCTATTCAAGATGGTTCATAGCATAGATTGATGTTAGCCAGTACTTCCATCTCTCATGATATCATGTATGCCACAGTGTATCATCTGGTCAGTCACCTTTACCATCTGAATTCCTACTTTATTTTCATTCCAATAAACCCAAATCCTGCCAATACTATGTTTTTGATAATTGTCCACATATGTACCCCTTAGGTGCAGTTTATTTCTAATAGCACTAGCTTTATTTTCCTTAACTCTTGTCTCAATAAGCAAAGCAATGTCTGGGTTTAAATCAACAAGACGAGAGCTAATCTCTTTGATCTTGCCCACTTTATTAAGCCCCCTTAGGTTCCAAGATACTATCATGGGACTTGGTCTGGGAACACAGTGGCATCCCCCACTCTAGTGCTCCAAATTCATTCACACATGTAACTCCTATATTTGTCACAGGTTGTTTCCCTCTTACTCCTCTTAAGACTGTGTTCCATTTAGCTTCACTTTGTTCCACCTGTTGTGCCTGAACTGCAGTCTCAGGGATCTTTACCTCTTCCTCTTTCCCTTTTTCTTCTTGCTTTACCTCTATCTTCTTCTGCACTCATTGTGTTGCACCCCAAAATTTGCCCACTTATTTATTTCCCAATTGACCTCACCTTACATTCATGTGCATACCTCATCTAGGACATTCATCCATTACATTCATCCGTATCATATTTACTATTCAAGAAGAGTGACAAAAAGATCTCCTATTGAGAAAATTTCTTGGTTCAGAAGAAGGGATCTGAAGTCTGATTACAGAGGATCATTTCCATCAGCATACTCTTAAAATCAGGGTTTTATTCTCTCCGAGTCAAAGCTCAGGTTAAAAGATGCAATCCTCATATTCGAGGCCTTTCAGATTAGGGTTTTGACCAAAGTCAACCCTGTTGACTTTTTGGGTCAACTTTTAATCAGGAAATAATAGAGAGCATGAAGTATGGTCGCCTTGAGGAAATGTTCATTAAAAGCCTCTTTGGTTGAAAGATGATTGAGAATAGAATCGGAAACTGATCAGTCGGGAGATTCGTCTGAAAACAGAAAAATAAGAAAGTGTTGATTTTTTGGTCAAAGTCAAGGTCAACTGTCCAATATTGACTTTTAGTGGAAGATTAGGCAAGAAAAGTCAAAGGAAACAAATAAAATCAAGAAATAACCAAAGTTGCCAAATATGGAAAGTTAGTTGAAATATGAAACTTCCATAAATGGAAAGGAAAAATACTTAGAAAAATATTTGAGGATGTGGAATTGGTTGACCAGTCAGTTTCAGGTCTGTTTTACACGTGTCAAGAGGCTTCGTTTCAAGACAAGTTCGACATCAAAGTTGCATATCTCATGGGGATGAATAACTTTGTAGTTGGAAGTTCTTTCATGTAAAGCATGGTTAGTGAGCTACAAGAGTGCAAAGTTTGAAGAATCACATTTGCTCAAGTCATATTGCTGGGCACAAATCCAGGTCACGCATGGACATTTCGTCAAACAGGCGGCGTACCAAATGTAAGGCTAATTCTAGGGAGGTGCAGGCATCATATGGAGGCAAGTGTAATATCATTCTCTTATATCCCATGTCCTCTTTCATTTCATCTCAGTATCATGGTCTTTGGTTGCGTAAAGAACAAGGTACAGGTCACAAAAGTTATGCCCTGGCCAAGTCACGTGTTGGCATAGGCGTGAGGCACAAACTCAAGGCAGGCGCGCAGCATTTGGTCGAGCACGTGGTGGGTCATTTTCAAGTCCATTATTAAGTAATTCTAAGATCTTCTTGGGGTTATGTTTGATGCCAATCCATTCATTGCCATGTCCTCTTTCCATTGATGTGTTGATCATGATATTTGGACAAGGGAACAATCATTTGCAAAGGGTCAAAGTCATGACTTCATAAAAGACCATTTTTGCAGAGATAAGGGCCAGCATACTTGAGTCCACGCGCATAGAGGAGCCAGTCGCTACATGACATCTTCCCATGCATTTTTGACTAAGTTACAAACCTATTCCCTCAATCATTCCAACATGAAATCTATGCTATCACGCATCATCTTTGCATAGAGACCAAGTTTGAATCAAATAAGTGTAGCAACCTGCCCTAAAAAATTTAGCTTTTAGAGTCGCCACCTATTCTGAAGGGCGAATAGGAAACCCTACGCAGTATAAAGATCTGGGTAAGTTATTATAATCAGGTCGAGGGAAGGTGTTAGGCACCCTCAACCCTTTCCTAAGGTTTTATCAAAGATAAGGTTTATGGCTAAATTTGTTAAGGTTAATAGCTAAGAAAATGAATAGGGTGAAAATTGAGATTTGAACTGAATGGAGGTTTTGAGGAAGGGGACTCGCCTTGGTTATCCAAGTGCCTACGTATCTCCTTAGGGAGAATCAGAGTCAACGTAGTTCGGGCACTGGATTGTACGCCTTAGAATTTGAATTTGAGTGGTTTGAAGTTGTTTTAAGGCTTTTTGAATGGCCTATCATAGTTTGTGATTTTAAAGGCATTTTGAATTGCCTGATTGAAAAGGATGAAAATCCGTAGTTTGTGGTTTGATGTGTTTTGAATGTTTGTTTGGGCGTACAACCCTGATTTAGTGTGTCACCGTTAGATGCGGTGACCAATAGATTTGGTCAGTATAGCTAACGGATTAAGAGGCATTGCTGGTTACTCAGATCGATAGATTGATCGTCGCGGGCAGCAAATTAAATGTGTTTTAATTTTATGTATTTTCATCTCTCGTCTAAAGCGACTAATAGATTTAGTCGGGTCGAGGAGAGAATTAATTGAAGGTTAATGTTTCGATTGTTTTATCTCTCGTCTAATGCGACTAATAGCTTTAGTCGGGTCGAGGAGAGAATTAGATTAAATGTCACTGTTCCACCAAATGGGCAATCGGATCAGGCAAACCCTAATACTTATTAACCTTTATAGGGTTCTTGTGATTTTATAATAAATAAAGTTATTAAAGATTAAAATAAATTAAATCAATTAAGTCGAATAATCGACATAATCGAATAATCGGGGAAAATGTTATACTCCTAACCCTAATCCTAGTTTGACATCCTAATCCTAATTTAAATAATTAATTCACTTAATCTAATTATCTAAAATTTATTCTAAATAAACAATAAAACAAATAAAATATTAATATAAGAAAACCTGGCAGTTATCCTGTGTTGTGAGCTATTGAGTGTTCATGGTGAACTGCCGCGTCCAGGTGCGTAGGATCTGCTTGGCTGATGATTTGACGGTTGACGCGTGAAGGAACATGGTACTCGCGTCTTGGTTGTGAGCACAGGATCTTGTAAAGAAACGTTTCAGAAAAATAAACAGATGGGTGAACACCCCCCGGGATCGAACCCCTATCATCACGCGTGCAAACTACACCCTTTACCACTAAGCCATTCGCTCTTCGCTGTTAACAACACAAGCGTAAGTGATAATATATAAAAAAAAACTCCAGATTTCAATTGAGACGCGCGCCCAGCAGCTGTCGTCTTCTTCCTTTATTTTGTTTCTGAACAAGGACCTTTGGCAACAGTTTTGGTGTGTGGCCATAGACCTGCAACATTCAAACTCATTATAATGCTCAGATAAATTCCGATTAAACACTTAAATCGAATAAAAACCACCCCTTAAGGACGGTGAGGCCATTGATTTTGTTCGATTTCGCTTCTACCCACGGTCCCCAATTTGAAGGTCCGAAAACCCTATCTATGGCAAAGCCCTCTGTTATGATCTCAGATTAATCAGTATTAAAGAATTTAAGGGACACATGGCATGTGATCCACAAATGAAGGAGTTGGGGAAAGAATATGCTAACAGAAAGATTCCTTAACATGCTATAAGAGGCAATGCAAAGGATTGGAAAAAGGGAGGAAAATTGATGAAGTCTCTCCTCTCTCTCTTTGGTACTCTCTTGTAGAGTAATGATTAAGTCTTATACTTAATCTTCTTCTATCTTTCTACTAGTTCTTTAATTTGTCAATTTGTATTTGTATTCACTCAATTTCTATTGTATTGTTTCAAGAGAATTCTATACAAAGATATATTTCCCCAATTGTCTATATTTTCTCTGTATTCACTATTTCCAAAAGGGGCTAAACCCTTACATTGGTGCTTTCATCTATCACCATGGCAGATAGTAATTGTATGAATGAATTGGAGGCAGCCATTCAAAGACTCAACGCCACAATGAAGAAATTCATGGAAGAGGAAGATGTCCGTTATACTGAGTACACGATGTTACGCACAACTGATGCTTTGCGTTTGGACCGCGTTGAAGAGCAATTGGTTGCACTTCAAGTGAGCTCTGCTTCTAATGGTGATTTGGACTCAAGTCTGCAATATCCGGAGAATCAATTGCAAGAAGAGATCGATGCTTCTGATTTGCTCGATGTTGAGGTCTTGACTACACCTTACACGACTGTTGAGATTACTCTTTTAGAAGTTTTAAGAGAAACCTTGCTAGTTGTTAATGCTTCTGATGTGCGTAGTAATCGAGTGATTGAGCCATCGATTTCAGTTTTTAATGGAGCTCCGAGAATCAAAGGTTTTATTCCTTCCACAGGCGGACACGATTGTAATAGCAAGGAGATGACAACATTTGACGTAGATAACAAGCGGCTGAAGTCTTCACCTATAATCATCTCAGAAGATTTCAATATCGTTAGGGCGCTTACCCTTCCTACGATTCTTCTATCAGATCCAACTGACATAGTATCCATTCTGCCTCCGCCGCTCGCCCCACCATGGCTACATCGCTCACTTTACTCCAGATCACTTAAGTCCCCACCCTCATCCAAGGTAAACAACCTTCCTCTCTATTTCCAATTTGAACAGAAAAATTTATTTGGAACTCAATCTCACTGTACACCCACAATTGGTAGCCGAAATCCTAGTGTTTATCTGCTAAAATGTTCTTCATCTGCTTATACCAATATTGTGTCCTCATGTGAAGCACACAATCTGTTTGTTAAAATGCCCAACCCATGTGATTTCTCTTGTGTCATTTTTACAAGTCTACTAAGTATGATGCAAATCCCTGCAAGAGTTGGACAAGTTGATATGGACACAGCTAACTATGCTGCAAGTTCTATTTTGTTTCATAATAATCACAATTGCATGAATTATTCTTCATCTAGTGGCCTTGTGGTCGAGTTCGGTTTAATTTCCAGTATTGGAACATCCTCATTTCTATATGATTTAATGGTTGACTTTGCTTGTAATTCTCGAGAGACTGCAGTACTTTTGTCACAAGTTTATTGGAATTATAATAAGGAGCCAAATTCAGGGGTAAGAGCATGGAATATGAATGATTTGAAATTTCAGAAAGATGCTTCAGCATTTGAGCTCCTGCGGGCATATGGATTCCATGTAACACCATTATGGTTTTGTTGGTTTCTAAATCCTGAAGCCACTGTTTTATGGAAAGGAAAGACATCATATAATTATACATTTTTTATGATAAGATACAAACCTTTGGCTTATCATGACTTATACATATCGATTCAGCTCAAAGTACACAAAATCTATCAAATTGAAAACTTGGGTGCAATGACTCTCATCCTGTACAAAAGTGTTTGCCATCACTTGTTTAAGGAAAATGTTATGCATTCAATTGCTCATAAGAAGTCAATGACATTAATGAATTTTATCTTCTTTGTTGGTAAAATGACATTCAAAAGATTGTGTGTAGTTTCCAAGGAAAACGGGTGGAGGAAGGTCACTGTCTTGAGTTTAAGAGTCAAGCTCCTTGTACTTGCCAATATTACATTCCAATTTGAGGCAGCTAGAATATTTTCTCAGAAAGCACTTGGCTTGGATAAACGTGTTAATAATGATGAAGAAATTTGCAGTCCTGTGTCTGCAGGTTTCATCAAACCGGAACAGTTATCAGACTCGAGTGTCTTAGACAACATCATTGTGAATTCAACAACCTTTTCCATGCATTACCGGAGTCTCGCCAGTTCGAATAGAATTAATGTGATGATGACTAGCTCCATGGAATTCACGGTTAATAAAGAAATAACACATCAGTCCCTGGATGTCAATACATTCACTTATGGAGACAATATAGGTAAGATAGGGAAGACTGACAGAAGCCTAGAGGTTCATAAACGTGGGAATGGAGATCTACTCTTTGTTTTCGAGCAAACACGTTATATGAGAAGTGAAAGAGAAAAGTTTGGAAATAAGAATTGGAATGCTTGGGACCATATTCTAAAAAAATTCTCAGCCAGCACAAAACAGATGCTTTCTAAGTCGTTTGATAAGCCAAATTTGAGATTGATTGGCATGCTGGAAAATGTTCTACAACAACTACAACAATTGGCTCCTAAACCATATATTGTTCTCTGTCTTAGCTACATGTACGCTCTTTCTCATGACGGTGATAAGAAAGTTGCGGATTTAATTTCTTTTTCTCTTGTGCGGCAACAATTCAATCAATGGGATCCTGGTGGATATTCAATTGACTTGGAAGCCATTTGAGTAAATACTACTATTCCCCAAATTGTCTCGGCTTCAACCTTGAGGACACGGTTTATTTTAATGGGGGGAGTAATGTTATGATCTCAGATTAATCAGTATTAAAGAATTTAAGGGACACATGGCATGTGATCCACAAATGAAGGAGTTGGGGAAAGAATATGCTAACAGAAAGATTCCTTAACATGCTATAAGAGGCAATGCAAAGGATTGGAAAAAGGGAGGAAAATTGATGAAGTCTCTCCTCTCTCTCTTTGGTACTCTCTTGTAGAGTAATGATTAAGTCTTATACTTAATCTTCTTCTATCTTTCTACTAGTTCTTTAATTTGTCAATTTGCATTTGTATTCACTCAATTTCTATTGTATTGTTTCAAGAGAATTCTATACAAAGATATATTTCCCCAATTGTCTATATTTTCTTTGTATTCAATATTTCCAAAAGGGGCTAAACCCTTACACCCTCTTCCTGCGCTTAAGCTCCAATTTAATCATCCAGAAGGCATAACAACAAGACGATAAACAAATATATGCAATCAAATTCGAATATTATGGTGTTTGTATGTAAATCGGAAAAATAATTTTAAAAAAAGCTTGAAAGCAGCAATGGTGATGTTATGATTCCGAATGTTTGGAGATGCTGCGAACGACTAGGATTACTCAGAATGCTTCAAGGAATTATTTTGCGCGTTTGGTTTGGCTTGAACCCTATCAAAACGTGGCCTGCAGCCTCCTTTGATTTCACGAGTTTTTTGCTCTGTACAGGACTCCTTTTTTCGGCCAAAAATCCCCCCTTGCCTTGGACATCGTTTGATTATATATCAGACCCAATTAGGTCAACAAAAGTCTGCTAAATCTTGCTAATTGAGAAGATGGAGATTTGATTCTAATTTCACATGAAATCTTTCCAATTTGGTTTCCACTCTACACCTTCACGTTTTCCAGCCTTTCGTGTGACTTAGTATATTTGAGAACTTTGACCATGTGATTCTTTTTTTTTTTACTAAATCATGATTTTCCCTTTTTTTTTATAGCCTAATAATAATAATTAATAGCAACAATATAAAACAATACTAACTAGTATTCTAATAATTCTAATATTAACAATAATAATAATCTTGTAGTTAGCAATAATATCAAAAAATAAAAAAAGATGATAGAATGGTTAAATGAAATAAATGGGCCTAAAACAAATTGGGTCTCAAATATTTGCTGTTCACACCTCCATTTAAGGGCATTTTATAAGAGATCGGATTTAATAATAGATATATTAAATCCTATGGCTCTTAATTTTTAACGCCCTTAATAAATTAAAACGAGAATTGTATCGGGTAAATTTTGGGGTATGACAATAAGGAACTGTGGCAAGAGTGTTATGCAAGAGAAGAGAGCATCTTGGACATGGTTGTTGGCCAAAGTTTCATGCTATGGCAACTTGCAGCAAAGGTGTAATGTATATTCACCATCAGCCAATTACTCCAATTGCCCATGCAACATCACTAAATGCAAAAAGCTTACACACAACATACCACAAATATACACTCCTTGTTCACTAAGTTTGTGAGGGAAAAAAGGTCCCACTCCAACAAAATGCACATTATGCACACTCACCTCACCCTATAAAGCCAGAAGCACACTCTCATTCTAGAGGATTCACGATTCATTTCTTTTCACTTCTCAGTTTTCACACTCTCCTCTCATCTTTCTCTTCTCTCATCTCTCTCATCTCACTCACTCTCACTCCTAACCATTTTCTCTAACAAACTCTTCATCCAAACTTCAACCTTCAACACATCATCATCACCACCTTCACTCTCCTTCAACCACCACCATAACCTTCTCTTATCAAAATCATCATCATCCATGGAGGTTCTGAGCAAGAGCAAGATCCTTCCTCAACATGTGCGATACTGAGCTTGCTTACCATTCGGTGTAGTGATTCTCTGAAGTTCTTTCGTCATCAACATCATCACCAAGCGTGGATTAATAGCATTGTGCTCCTTTCTTTGAATCAAGATTCGCAACAAGTAAGTGATCCCTTTCCCTTGCATTAGAAGCATGTATAGGCTTGGAACCCGTCATCAGGGATTGGGTTAGGACAATTAGAACCACCATGTCTTCAAGTATGTGTCGCATTCTATGTGAATTTTTGGATCTTGAAGTTTGATTTCAGTTTCTGTGATATGATGCTTATTTGAATGTGTGATTTGCGTATTTGATTTCCTTGTGTCATGAGGATTGCTTTGGTACCAATTTTGTGTGTTTTAGGGAAGATCTTGAACACTAGGGTTTACAAGGGTGTTCACGGTTTGAATGATAGGGTGAGAGTTAGAAGAAACTAATCGCAGATCCGCGATCAGCGCGAAAAAACGAGTCGGAAGGTGGTGCCTTTTCACATTTCTGCAAAAAAAGCGGTCTATTGCCGCCGGGGAACGCACCAGAGAAGACGACCGGAGCTCCGTCTCCGGCGTCCGTGCCCCCCTCATATTTTCTTTTTGTTGCGCTGACGTGGCGCGCATGTGTTGGTCCTTTTCCTAACTCTTTGGCA
The DNA here is from genome assembly GCF_029867415.1 of Vicia villosa. NCBI lineage: Eukaryota > Viridiplantae > Streptophyta > Magnoliopsida > Fabales > Fabaceae > Vicia > Vicia villosa. Next base: position 172,862,919 of record NC_081184.1, read on the forward strand.
TTTTGTCTTGTATGCATATGATTGAGTAATGTGTTGGCAGTTCGTGATTGGTTGAATCATATTTTTTGTCCTTATATGACTTAAATTTCACTTGACCCATTGATGTGTGTATCCACATAATATTTTCACGTTACATTTTACTAGGACTATAGTCACATGCTGTAAATAAATAAACAAAATAAATGCTGCAAAAAAATGAAAAAATATAGATAATAGAACTGGGCCATGCTGTTACGTTGGAACCCCGGGGCTTAGGCCATTTCACTTTCCACACCCCCTCACGTCTGGGCCCACGTGTGCCATAACTGGTCTCTAGTTCAAATTGCTAATTACTTTTGCACCCCCTGTTAGACAGATTGTATATTCTTGTTTGAATTTGTTTCTTCCATAACTTTTGATTCATAATTCAGTTTCCACTGAAATAAAAAATGAATAAAAATATGTTTTAGATAATTTCATGTGTGTAAATAATTGTGGTATTTTTTGTATATTTTTAGATTTTTGTTCTTCTATTTTTGAAAAATCCTTTCCTTCAATATGTTCATTTTCTTTTTAAGTTTGATATGTTTTGCAAATTAATTTGGTTAAATGCCTTAGGGATAGAATTTAATTGCCATTTTTTGTGTGATATCAGTAGACTCATATACCATATTGTGTGTAAAAAATGAAGTTCCAATTCCTTGTTTTGGTTAGGTTTTCACTAGGTTTTCTATACCCGATTAATGTGCGTTCCTAAGCGGATAACCATGTGAATTTGACCTATAATTTGCTTTGCATTTATGCAATGGCCTTAGATACTTTTTGTACATATGATTAGGGATGTTTAGAGGTCCTAAGACCTGAAATTAGATTTTTAAATTGTTTCTTCTTATTTTAATTGAATTTTCCTTTCTTACATGTAAACAACTTGCTTTTGATTAACGATTGTGCCATAACTTGTCCAAATGACCTATAATTTTGTATGAAACTTCGTGACTTGATTCCATGATTGTTTAGACACATATTAGAGGTTATTAGATACTGACTTCCATCATTTGATTGCATTTTTCTAACTCCATTCACAATTTGAATTTACTAGCTAGTTTTGACCTAGTTTTGTCTAGTTTTGTTAGAACTTTGTGTTGCTTCAAGCTAGTTGACTAACATAGATTGGTGTGAGGTATTAGAACTATAAAAGAATTAATATGCTACTGACCTCAATTTTAGCTCATGTTTTCATTCGCTTTTTGTTTTGACTAATTGATACAGGTTTGCTAATTGTTAAGTAACGATTCATGCGATACTTTGGTAACTTCTTGTGAATGTTTTCGTGTGATGCCGTGATGCTTTTGTGTTTGATTTAGGACACTAATTTCCTTGGTTTGCTACTTCCCTAGGGCTTTCTTCCCTCTTTCTCATACTTTGCCTCTTCTTATACACTTTGATTGTTGTTAGTTTAAGAGGCGACGATTGTTTGTTCTTCCTCCACCTTTTGTGGATTGTTTTCTCTTGGGATTCATTGTGTGTAGTCTCTCTTAGGAGTAGACTTGGTTAGGGACTTCATTAAGTCACCTACCTTGCTTGTTGCTTTTTCTTATCTCTTACTATGTGCTTACCATGTTCCCTTAGGGCGGTGACTTCAATCTTCATTAAGATTAGTCACATAGAACAACTTAGGTTGTAGTCTATGCATGATAACATAGGTAGAGATCCCTTATCCTTGACCTTAGGGCCACTTGTAGAATAGAATAACTTAGATTAGAGAATAGGTTAGTTCCCCTTTGTTCATTCTTTTTCTTTTTCAACATTAAAACACTAATAAATAAAGATGCGAATCACATTAAGAAAGTGATAGAGAAATGAGTGAGATTCATTCCCTAATATGTTTCTCAATCACTTAGTGGCATAGAAATGAGTGGGATTCATTCCCTAATCTGTTTCTCGGTCACTATTTAATGGGAGAGAAATGAGTGGGATTCATTCCCTAATCTGTTTCTCAAACATTAATTAATGGGATAGAAATGAGTGGGATTCATTCCCTAATCTATTTCTTGAACATTATATAATGGGATAGAAGTGAGTGGGATTCATTCCCTAATCTGCTTCTCGATCATTATACATTTTATGTGATTCTAATTGCAAAGTAAATTCCCTTAAAAAATACCCAACCAAAAACATTTAAAACACTTAATAAAGGCTCGAATTAAAACAAAGTGACGAAGTGGTGCGAAACCTTGTATTGGGTTTTGTTCATCATGTAGTTACATAAAAAACACAAACCCAAGTTCATTTTCTTTTGCCTTGTTAGGCGCCTAGGAACAAGTTAAGTCCTTTCCAAAAGTAGGCGTATAAGTCTCCAAAGGTCGAGCATCGTGGATTGTGACCTTAATCGCTGTTCAACTAAAAAACATAAAACAAATGGAAACTATGGAGCCGAACTACGGTCGCTATGATTCCTTGTAAGGGATACGTAGGCATTGGGTCGCGGGGCCTAAGCGAGCACACTTGTAAATAATTCCTTCTTTTCCCCATATTCCTTTTGCATTCATTCGCATTTAGGTTTAGACATAGATACACCCTTTAGATATAAACAAACATAGGTGGATACCATCGAGTACGATGGGCGTGAGGGGTGCTAGCACCTTCCCCTTGCGTAACTGACTCCCGTACCCTGTTCTCTGGTCGAAAGACCTTTTTCTTATTCGAGTTAGGTTTCCTGGTATTCCTTTCCCTTGTGGGATAAATATATTAGTGGCGACTCTGATTCCATTTTTCGCGGTAGCGACACATTGTTTAATAGGTTTCTTTTTCTGATCACATCTATGCCCAATTTTCTTACAGAGATCACAATATGCATGTTTCCACTCATATTCAACTGCTTGTTTGGTCACACTTTCTTCATATCCTTTAATATTGATCTCCTTAGGTAGGTCATATGTAATATCAATCAACACAAGTAATCTAACATATGATATCCGTAACTTTTTAGTTGTGCATTCATCAGTTACAAGAGGTGTTCCTACTGCACTACCTATCTTACTCAGACTCCTAGGCCCCCATAAGTGCAACGGAAACTGTGGCAGCTTCACCCAAACCGGATTTGTGCGCAACATATCCTCCTTCAAGTTAAACCCTGGCTTCCAATCCCTTAGCAGCATCGGGAGATTTTGTATGGTGTATGGTCCGCTCATCAGAACCGCATCCTTATCCTCTACAAAGTGAAATTGGAATATGAAGTAGCCTTCATCATTGTAATACATATCCGGTAATTTCACAAAACTCCAAAGTTTCACCATAAATTGTTTAACCGCATTCATACTAACTTCACCTCCTAAGAAATTGATGTTGTAGAAAGTACAAGTCAAATGTAAGTATTTTATATTATCGTATCCACAGGGATTGGAGCGATATCAAAACCGTTCAACAATTTCTATAGTTCTAAGCATAAAGTTTCGAGTTTGTTTGGTGTGAAGTTACGGAAAGTAAAAGTGCGTAAATAACGAAAGATAAGTTTCAATAGAATAGACTTTTTGGGAGTTGGTTTTCATCCATCGATTCAATATGTAAATCTCAGATCAGTTACTGTTTACGGTGATTTCCGGTAAACAACCGCTAGTCTTCCAAACTATAATAAATATGATTTGGTTACTTGCAGGATCGACTAGATTGATCCTAGGACACATAGTCAAGAAGATTGTTATCAATGTTTGTTCGAACCATATTCATTATTTGTTTTCTCCAATAAGCGTTGTTCGATTAACAGAACAAATAGTCTTGACAATCACTTTGTTACGTATAAATGTGACTTCATCGAAGTGACATGACATAAAAAATTAAAAGGACAATTGAAACGTAAAGAATCTTAAACTGCAGAAATATAAAAGACTTTGAAAGTAAATAGCATGAAAGTAATTCGAAAGTAAATGACGTTAAAGTAAAGATGCAGAAACGTAAATGGCAAGAAGTAAACGAAATGCAGTAATTCTGAAAGATAAAAACAAAAAGATAATACACATGTATTAAAATGGTGGTGTCATACGTACATTTTCTCAGCGAACTCTTTCTCTTAACGCTTGATACTTGAGTAAATATGTGAGTGATTTGTACAAAATGAACACACAGAATCCTAACACTAAGACTCCTATTTATACTAGTTTTGACCTTAACGGTCCTATACTAATCTGCTGCCACGTTTCTCATCAGAACTTCCAGCGAAGCCATCTGTTGTTGAACGGTTACGAAAACCGTCTTCGAATTTCAAATCTTCCCGCCTGAGTCCATCTTCGACGCGTGGCAGTGTATTAAACAAACACTACTAAAAAACACGCTAAGTAGTAATACTTGAATACATATTCTATGAATTTTGTCTAAGTCCCGAAGACATATGCTTTCATTAATCTTTCATCGTTCACTTATCTTCATCGAACTTAGAAGTCTTTATTTTCCGAAGCATGACCATCAGTAGCCATTCTTTTACTTTTTAAGGGATGGCCATCAGTAACCATCTTTCCTTCGATCCTCAACTCCTTCGAAGGATAAACAACATAAAACGAAATCTTCAGCTAACAAATTGCCCCCAATAAATGCCTGTTTCGAGAATCAACAGAAATAGGCGTTTCTTGTCATTATAAGATTTCGTTTTTATGATCCTTGAAAGTTCCAAGACTGCTGACTAGCGTCATAATCACTGATAACACTGTTTCCGAAACGTCTTGTCATTTTCAAAGATGTCTTCTCATAACCTACATTCCCACGTTTTAATCTTACTTCCTGATCATTACTCCTACATACTAGGAGTGAAGCTAACTCATTCAACCGCCGTTGGATTAAATCACCAGCCGCCACGTGTCTCTCGGGCTTTACCCAAAAGATTTAAAAAGGTTTCCGTTAAACCTTTAAATACTTGATCTTATGTCTCTATACCGCCTTTCATTCATCTTCTTCAAAAAAAATTGAAACATCTTCACTCTTTTTAGAATCTTGTTCTTTTAATCAAAAAATTTCTTCATGGCTTCATCTTCAAATGTTCTTCAACCCGCTTTGAAGCTCCAATCAACAACATGTTCTGGGGAACGAGAGTTCGTTCGAAACCCTAACACTGAAGAGATACGCGCTATTTACGCTTCCCAGGTAATCATTCCCTTTGAACTCTCTGAAAAAACTCTTGCCTTTATGGGTCCGTTACCGAGTGAAAGTATCCAATCTATGAATAAGTTTTTTCCTGCTTACTACAAGACTAGACCATTAGTTAGCAAAGTTAAGATAGATGAAGACGGTCGCTCTCCTTTAGGCAAATCTGCTAATATTGAGGAAACTTCAACCGCAATCCCTTTAGCTTCAAACAAAATTAGGTTAAACTATATGACCAATTCTATAAAAGTGTTTAGGTCAATCCCTTTAGCCAAAGATCCTGACTTGTACTATGCCTGGCTAGAAAGGGTAGAGAAACAAAAAGGATCCTTCTGGAAAACATTAGGAATATACGATTTGATTCAACTGTCAAGAACGGGTTTAGAATACAACCAACCCATGTTAGTAGCAGCGGTTCATTTTTGGGATGCTTCTCACAACACCTTCCATCTCCCATGTGGAATGGTTACCCCCACGCTTTTCGACGTGGCCGCTATTACAGGACTTCGACCAACCGGTGAAACCTTCGACCCCAATGAAATGGATAATGACACTATTGGTTTTAACGATTCGCAAGTCACTTATACGGCATTCATCCAGAAGCATCATATTACCACTGAAGCGACAGTATCTGATGAAGAGCATATTGCTTTTCTAGCATTATGGCTTTCACGATGTGCCTTCTGTTCAAGGTCTATTCAAGT